>NC_139350.1:133235801-133615801 GCF_055883805.1 Amblyomma maculatum
TGCATATATGGTTCTTTCTGTGCCCGTACACTTGCTGACAAGTAAACACGTACGCGCAGTTTTATTTATATATTGTATACGCGAACAACACAGGAAACAAATTCACGCAACACTCTCTTATGTATATGTAATAACAAACACAGGCACACGTGGCAGAATCGCATGAACAGCAGAGCACAATACGAGGAACCTTTACTTACAGCGGCTAAGGTACATCGCGGTCTGTGATTGTACACAAAGTTTTGCCGAAGTCACCATCTTTTGAATGAAGAAGCTGATGAAGTTTTTTTTTTTTTTTTTTGTCTCAGATACACAATAGGCACGAGACGCGACCGGTTCATCGCGAGGAAGCTCGTTGGTAATGCCGCGCTTACGATGAAACATGAGCCCAATATATAACTGCATCCATATGACATATTTGTAGCGCAAAAGGACGATCGAGGGACACAGAAAAGGTACACAACATAGGTGTCTATAGCACCTCATTGTGTACACTCTTTGTGCTACACACAGTCATAGAGCACCGGATACCGACTCGCCCAAGTTTCCATCCTTATGAATATGACTGCAAGCCCTAAAAATGTATCTCGCCAACAAAAGCAGTTGCCGTTTACCTTCCGTTATTTCTATCGATACTTCGTTTCCATTCTACAGAATGCGTACTTACGTAGCATCAGATAGCGCAGTAATACGTACGCTCCTTGTTCTAGCGGTAGCCCCGTGTGCCAACAAAGCAAGTCTTCTCTGTGCACCACCGCTTTCTCTTAAGCTTTTTCTGCACTTTAGTGAGAGGCACTGGGGAAACAACAATCAGGAACCGCGCTTCACCATTGGCGACACAGTAAAAAAAGAAGGCGAGCGCAGAACGCGCGCACAAAACGCGAAAAGAAAAAAAAAACCGATGCAATCGTCGCCGAGCTGGTAGAAGTGCGGAACGACTCGCATGAGCAAACACCTACACAGTAAATAAACTGCTGCACCTTCGTGAAAGCAAAAGACGCGCAGAAGCAGGTTTGACACGCACGCACAACGCCAACAGATTGCCGTATTCCGAAGCAAGAAAACTGCGTCGTCTGCTCAGGTGGTACCCTCTCGACAAGCAGCGCCCTCTGCCGCTAACAATTGGCTTTCATTAAAAAT
Organism: Amblyomma maculatum; assembly: GCF_055883805.1. Lineage (NCBI taxonomy): Eukaryota > Metazoa > Arthropoda > Arachnida > Ixodida > Ixodidae > Amblyomma > Amblyomma maculatum. The sequence continues at coordinate 133,236,942 of NC_139350.1, forward strand.
AGCGCCATCCTCGCCCATAGGGAAGCGCGGGCGCTCGTCACACTAGCCATACGGTGGCTAGATGGGTAGGTGTGCCGACCGGCAGGGCACAAAGCGTAGTTCCGCGTGCCTCCGCTTCATGACGACGAAACTGGCGCTGCTGTTCTCCGCCCGGTGCTCACCGGCGGATCGTCTGCTACTTGTCGCAATCGCATCGCGCGTTTTGTTAACCTCATTTTTGTTTAAAAACATTACTTATTACTTGCGTTATCAGTCAAAATAGTAGCTGAAACTGAGACTTTTGCGGTCTGGCATTGAAACAATAAACAGACGACACTAGCTACGTGTTTTCTCGTCTGTTTGCTGTCTGTCATCGTCCACATGCAAGCGCCGTAGCTGAGCAGGCGCTGCGCTTTTTGTGAGAAGTGATCGGAATGAAGACCAAAAAGGACACAACTTGTTTCGCACCCTTCTGCAAATTCGGCTACTAGTCATCGAGAAAAGGACTGAAAGTCTCGCTGTTTTCGGCGCCGCGGGATCCCGAACTGTTCAAAAGGTGGGAGCTTGCTCTTCATCGTGCCGACAAGAGGTTGCAGCCACACTCCGTTGTGTGTGAGCGGCATTTTGACCAAGAGTGTATCGAACGGGATTACAAATATATGATAGAAGGCAACGTTGTTAGCCTCTCACGTTCTCACCCACGATTGACGAAAGATGCCGTGCCTTCTGCCCTGCCCGATGCTCCTGCTTACCTGTCAAGAAAGGTGACCGCGAAACGAAAGACGAAGAATTCCACAGGCTGCCGCCCAACCAAGGCTGCCAGAAATGACAGCCACGACCTTGAGACAGTGCCGGACGATCCAGTACCTTCAAGCTCCAGTGAAGGTATCTCTACGTCTGTAACCGAAGTGTCACCTCGTCCGGTTGACATTGACTTCACTACCTGCACGGTATCCCACAGCGGCTGGACACATCACTCTATTGAAGATTCTGGCGCCTCTGCGTTCTCGACTTGCAGAAAAAGCGGACAGAGCATCGTTCTGGTGAAAGTAATACTTCTGGAGCACTGTGCGTCAAAACTGCGAGCCACCGCGTCCGTGCAAGGCGCCGTAACACAGAAGCTGGATTTGGAAGCTCGTGAACAGGTTGGGGACCTTTTGGCTGACGTGGATGCCATGATTCCATGTCAGGGTATAAAATGCAATGACCAACTTGACACCGTCCTCGCGAAATCCAAGAATATAAGAATCCACGGAAACACAACATTCCGCTCCAAATGCGTCGGCATCGCCACAAGTCAAGGAGACTCCTGTTTGCATTGCCGATACGCAAAAAAGTTGCTCCTAAATCAGCTGTCGTACAAAAGAACAAAGGACCGGAGGTCGAGGGAGCGCGAAAAGAAGAGAAAGCTTGTAACCGCAAAGTTCAAGAGACAAGCGAAATATGTTTACTCTTGAGACAAAACCGACAACGCTAAGAGCGGGAGCCTGCTCCGGTTCCTCACGGAAAACCATTTACATGAGTTTATATAATATGTCTTATGGCAAGTTTGCGTACAAAAAAAAAAAAAAAAAAGAAAGCTGCGCGCTCATGTCAAGAATAGAAAATTTGCCAGTAAGACAACAGTCACAAGTCATGGCCTGTTTAAATGCTTCAAAGCGGAAAAGCACGAAGGGTTTTAAGTACCAGCGCGAGTGGCTGCTCGAATGCTTGATAATGCGGATGAGGAGCAAACGGCTTTATGAGCACCTGCGCAAGGAGAAGATCATGCTGCTGCCCGGCAGAACGTGTCTCCAACGGTACCTGCGCGGTTTTCGAAGCGGATTCGGCTTCAACAAACGGGTGTTTGCTGCCTTGAAGGAAAAATGCATATGCATGACGGAGCAGCAACGTCATGGCGGCATTATGATGGATGAAATTAAACTTTCCGAGAATCTGACGGTCAGTCACTACGGGAAAGTGAACGGTTTGGTGGACCTCGAAAAATTTTCATCTAGCTCCAGCTCAGAATTGGCGGATCACGCCCTAGTTGTTCTCTTCCAACCATTCACGGGAAAGTGGCACCAGGTGCTTGGCGTTTTCGCCTCGAAGGGGAACGTGAAAGCTGATGTGCTAGCAAAAATTACGGTGGAGAGTGTGATAATGGCAGAAAACGCCTCACTTTTTGTGGATTTCATCACAACAGACGCTGCTAGCTGGAATCGTTCCATGTGGCGTGTTTTTGGAACTTCTGGGAAAGCAGGACAAGTTGTCTGCAAGTCGCCGCACCCTGTGGACAAGAACCGCTCCTTGCATTTCGTCTCCGATTTTCCCCATTTGGTGAAGAATGTAAGAAACAGCTTGCTCCAGCACCCTTTAACAACTCCTCAGGGCGTGGCATCCATCAGTCACGTTGATGCCGCGTGGCAGCTAGATCAACGTAGCCATGTCGGCTTGAAGGCAATGCCCAGGGTGCACAAAGCTGTTGTAAGGCCCGACACATTCGAGAAGATGCGCGTAAATTATGCGTTTCGCTTTTTCTCTGATGATGTCCGGCGTGGTCTTTTCACGTATAGACAGCAGATTGAGCACAACCACGGTTCAGTTCACGCGACCGATTAACTTGTCAAACTGATGCAGGAGATCATCAGCATCATGACTTCAAGATTTCCAGCTGCCGCCCTCCGCCCGAACTCTGCGAAAGCTCGGCGACTTCGTGACTTCCTCACCTATCTTGATGAGTGGCAACGCTGTGCTCAGAAGGAGGGATTCTTATCAGGGAGCACTGCAGAAGGCCTCCGAGTCACGCTGTCGAGCACTCTTTCCCTCTTGGATTATCTGTCGTCCAAAATAGGCTACAGGTACTTAATGACCGCCAGACTAAGCCGAGACATCTTGGAGCAACTGTTTGGGGTTTTGCGACAAATGACAGGAAGTAACTACCATCCAACCCCCGTTCAGTTCTTGATCTCCATAAACACTCTGGAGTTCATGAACTTGGCCAAGTCACCTGATCATGGGAATGTTTCACCCGGTCTACTAAGCAGCTTGCTTGACACCGATGATGTCATAGCAAAAGCAGAGACCCAGCAGAGGTATGTGGACGACTTACTGGACATAGGGAATGTGCAGGCGGCACACGAAATGCTCAGCGCTTGCCAGCTTGACAACGACCACAGCAGCCTGGCGGTAGGAAAAAGTGATTCGCGGCTGATTTTCTATTTGGCAGGATACGTGGCGCGAAAGTTTATTTCAGACTAAATATGTGCCGATTGTGCCACTGTTTTGCTGGCATCGCCAGAAGCTCCCCTTCCGCCTGTGGCCGCTCTCACAGCCTACGTAAGCATGGGGAACTTAATATTCCCATCTAATGCTTTGAACAGTCTCGTGACATCTCTCGAGGAGACCTTCAGTCACTGCTTCACAGTCACTGAACTGAGGCGAGAAAGTCTCGCAGACTTCGCCTCTTTTCTGCAGCTCAAACCTCCGCCTATGGTCGGTTGTGAGGAGCATAAGATTGAGATCACTAACAGCGTCGTCAAGTTTTACTCTATCATGCGCCTCCACTTCTTGGTCAAGAGCAAGAACCTGGCCCATGAAAAGGCGCGAAAAAAAAAGAAAACACCTGAGACGCGTGCTTTGAACGCATAGGCATGATTTTGGGGTGTGTTACTTCACTGACTCAAAAACACTAATGTGTGCATGTCATTTATTGCACTTTCAAAAGTTCAGCTAGAAGATACCGTTTTGCAATACAAGCCTATGCACTCGTTTTATTTTATTTATTCGCAAGGTCTGCTTACGCCCATGCACACGCATAAATCACAGCTGAGCACTGTGTTAATATATATTCGCGTTGCCTTGTGATGGCGTGGAACATTTAATGAAAAAAAAAATTAGGAACGAGGAAGTGACATAACAGTGTTTGGAGTTGCTTGCCTGAAAAAACGGGAACGCAGCAAACACGCTGTACGTAAAAAAAGAGCCTTAAACTCGGCTCCCCTGCCTTTGTAATAACTTTACATCCCTTCCCTATTCCCGTAAGACAGCTTGTTCGCAATAAACTCATTTGCACTTCGAAAAAAGTGAAGCGAGTCGCTTTCTGTCATGCGTGGCGACGGCCGGAGGAAACGGTCATGAACCGGGCTTTCGCTGGTGGCGCCACTGCGGCGTCATGAAGAAAAGGCACGCGTTACCCCCGCCGGTCGGCACACTACTAGTACGGTGTCTAGATGGGTAGGTGTGCCGACCGGCGGGGGTAACGCGTGCCTTTTCTTCATGACGCCGCAGTGGCGCCACCAGCGAAAGCCCGGTTCATGACCGTTTCCTCCGGCCGTCGCCACGCATGACAGAAAGCGACTCGCTTCACTTTTTTCCAAGTCCAAATGAGTTTGTTGCAAACAAGCTGTCTTACGGGAATAGGGAAGGGATGTAAACATATTACAAAGGCAGGGGAACCGAGTTTAAGGCTGTTTTTTTACGTACAGCGTGTTTGCTGCGTTCCCGATTTTTCAGGCAAGCAACTCCAAACACTGTTATGTCACTTCCTCGTTCTTAATTTTTTTTTTCATTAAATGCTCCACGCCATCACAAGGCAACGCGAATATATATTAACACAGTGCTCAGCTGTGATTTATGCGTGTGCATGGGCGTAAGCAGACCTTGCGAATAAATAAAATAAAACGAGTGCATAAGCTTGTATTGCAAAACGGTATCTTCTAGATGAACTTTTGAAAGTGCAATAAATGACATGCACACATTAGTGTTTTTGAGTCAGTGAAGTAACACACCCCAAAATCATGCCTATGCGTTCAAAGCACGCGTCTCAATTTCGGGTGTTTTCTTTTTTTCACGCGTTTTCACGGGTCAGGTTCTTGCTCTTGACCAAGAAGTGGAGGCGCATGATAGAGTAAAACTTGACGACGCTGTTAGTGATCTCAATTTTATGCTCCTCACAACCGATCATAGGTGGAGGTTTGAGCTGCAGAAAAGAGGCGAAGTCTGCGAGACTTTCTCGTTTCAGTTCAGTGACTGTGAATCAGTGACTGAAGGTCTCCTCGAGAGATGTCACGAGACTGTTCAAAGCATCAGATGGGAATATTAAGTTCCCCATGCTTACGTGGGCTGTGAGAGCGGCCACAGGCAGAAGGGGAGCTTCTGCCGATGCCAACAAAACAGTGGCACAATCGGCACATTTAGTCTCTGAAAGAAACTTTCGCGCTACGTATCCTGCCAAATAGAAAATAAGCCGCGAATCACTTTTTCCTACCGCCAGGCTGCTGTGGTCGTCGTCAAGCTGGCAAGCGTTGAGCATTTCGTGTGCCGCCTGCACATTTCCTATGTCCAGTAAGTCGTCCAAATACCTCTGCTGGGTCTCTGCTTTTGCTATGACATCATCGGTGTCAAGCAAGCTGCTTAGTAGACCGGGTGAAACATTCCCATGATCAGGCGACTTGGCCAAGTTCATGAACTCCAGAGTGTTTATGGAGATCAAGAACTGAACGAGGGTTGGATGGTCGTTACTTCCTGTCATTTGTCGCAAAACCCCAAACAGTTGCTCCAAGATGTCTTGGCTTAGTCTGGCGGTCATTAAGTACCTGTAGCCTATTTTGGACGACAGATAATCCAAGAGGGAAAGAGTGCTCGACAGCGTGACTCGGAGGCCTTCTGCAGTGCTCCCTGATAAGAATCCCTCCTTCTGAGCACAGCGTTGCCACTCATCAAGATAGGTGAGGAAGTCACGAAGTCGCCGAGCTTTCGCAGAGTTCGGGCGGAGGGCGGCAGCTGGAAATCTTGAAGTCATGATGCTGATGATCTCCTGCATCAGTTTGACAAGTTAATCGGTCGCGTGAACTGAACCGTGGTTGTGCTCAATCTGCTGTCTATACGTGAAAAGACCACGCCGGACATCATCAGAGAACGAGCGAAACGCATAATTTACGCGCATCTTCTCGAATGTGTCGGGCCTTACAACAGCTTTGTGCACCCTGGGCATTGCCTTCAAGCCGACATGGCTACGCTGATCTAGTTGCGCTGCGGCATCAACGTGACTGATGGATGCCACGCCCTGAGGAGTTGTTAAAGGGTGCTGGAGCAAGCTCTTTCTTACATTCTCCACCAAATGGGGAAAATCGGAGACGAAGTGCAAGGAGCGGTTCTCGTCCACAGGGTGCGGCGACTTGCAGACAACTTGTCCTGCTTTCCCAGAAATTCCAAAAATACGCCACATGGAACGATTCCAGCTAGCAGCGTCTGTTATGAAATCCACAAAAAGTGAGGCGTTTTCTGCCATTATCACACCCTCCATCGTAATTTTTGCTAGCACATCAGCTTTCACATTCCCCTTCGAGGTGAAAACGCCAAGCACCTGGTGCCACTTTCCCGTGAATGGTTGGAAGAGAACAACTAGGGCGTGATCCGCCAATTCTGAGCTGGAGCTAGATGAAAATTTTTCGAGGTCCACCAAACCGTTTACTTTCCCGTAGTGACTGACCGTCAGGTCCTTGGAAAGTTTAATTTCATCCATCATAATGCCGCCATGACGTTGCTGCTCCGTCATGCATATGCATTTTTCCTTCAAGGCAGCAAACACCCGTTTGTTGAAGCCGAATCCGCTTCGAAATCCGCGCAGGTACCGTTGGAGACACGTTCTGCCGGGCAGCAGCAAGATCTTCTCCTTGCGCAGGTGCTCATAAAGCCGTTTGCTCCTCATCCGCATTATCAAGCATTCGAGCAGCCACTCGCGCTGGTACTTAAAACCCTTCGTGCTTTTCCGCTTTGAAGCATTTAAACAGGCCATGACTTGTGACATGTTGTCTTACTGGCAAATTTTCTATTCTTGACATGAGCGCGCAGCTTTCTAGTTTTGAGTTCTTCCTCCTCATCTCTTCCAGTTATGTCTCAAGAGTAAACATATTTCGCTTCAGTCTCTTGAACTTTGCGGTTACCGGAGTTCGAGGGAGCGCGAAAAGAAGAGAAAGCTTAGCTTTCTCTTCTTTTCGCGCTCCCTCGAACTCCGGTCCTTTGTTCTTTTGTACGACAGCTGATTTAGGAGCAACTTTTTTGCGTATCGGCAATGCAAACAGGAGTCTCCTTGACTTGTGGCGATGCCGACGCATTTGGAGCTGAATGTTGTGTTTCCGTGGATTCTTATATTCTTGGATTTCGCGAGGACGGTGTCAAGTTGGTCAGTGCATTTTATGCCCTGACATGGAATCATGGCATCCACGTCAGCCAAAAGGTCCCCAACCTGTTCACGAGTTTCCAAATCCAGCTTCTGTGTTACGGCGCATTGCACGGACACGGTGGCTCGCAGTTTTGACGCACAGTGCTCCAGGTATTACTTTCACCAGAACGATGCTCTGTCCGCTTTTTCTGCAAGTCGAGAACGCAGAGGCGCCAGAATCTTCAATAGAGTGATGTGCCCAGCCGCTGTGGGATACCGTGCAGGTAGTGAAGTCAATGTCAACCGGACGAGGTGACACTTCGGTTACAGACGTAGAGATACCTTCACTGGAGCTTGAAGGTACTGGATCGTCCGGCACTGTCTCAAGGTCGTGGCTGTCATTTCTGGCAGCCTTGGTTGGGCGGCAGCCTGTGGAATTCTTCGTCTTTCGTTTCGCGGTCACCTTTCTTGACAGGTAAGCAGGAGCATCGGGCAGGGGAGAAGGCACGGCATCTTTCGTTTCGTCAATCGTGGGTGAGAACGTGGGAGGCTAACAACGTTGCCTTCTATCATATATTTGTAATCCCGTTCGATACACTCTTGGTCAAAATGCCGCTCACACACAACGGAGTGTGGCTGCAACCTCTTGTCGGCACGATGAAGAGCAAGCTCCCATCTTTTGAACAGTTCGGGATCCCGCGGCGCCGAAAACAGCGAGACTTTCAGTCCTTTTCTCGATGACTTGTAGCCGGATTTGCAGAAGGTTGCGAAACAAGTTGTGTCCTTTTTGGTCTTCATTCCGATCACTTCTCACAAAAAGCACAGCGCCTGCTCCGCTACAGCGCTTGCATGTGGACGATGACAGACAGCAAACAGACGAGAAAACAGGTAGCTAGTGTCGCCTGTTTATTGTTTCAATGGCAGACCGCAAAAGTCTCAGTTTCAGCTACTATTTTGACTGATAACGCAAGTAATAAGTAATGTTTTTAAACAAAAATGAGGTTAACAAAACGCGCGATGCGTTTGCGACAAGTAGCAGACGATCCGCCGGTGAGCACCGGGCGGAGAACAGCAGCGCCAGTTTCGTCGTCATGAAGCGGAGGCACGCGGAACTACGCTTTGTGCCCTGCCGGTCGGCACACCTACCCATCTAGCCACCGTAGTACTAGTACTAGCCAGTATATTCTAGGCTATATTATAGTGCCTAGAATATACTGGCTAGTGTACCGACCGCGGCCTCCTGGGTGGCGCCGCCAGCGATGAATGCCGGCGGCCGCCGCCAGGGGCGCTGCAAACTGGGTGGGTACCTGTCACGACGCCCGCAGCCTACCGCGCTCTCGCAACACCGGCAAGAGGTCTAGGCGCGCGCTGCATTTCTTTGCTTTCGTCAAGTTGGTAACAGACCACAGTTCTACTGGAGGCAGCTGACTACCAGTTTAAAGGTTTGTTTTGAACTTAGACTAGAATTTTGCGGCATATTCAATCATCGCCGCTTCGGTGTAACTTCGAGTTTTGAACATCCCCGGTGCTCACAAAGTAAAAACGGAATATGTACCCGGGCGACGGTAGCACCATAGGCTTTTATTGGTGTAATGTCATTTTGGTAGCTTTTTCCTAACAAAATGTAAGGATCATATGTGTACATGTGTTTTACCTACACTAATTCAACTGAAATAGATCAGTAATAGATTTATTTGTAATTGGTGGTTCTCAATGTGTACTCTACATTTGCTGACAAGCAAATACGTGCAGTTTAGTCATAGCGTGTGTGTGTGTGTGTGTGTGTGTGTGTGTGTGTGTGTGTGTGTGTGTGTGTGTGTGTGTGTGTGTGTGTGTGTGTGTGTGTGTGTGTGTGTGTGTGTGTGTGTGTGTGTGTGTGTGTGTGTGTGTGTGTGTGTGTGTGTGTGTGTGTGTGTGTGTGTGTGTGTGTGTGTGTGTGTGTGTGTGTGTGAATAATGCAGGAAATAACAATACAAGACTTGTTTTTATTGCTACAATAACAAGACGCAGACAGTTGGATGCAGAGCATGAAGGGGAGCATTTACTGGCAGCGGCGCTGTTTAAGAAACCTTTGTCGTTGCCTTCGAGCTTCCCTCTCTTTGTTTAGCCCCTTGACAAAAAAACGAAACCTTAAGAGAACATAAAATTTTACAACTGCAGTGAGAATTGCCTTTTCATGCTCTGGACAGCCAAGTTCAGGAAAAGACACCTGCTGTAGCTGGGTCAAGAATTCAACTAAACTTCCTTCATGGAGTTCGTTTTTACTAAAAAACGTTGTAAAGGCATCCTCCATGGCCTTTACAGCAGTTAACAAGCTCTGGCTAGGGTACACCAGGCCCCCATTATCAAAATGAGCAGTAAAGTATGAAGAAGCATCGGCACCAGCTTCTGCTTTGCTGACGCAAAGATAGTCTGCACACCGTGGACAGCAGCTCCTGGCAATCATCTTTCTTGCCACATAGCCTGTAGTATAATAAATTAGAGCACTATTGCTCTTTTTTTCTGTGTATGATTCATGGTCACTGCTAGACACGATTACTTCAACAACGTCATGAGCTTCGCTGAGATTTCCGTGGTCAAGTAGGTCATCTATTTTCTCTGAGAGAAAACTGCTCGTTGTTTCACACAGCTCATTTGGGTTTAGCAGTGCTTTGATCACCTCTGGGGTGCAATTTCCTCCTCTAGGCGGTTTCGCCAGGTTGTAGAACGCTAGTAGATTCACAGTCACGAGAAACTGTAAAACGGTGGGGTGGTCGTTGCATCCCGACGACTGCCTAATTATCCCAAAAAGGTTTTCAATTTTATCCTGGCTTAATCGGGACGTAAGCAGATATTTGAACCCCACAGCCGACGTCAGGAACGACAACAAGTCAAGTGTGCTCTTGATCGTCACTCTTAATCCTGCCGATGTGTTTTCCGTAAGGAAGCCACCGCCAGCTGGTTTCGCATGCTGCTCCCATTCCTGCAGATACTCTAAGAAGCCTTTGATATATTGTTCGTTCGGACTATTAGGCTTGAGTGCCTTCTCGCTTGTTCGCGAAGTCATTATACGAATCAGACGGTTCATATCTTGCACGAAATCTACTGTCGGCTGCAATATCCCATATGAAGACTGAATTTGTTCTTTGTAAATGAAAAGTCCTTTGATGACTTGGTCACCAAACAGCTGAAAAGCGATGTCAACTTTCATTTTTTCAAAGCTGTTCGGCTTGATGTGTGCATTTGTTATGCTTGGCATCACCTTGAGGGTCACATTTTCCCGATCCACTTCGAAAGCTGCTTGTATGATGCCGCAGTGAACATGTCCAGCTGGTGTGAGGTATCCTTTTGCAACAAACCCGTTTCTGACATTCTTAATCAAATGTGGAAAGTCTGAGAAAAAATACAGCTTTCTCTTTTGATCTACTGGGTGCTTGGTGCTATTTCGGACGTGGCTTGTAGAACCTGGGAAAAAATCAAATAAATCCAAAATGATAAAATCTGGTATTATTCCATCGCCACATTTTAAACAATGCAAACCTAAAGCTTCAAAATAGCAAAACACTGTAAAAGAGCAATTTTGTATCTTGCGTGAAATTACATTCTTGCTCTTACCCTGTATTCCAAAAAGCCGCCACATTCCTCTATTCCAGCTAGCGCCGTCACATGTTATGGAATCCACGAAGAGGCCAGCTTTTTCCGCAAGGACAGTGGCTTCCAAGATAATTTTCGCCAAGGTCGGGGCTTTAACATTTCCCTTTGAGGCAAAAACCCCTAGGATCTGAGTCCAGTTTCCTGCAGAAAGGCAGAAGTTATCGCTCACAGATATGTGCGTATGTTTATATATTTAAGGTTGCGATATAACGAAGAAAGAAAAAGTTATTGAAAAGAGCACATCTTCGATGGAAGACCGTCTGGTTAGGGTTGAAGTACTGGCTATAACCAAAATTTATTAGGAGCTGACGCGTTTCGAGGCCACCTTCGTCTCTAGGAAGTGAACATATTCGATAGAAGTTTGGTTAAGAAAGCAAGAGTTTAAATCAAGTAAAAATGCGAACCAAGTATACCTTAGGCTGAAAAATCGTCAACCTAAAGAAAACACACCCAAGGCTCGGCGTCGTACCAATTGCTGAATTAAATGAAGAATTTTAAGAAAATAATGAAAAAGCCCAACCCTGTTAGGATAACGTACCGCAACCGAAGCACGGTGCTAAGCAATAGAAGCACAAAATTGACTTTAATGGAGGTAGTTGTTGCGGTGTAGACTATCGAATCCTCGCAGGAGCTTCAATTGTGTCATATGACACATTCGAGACACGGGGAATGATAATCGCCCTGTGGAACCACTCGCGATTTTCACTTCACACACCCACGCTTTGCGTTCAGTGGCCCGGCGGTTAAATATACTCGCTGCAAATCACCCGAAGTCATATAACCGAATGGCGCGGACAAACAGGCTTTGAGACTTTTTTTTTTTTTTTCAAGAAGTTGCTTGGAGGAGCCAGCGGCCTTGGTTCGCCGTTGTTGCAAAGTGACACAGGCCATTCACATATATGCAGAGGGGAGCCTTCTTGAAACTATAAATTGTAGTACACTATATATCTTTGCATCGGCGGGCGGGAAGGATGACGCCTCTTTACTGGGTCGTTGGAAACCGGTTTTTCAAAAGTCCAGAGAGGAGGCTTTTCGAATCTCCCTCGCCCGATAAAAAGGCCTATACGATAACCTGGAAACGCTGCAGATGACATCAGTGGGGAAAAGAAGAACATTTCCTGTTGGCGCCGCATCTGAAGAAACAAAACAACTCGGACGCGAAAACATGGGCTCTTAATTTTGGTTGGTGACAATATTTCAAAGCATTAAACACACCTTACCAGTAAATGGCTGAAACAGCAAAACCATGCCATGGTCTGCCAGCACATTCTTCTGGTCGGCAGGTGTATGATCGCCGAGGTCAACAAAGCCTTCGATGTCGCCTTAATTGAAAAAGAAACCCAGAAGGAACACTGCTTAATGTCCAAACATATTTCAACACAGTTCAGAATATATATATATATATTGTACTGTGATAGTCATCGCCATCGACATGCACCTGTGCGTTGTGCGACGAAGACGAAGTACGCTGGGCTCGCCGTTGCAAGGTCCTGTCCTCACAGCTCTCCATCTGAGCTTCAATAAACGCCCTATTACAATTGGTGGAGGTGCCGGAAACGATCCCACCCAAACTGGAACTGCGAAGCCGTACACTACCCTCTACGACCGCCATGCAAGACACTTCGACGCTGCCGGCCGTTCCACCCACGATCATGTGTGCTGGCGTCGTGCGCCAGCGTGACCCTTGCCTGTTCAGCGGCACGGCCGATCAAGATGTCGACGACTGGCTGTCATCCTATGAAAGAGTAAGCACCTACAACAAGTGGGATGACTCATACAAGCTCAGTAACGTCATATTCTATCTGACGGACGTGGCGAACCTCTGGTTTCGCAACCATGAGGCTGACCTGTCATCTTGGTCGACATTTAAAAAGAATTTCGCGGAAGTGTTCGGCCGCCCGGCAGTGCGTAAGCTTCGTGCCGAACAACGTTTACACGATCGTGTTCAGCGCGCTGATGAGACCTTTACCAGCTACATAGAAGACGTCGTTGATCTCTGCAAACGAGTCGACCCGGCCATGCCGGAAGCAAACAAAATCCGCTACATCCTCGAGGGCATTTCTGAGGACGCCTTCCAGATGCTGGTAGCGAAAGATCCCACCACCGTTAGTGAACTCGTGAAGCTTTGCCAGAGCTACGACGAGCTCCGCAAGCGGCGCGCTTCTAGGCGCCGCTCCAGTGTGTGCGACGAAGGCGTATCCGCATTAGCCCTGGGTGGTTCGCCAACTTCTGAAGGGAGCCCGCTGAATCAAAAGATCAAAGATTTTATTCGTGAAGAGGTCGCACGTCAAATCTCACTCCTTCCCCATTTTCAAGACTCGGGCCGCCTCGTTCCTGAACTGGCTCCATCTTTGGCCCCTGCTATACGCCGTGTCGTGCAAGAACACGTCGCTGATGCCTTGCCGTCCAACCCCGTGGTGCCGCCTGTGACGGCACCTCTCACGTATGCCCAAGTAACGGCTAGGCCACCACCTTCGCCCACGTCTGGCTCCTATGTGCAGGTCCCTGCCTACCGTTCACCGCCGCATGCTGAGCCTTCGTTTCAAGCCCCACCCTCAAGGTTCCGCCCACATCCTATGAAACCTTGGCGTACTACGGACAACCTTCCGATTTGCTATGCCTGCGGTCGGCCGGGCCATGTTGCGCGCCTTTGTCGCCAGCGCCTCCAACCTTCACAGCCTGACATTCGATTTTACCCGTACGATACCGACTCACGCTCGCAAATGATTCCGCCCGGTTCTCAATTTGTCCCACAAGATCGCCAAACCTATACCACTCGTCGATCACATTCTCCTCGGCGCCGATCGCTTTCTCCAATGCTGCGACGTTCTACCAGCACCGTTGAGGGAAACTAACAGTCGCAGTTCCGGGGGCAAGAACTGCGCTTGTTTCGAATTCCTCAAGTCCTCCATGCCGTCCCGCTAATGTTATCAAAGTTTCTGTAGAAGGCGCCACAGTTCTCGCTCTCGTCGATACCGGTGCAGCCGTCTCCGTCATCAGTGAAGCGCTCTGCCGTCGAATTCGCAAAGTGACCACTCCGATTTCCGACTTTTCGCTCCGCACCGCCTCATCACAGCACATTCACCCCTCCGCATCTTGCACAGCCCGTGTGCTCATTCAAGACGTCTTGTACCCCATCGAGTTTATTGTTCTGCCGAACTGCTCGCATGATATCATCCTCGGATACGATTTTCTATCGACTCATCAAGCCGTTATTGACTGTGCTCGTGCAGAAATTGCCTTCGCCCCCCTCTGTGATGCCCCCTTCTGTGATACCCCTCCCCGCACTGCAAAACTTCTCGTCGCCCATGACACCGACATTCCTCCGTTCTCTGCTGCCCTCGTACCACTGTCTTGTGAGTGGGTAACACCTTTGACTGCGATTTTTACACCTTCCGAAGCCACCTCCCGTCATCCCTGCCTCCTTTTTCCGTTCGCTGTTCTCGAAATTCAAGACGGCAAGAGTGCACTTTACGCCTCGAACCCATTTTCTTGCCCAGCAGTCCTGCTCCGTGGCGAATGCATTGGACGTCTTGAAGAGCTTGATCCCAGTCATATCACCACTCTTGCTGACTCAACCCCCTCCTTCGACGTTAGTCTGTGCTCTTGCGATGTTGCGACCGCTTCGACGCCCTCCGACGTTTTCCAACATGCTATTGATGCTGATCTTCCACTTGCGCAACGTGATCAACTTGTCGCCCTCTTGCAGAACTTCGCTTCTTCATTCGACTTTCCTCAAACTGACTTGGGCCGCACGTCTGTCGTAGAGCACACCATCGACACCGGTAAAACTGCACCTTTGCGCCAGCGTCCCTATCGCGTGTCGGCTTCGGAGCGCCAAGTAATTGCTGATCATGTGGACGACATGCTCCGTCGGGGTGTCATTCGGCCATCCCACAGTCCCTGGGCGTCTCCAGTTGTGTTGGTACCTAAGAAAGATGGCTCCTTCCGGTTTTGTGTCGACTACCGCCGGCTCAACAAGATCACGCGCAAGGACGTCTATCCTCTGCCACGCATCGATGACGCACTAGACTGCTTGCAGGGCGCCGAGTTTTTCTCCTCGTTGGATTTACGATCTGGCTACTGGCAGGTGCCAATGGCTGACGCTGACCGCTCTAAAACTGCCTTCATCACACCAGATGGATTATATGAATTCAACGTCATGCCCTTTGGGCTTTGCAACGCCCCGGCCACATTTGAACGCCTCATGGACACTGTGCTTCGTGGATTCAAGTGGCGAACCTGTCTTTGCTATCTCGATGATATCGTAGTCTTTTCTACCGATTTTCAATCCCACCTGCTCCGACTGAAGGACGTTCTCACTTGTCTCGCTACCGCCGGCCTCCAACTGAATCTGAAGAAGTGCCGCTTTGCTGCTCGCCGACTAACAATTCTAGGTCATGTCGTTTCTAAGGATGGCATTCTTCCCGATCCCACCAAACTTCGTGCAGTTGCCGAATTCCCACGCCCAAAATCACTGAAGCAGCTACGAAGTTTCATTGGCCTATGCTCCTACTTTCGCCGCTTCATCTTAAATTTCGCCTCTATTATTGCTCCTCTCATCCAGCTCCTCTCCGGTAGCTCCGACCTCTCCGCATGGACACCTGCTTGTGATGACGCCTTCAACACTTTACGCCGTCTTTTGGTTTCGCCTCCCATCCTCCGCCACTTCGACCCGAATGCGCCAACTGAGATTCACACTGACGCTAGCGGTATTGGGATAGGCGCCGTTCTCACCCAACGCAAACCTGGTATCCGAGACTATGTGGTGGCGTACGCAAGCCGCACCTTGACCAAGGCAGAGTCCAATTATTCTGTTACGGAAAGAGAATGCTTGGCCATTATTTGGGCCATCGGCAAATTCCGTCCGTATGTCTATGGCCGACCATTTTATGTGGTCACTGATCATCACGCTCTGTGCTGGCTGGCGTCCCTCAAGGACCCGTCCGGCCGCCTTGCTCGCTGGGCTCTTCGCCTCCAAGAGTATGACATTCGTGTCATATATCGCTCAGGCCTCAAGCATACTGACGCGGACGCTCTTTCGCGCTCACCGCTGCCTCCCTCTTCGTTGCCTGATGAGATCTGCGCCTACGATTTGTCTTCGCTTGCCACTATTGACATGGCCACGGAACAGCGGCGCGACCCGTGGATATCTACACTTCTGGACTTTCTTTCAAGTCACTCTCCAGGTCGTCTGTCTCGGGCGCTTGCCCGCCAAGCTCACCATTTTTCAATTCGTGACGGGCTGCTCTATCGCCGCAATTATCTTCACGACGGAAGGAAGTGGCTTTTAGTCATCCCCCGTCATCTCCGCGCCGAAATTTGTGCTGCTTTCCATACTGATCCCCAGTGCGCCCACGGCGGAGTGTTGAAAACCTACACGCGCTTGCGTCTACGCTTCTTCTGGCGTGGAATGTACCGCTTTGTCCGCCATTTTGTCCGCTCCTGCCAGTCTTGCCAACGCCGAAAAACTCCTCTCAAGTCCTCTGCTTCGTTGCAGCCGTTGCCCTGTCCTGCCCGTCCGTTTGATCGTGTCGGCATAGATCTATACGGTCCCCTTCCTACAACTTCAGCTGGCAACCGCTGGATTATCGTGGCAGTGGATCATCTAACCCGCTACACTGAGACATCATCATTGCCCTCTGCTTCCGCACGCGACGTGGCTGCCTTTATTCTGAAAAACCTGGTTCTTCGCCATGGTGCCCCTCGCGAACTGCTCAGTGACCGCGGACGCGTTTTCTTATCAGACGCTCTTGAGGCTCTCCTGAAAGAATGCCGCATCATACACCGCACCGCTACCTCGTACCACCCTCAGACGAATGGACTGACAGAACGTTTTAACCGCACTCTCGGTGACATGCTGGCTATGTACGTGAACACCGACCATTCCAATTGGGACCAAGTTCTACCGTTTGTTACTTACGCATATAACACCGCGACACAGGCCACTACTGGATTCTCTCCATTCTTTCTCCTTTACGGGCGCGAGCCACCCTGTACTATGGACACACTTTTTCCCTACCGCCCTGACGTTTCCGAATCTTCCCCGCTATCCGATGCCGTCACGTACGCAGAAGAATGCCGTCAGCTCGCCCGCTCTCTCACAACAGAAAATCAGTGGCAACAAAAATACCTCCGTGATACCGGCGAATCTTCGCCATATCTCCCGGACACACTGGTGTGGCTCTGGGTGCCCTCCACAACCCCTGGCCTTTCAAAGAAGTTTCTTGCTCGCTACCACGGGCCATATAGGGTCCTCCAGCAAACATCTGCAGTCAACTACGTAGTTGAGCCCGTCACGCCCTCTGCGGACTTGCGTCGCCGTGGTCGTGAAACAGTTCACGTGAACCGATTGAAGCCATTCTATGACCCCGCTGTGCTTTCCGCGCCATAAGTCGCCAGGATGGCTCCTTTTTTTACCCGGGGGGAAAATGTACTGTGATAGTCATCGCCATCGACATGCACCTGTGCGTTGTGCGACGAAGACGAAGTACGCTGGGCTCGCCGTTGCAAGGTCCTGTCCTCACAGCTCTCCATCTGAGCTTCAATAAACGCCCTATTACAATATATATATATATATATATATATATATATATATATATATATATATATATATATATATATATATATATATATACTTTCTTTTATCACCTTTTTTCGCGCCAGAACGAGCTCCAGGAATATTCCAGTGTATTCTTTTATCACTTCTCTAGATCTATGTTGGGGAGTGGCAAATCGTTCCTACTTTTGTTAGCAGAAATTCAGCCTAGTTTTTGTTCAGTGAACTGACGTTTGTATCGCTCACGCACGCTGACCGCCCCTGAAATGTAGACAGACATAAAAGCCTCCTTTCCGGCTGTTTGTGGGCGCATACCTGTAATCATGTGTAGACATGCTTAGCAAAACTCCTCATTTTCCGTATATGGCACAGAGCATTCCAAGAATCTAATAAAAACTTTACTCACCAACTGACTTCACACTTAGGTTCTCCGATAGCTTTAATTCGTCAATGATGAGGCCACCATGACGACTGTAAACATCCATGGTCTTCGTCTTTTCGTTTAAGGCATTGAAGACTTTAGCGCTGAGGCCAAAACCACCTTTGAAACGCTTCAGGTACTTTTGAAGGCAAGTTCGCCCTGGTAGGACCATAATGGCTTCTCTTCGGAGGTGCTCATATAACTTCGGACTTCGCATCCTCATCAACATACATTCTAGAATCCATTCGTCGTCGTATCGCATGCCTTTATGCGACTTTCGTCGTGCAGCCAGGAAACAATTTTTTACAGCCAGCTGTTGCTTTGTGGGAAGGGACTTAATTTTGCTGTCAAATGTTTTTTCACAAAGAGCCTCATTTTGTTCTTTCATGTGAGCCATTTGCATCATTGCGCCTGCTAACTTTTTCTTGGTCCTTGATAGAATTCGAGATATGTTCTTTGATTCTTTCTTTTCATCAGACTTCCTCGCAATTTCACTTTCCCTTCTCTTTTGTCTGCATGCTTGGTTTTGAGCCAGAATTCTCAGGTACTTGCAGAAAGCACAGGGCTCTCCATCGGATTTTACTGATAGCAAACACTTCTCAGAAAAAATCATGCCCCTGTAGGAAGTGTACTTTCCAGAAGCAGGCTTTATGCCGCATCCACCACAAAGAGCTGTCAATGAAACTTCCTCGATCAAGGATTCGGCCTCTTCGCATGTAATGACAATTTGTTCTGACTTCTTTCTTCCCCTCAGGTAAACCGTTGCCACTGATTGTCCATCAGGTGAAGGTCTTTCAAACACTACCATTTTTTCCGTGAAAATGATGGCGAAATTATTTTCTTCGGCTTCACAGTAGGCGTAAGCCAATGATTCCGCGGAAAACGTTGGTACTCTCATCCAAGTTATTGGAATAGATATGTTGAGGAATGGGTGCATGCTCTCGCTGGTAATTGGAGGGGGTTGTTCAGCAGCAACAGCGCTTGCTACTTCAGGACTACAAAGTTTGGAGCAATTTTCATTCATTTCACCTCCATTGGCGGGCCGAGACTCTTCAAGGATCACTGGTTCGGCACTCCCAATGGCTGAACTCAACTTGGAGGTTTCTGGCTCACCACGCCTGCAACGCTTTGCTGGAGGCTCTTTCTCGCACAGATTTCTACTTTTCCTTTTTGCTGGCGATTTGCGCGCAAGATGTTTAGGGTAATCCGGGAATATAGTAGGTATGGCGTCGGGCTTCAGACGTGGTTTATCGCGGGGAAGCTCATTTGTAACGCCGTTCACGGTGACACGGAACACGCGCTCAATATAGTCGCTCTCAAAATGTTTCTCGCACACCACAGCCATTGACGATAACTTTCTGTCTTTTCTTTTGATGCGGCGTTCCCATTCTGCGAGCCGCGTAGCATCAGATGGTGCAGTAAACATTGAAACTCTCTCCTTGTTCGACCGGAGACCGCTTTTGCAGAAAGGCACGAAGCAAGCCTTCTCTTTGAACTGCCGCTTTGGTTTCGACATATTTCCGTGCAGACAAAACTACAATCAAGAACTCATTTTGTTCTTCGTAGATATGATGAAAAAAAAAAAAAAAAACAGCGCCCAAAGGCGCACACAGCGCACGTACACAGCGCACGCACACAGCGCACGCACACAACGGATTCAGTCACACCGAAATTGCTACAAGAGCACACGAAACGACTCCCATATGCAGTTCCCCACTCACAAAAACAAACGCTGCACTTCCGTGAAAAAAAGAGCACCAGATTCAGCTTGAACCGAGTTGAAAACCCATATGCACGCACAACACGAACAGACTGGCTTCTGAAACGAAAAAACCGCGTCGTCTGCTCCTGTGGTACCCTCCCGACAAGCAGCGCCCTCTGCCGCTATGAAATGGTTTTCATTGCAAATGGTGCCACCCTCGCCCATAAGGAAGCGCTGCCGGACGGCACACTAGCCAGTATATTCTAGGCACTATAGCTATATTCTAGGCACTGTACCGCCACCATCTTGCCCAGTGCAGCCAGACTTCGCAGCGCCTTCTGTCGTTCATTAGAGTTGCGAATCGCCAGGGCACATCGTTTGTGTCCACCAGTTGTAAAGGGGCTGCCCACCACTACATCATCAAAAGTGGCGGCAGAAATAAAATTTGGCGGCTGATCATTAAAGCTTGTGCAATCGCTTATCCCGCTAGAATGCGCTGTGAGCAAAAGGTAAAGCCCCACTATCATCATCATCACCACTATATATTTCGCTCCACTCGTCTTGCCACGTTGCCATTCACTTCTAAACACAGTGTACAGTTAGGCCGTACCTTCATGTTTTTCGAAATTTTGCTAAGCTGTGCTGGAACTATTTCGAGCCGCCGAATTCGAGCCTTTCACCCCTTTGCTATGGCCTTCGGTGAGTCGAATTTCCTTTCTTTGCCTCCAGCCAGTGCCTCTTTTCGACAGGAGGCACTGCTCGAGCGAACGTGGACGCACGTGGAGAGAAGACCATGCTTAGCTGCATCGCTGCGCTCTGCTCACAGAGGGAATCGGGATGCATCGGCAAAAATAATCGGTGGGCGAAATAAGTTTATTACAGAATTTGAAAGTAGGTAGAAAGGTAAACGCCAGGGGTATGGTAGTTCTTTGTGAAAGCTTCTCAAACATTCAAATAATCTTCCAAGCAGTTGGCATCATTCACAGGCTTTCTTCGTGACTTTTCAACATGGCGTCCAATGGTTCGTGCCTTCCCAGGTAGGGGCGCAATATATCGTAGTCCCTTGGACGTTATTAGCATTGCTACTCGGTTTACAGTCGCCTGTATTTCTCCGCGCCACGGCCTTGCCGCTCAAGAAGACTTTCGATGATACGAATTTCCTTTTTTTTTGGCTTGTATACATCACCCAATCACCGCGAGCGCCTTGCAGACGAGAGCTTTTTTTTTTATGCGAATCAGCCCATGAGTCTATCCATATGCATCAGCAAAGATTACCGATGGGAGCATTTATTTTATCACAGAATTCAAAGATAATAAGCAGGTGATTGTCGCCAGCATTGTATTTCTGAAACAAATCTTGTTGAAGTTGTTAAATTTCTTTCAAGTACCGAGCAACGATAGCGTGTTTCCTATGATGGCATTAAACGATTAAACATGGCGTCCAATGGTTCGCGGCTTCCCCTGCGGGAGAATATGGCTGCTTGCCCTAGGTTTTTCTCTTTGGCAGTCAGTTTGAGAAACAAGTGTTAGAGATACTGTGCCTTTCCCTTCCTGTAAACGAATTATTGTTATTAGTCTGAGCTCGTTTTATGACCACGGTAGAGCCAATGGCGGCTTACTAAAAGGGGTTCTGTCTTTACCAGTTGATTTGAGTTTTTTTTTGCCACGCGAACCCATGAGTCAGTCAATAACATCGGCAAAAATAATTGATCCATGCATATACTTTAGGCTGTGGCTAAAGGTACGTCGGACGGACCCGATCAATGGTCTTAAAGGTACGTCCGACGGACCCGGTGCGTTTTTCTTCGGGATCCGTCTGACGGATCCGGGAAATATTTTTCAGAGGTACGGCGGACGGACCCGATCGGTAGGGTTCTTCCGACGGACCCAACGCATTTTTCTCCGATATGGGCCTTGGGATCCGTCGGGAAAGCCGGACGGATCCGAGATCCCCAGATGTGGTTGTAGCAACAACATAGTAGCCATATGTAGCCAAATCGAAGTTGGTATGAGGTGTACGTGCGAGGTGCAAGAAGTATGTACTACATACTGCATGCGTGAAATGTGAAATTACAAAGAATAGTACAGTGGCAAGAATAGTGCCTAGAATGGGTGATATACTACGTGATGGCATGATAGGTTTACGTGAGTTGGACCGCGGCAGGGTGGCAAGCACGACCAGAGCGCAAGCGCATGTAATCGCGATGTTGGCCAGCCCGCGGCCTGCACGCCCGCTAATTTGGTCCTCGTTATTATGTGGATTAACGTCTACGACGGTCGTTATGTAATTATGTAGTTTTGATTCTTCGAAGTTTCCTCACTTCCATCTGTGATGAGATGCGTCACGTAACGCATCGCTTTCTGCTCGCATTGAGGTTTGGTGCTGCAAGTTCTACGTAGTACAAGCGGCGCTGAAAAAGCTGGGCACCGCCGGCGTGTCTCTAGCCCAAGCATCGCGTCATTCGTGTTTGTTGTACAACTGGAGTTTGTGCTTACCGTGAGATGCTGTGATTACGGATTACGTCCTACTAGAGTGCTGTGTGAGACTACGAAGAGTGCTGTGATGAGTGCGCCGATGTCCGGACGGACATCAGTGTATCCGTTTATGATCGGCGACGTTGCACGTGCATGTCAGTGTTTATTAGGTGCAGTGGTAATTTATTTACACGCGCTGTGCAACAATCAGACGAAAATAAGTCATCGACAATTTGTTAGCCTGTACTACAGAGCTCAAAACTCGGAAAATGGGAATGCACATGATGCAGTTTTCGCATGTTGGAGTGGACCGAAAAATAAGTGTGCAGCCCACACCGCCGGGATGCGCATTACTACAGGTGAAATGGTTCAGGTTTCTGTAAAATAGCTGCTTGGCACAGCACCTTTCTAAATGCTCAGGCTTTGTACTATTTTTGAAGGCCACTTTATCATTAATAAAGGAATGAATATGCTTTATGTGTTAATGACTAGTGCTTTTTCAACATATTATGTTCATTTTTTTTTTTCGTTTTTCCTTAGTTTCCTTTGTTTTTCATGCTAGAAAAACACAAATAGTAAACTTTTAAACTTGTCAGTCCAAAGCTGAACATGAATATCTGCCATGCATGTGACAGCTTTAATGCTAGAAAGGTTGACACGTATAGCATGTACGTACACGCTGCGACATCTTAGTGGCACGTTAGGCTACTTGCCCCAAGGTCGTGATGTTTAATACCAGTGATGGCAGTCGCACTTTGGTGCAGGTGAAATGCAAATGCTTCGGTTTTCTGCAAGATGTCAATGCAAAGTTCAAAGCCCGGGCAGTCAAATTAGTCTGGAGCTCTCCACTACGGTATTCTTCATAGCTACATATGTCACTTTAGGAGGTGAAACCCTACATGCCACAGGTAGGCTGCATTGTTTTTTAGATTTTGTAACCTCTCATCTATGTTTTGCAACATTTGGCTAATTTTAGTTCCCAAACAGTTGCTAAAGATGAAACCGAAGCAGTTCTTGGCATGGTTTGCTGCTTAGATTAATTTGCTAATTGCAGTTCTTTGCAACTTGCATCAATGCTGGACAGTTCAAATAGCAAGCAGTTGAATTACAGAAATGATGTGGATCATGCATTTCAGTTCTGACAAGTGGAAAGTAACGGTCCCCTCCTTGCATGCATAGATGCCTTTAGACAAATACATACTCGGGTGTGTGATTGTGACGCATATCAAGGGTCAACAGAAGGCCATGTGGAGCCAATGTGATATTCTTCATGAAGGCTAAAGTAAAATTGTACAACAGCTGCTGTACCATGCATAAAAAAATTGATCATTTAGTGTATGATTAACTGACCATGAATAGCATCTTACTCAGACTATGATGTGATATATATCTGGTTTAGCATCCCAAAATAACTACGGCTATGAGGAACACAATAGTTGAGGGCTCCGGTATAATTTCGACCATCTGGGGTTCTTCTACATGCACTGACACCGCACGGTGCATGACGGCCTATTGTTTCGCCTCTATTGAAATGCCCCTGCTGTGGCTGGAACCAAATCTGCATCTTTGGGTTCAGCAGCCAAGCACTCTAACTACTGAGCCAGCACAACGGGGCCAAGTATCAAAATGCATGCCATTACATTTCTTTCTAGCCTGTGGTTTTCTTCACAGAACTAATGTATACAAGGAAAAGTAAACAGCAAGGAAATACTAGTTTTATTGCACATTATATTCACATTTCAGCAAACATTCTCTAGGAAAAAATTTCTCATAATGTTTTCATGGAAACCATGAACAAAACAAAACAATGCACTTACTCCACTCGAATTATTAATGGGCAAGGTTGCATCTATGCTACTACACTGCACTTATCACAAAACCACAAGCCCCATCTGCTTTGGCCAATCACTTGATGAAACTAACGGAGACAGATGTCGCACACCACAGACTGGTCGTCTCGCAACATATCTCTGCATATGTTGCATTTCAATTTCATGCCTTTCCACTTAGTTTCAACTGTTGCCAGCATTACTAGTCACCCATCTTTTCTGAAATTCCTTTTTACGCTGTTGGGATCAGCATCCTTGTTAACAACGATGGTCTCTGGCATTTTGGATGCTATCATTTTCACATCTTCCTCATCTGGAAGAACGAAGGAAATGACAAGCTTTGAGCAGACAAAAAATTAGGAGACTCCTAATCTCCACCTGTAAGGGTATGGTGTGCCAGCGTTAATGGTTCTTGTCTGCAGATCCCACTGTGGATTCTCGTTAATTTACATGCCCTTTGCTACAAACATTATTACTAATTCCTTAATTCATGTCTCTGTTATCTCAGATATACTCATTAGCATACGGTCGTAGGCTGCCCTGTTAGGTGATAGACAACCTGGCATAGACCTCTGTAAGCCTCAACCTTTCTTAATTGGAGCTGAAACGTTGAAGCTGAAATATTTCAAATATAACTTTGTAAGCTAGGCTTAACAGCTCCTGCCATGTCGTGTGGCCTCGTGACATTTGGCTCGTGGCACTTTTGGCTTGTGCACAGGGGTCATCTGTTAAATACTGGTTAACATGCATGAAAATTACATTTTCACACAAACTGGTGGCAAATGGTCAAGTGGTGCACTGCAGATTCTGAAATGTATACCTATATTCATGCAAGGATCGCATCATCACATAACATGATCAAGAGTTCTATCAGTACCTGTAGTTACATAGCATTTCAATGCCCATTAAAGGACCACCTCAGACAATGGTTGTTATCTCAAGACCTGTTCTAACAGCGTACTGACGCCATTCCACTGAGCGATGGACATGGATATGCATACCCTAGATAGCTCATGATTGTGGATCTCATTTATTTCTATGACTTCCAAGGAGTTCCTGTCGTCAGAAACTTTATGAAATCGAGACAGTAGTCTTGAAAGGTGATGAAAAGAAATAACCAGGCTACCTTGACGCAATGCTAAATTACAGAGGGTGAATGTGCTGCATGAAGATACCAAGAAGCTTGTACAAAGAAAAGTGAGAGTGAAATGGCAGGATTTTTGAAACATTGAAATAAACTACAAACTATACTTGTCAAACCTGTCATTAAGGAATGGAAATCATGCAGTAATCAAAAACACAACATGGAGGACATTTTAGGTCATGTTCACAAAACACATACCCAAACTTCACACACAGCTTCATACTTATGAAAGAGGACAAACCAATATGCAAGGAGTGTGGAGATGAACTAACAATAAACCAATCTTACACGTGCGCCAGAGTCGAGAAAAGAGGAAACATTTTGTACAATTTGCAACAGATCCCTTTCCATCCCAGCATGATCCCAGGAGAGACGTGCAAATTTCCTGCATTTTTGGTTTCCTAAAATCTTCCTAAACAAGCTACATCCTAAAGAACATTTTAGTCATTACACACAAAATAAATACATTAAACCTTGTTCTTGGTGCATGGCAGCATTAGTCGCTTAGGCACCATAAAAATCAACACAATGCTGTAAGGTATACCTTGGTTAGCTATGTTATGAGACAAGCTTTCGGCCTGGTGTGGTCCTTATTCACGTGACAGCGCTGTCATGAGGGTCTATGTCCCAGCGATCGGAAAGTAACCTATTCCAATAATTTTACAAACTGAAGGTGATTGTACAGATTTTTAAAGACTGGAGTGCTCAACTGTTTTATCAACGTCTGCCTGCTTTGACAGCCTGGAGTGAAACTGTTGAAGAGAATACATTTTTGAACATTTAACGCGTTTCTGAAGGCGTTGCTTTCAATTACGGGGCCAACAAAAAGCAGGTGAATGTCAAACGCCGCCTAGATAGGCTTTCTAGCAAGACAGCGGTGTAGCGTGGCAAATCGCTCCGCCGATCCATCGCTGGCGCCGCTGACTTGAAAGGCGAACTGTTCAAACTTGTATAGCTACTGACCACACCTGAAACACTGAATTGCGCATGATCAAGGCAGAATTTCTCTAACACTGAGCACTGGTAGCTATCGATTTCGCGCTCAATATTGTGAAAATCTGTCCTCTCTTCGATCATTGATACGTCCACGGTTGAACATTTATGCGCCTCGGGGTAGGCCAGCCATGGGAACATGGATGCGTGGTTGTAGCAACGATCACTTGCATGGCACACTGCAAAATTCCAAGAGTCAGCTTCTTCAACGAAATGTGCAGCGCACATTTTCTACCGCGTACCTAAGTCCGGCGATGCATGCATATCGATCCCGATCGTTTCAAAGCTGTGCGGCCGTTCAGTCGTGTCACGCTAACCTCAAGCATGCGGGGGTTTAAACTACATGTACGCAAACTTCAACGACAAGAAAAAGATGCAGCCTAAGCACTTTAGTCTTTCCCTATATACCAAAGAACATTGCTGTTCACAGGGAATTCGGATCGTTCACGCTTCCGGCTTTCCGGTTGTGCACTCTTGCGGTGCGGTGCAGTAGGTCTTCGCCTCGACGAGTCGATGTGCAGGCCTCTAGTAGATTCGGCATGTCTTCTGCCATGGCTCTGAGGTAGAATTTAAACGAAGAATTTAGCTAAAAACATCCTGTTTCCTCGGTCTGCATGTGAGGAACGAGCATAATGCCATTTCACATACATACTTTGGACTGCCGAATGTTCAGCTGCACGGCGAGGTGTGTGCTTGACAGCGATGTTTGCCGTACACAACCCTAAGTGAAGACCGTGATCTATGTTAGAACGGATGCACTCTTCGTAGCACCTCATCGAGAGTCGCGGCTAGCTGATATCATAGAGGATGAGATCCATTCACGTGTAGCAAGCGGAATGTGGCCGTGTTCGACGTGCATATAGCCATGAGCCTGTATATCGACGTCCGCCGTATCTTTACGAGAATCGAATGGATACGTCGGACGTACCTTTAGACACTTCGTATACTTTATCACAGAATTCAAAGGCAATGATAGGTAGGCAGTTGTTACCAGCATTGCATTTGGGAGGTAAAGCTTGTTGAAATTAATGAATTGGTTGTTCAAGTAACCAGCAACGAGTCTTTCCTATAGGCACCCTGCACCCACTAGGCGCCGCCGCCGTAGAAATACGTAGGGGTAAGTTTATATAGGGACGTTATGTAGAGGCTGCATTCAGTGCTTCGCGCTGCCGGTTCCTTGTCCCTAATATGAAGTATGTAGGCTCTCTCGGTGTCTCCGCAGGGATGCCGCCTGCTAGCGGTGTGCCGCTGATTGTAGAGGCAGGATTTGGATCTGTCATGGTTTGCAAAATTCTTTCGAGGTGCAAATATCAGAAAAAGACTGAAGCTTTTTGAAGCAGGCCATGTACATGAGGTGAAGGAGGCAATTTTATGTGATGAGGTCCATGTAACAGCCCTGTGAATCGCGCAGACAAGCATCAGGTCAGCATCGAAAACTGCGCTTACTTGTGCTGCTCGGTTTATTCAATGTAACAACCGGCCTGATTTGCCGAAGCGTGATAGACAGGAACGGCAACAAAAAATTACGAGGGACTTTAGTGACTAAAGTTGTGAAAGGCGAAAGCCTGAGAAGTCTCATCTTGTCTAGTGTTCCTGCCATCTGCAATTCCACACTTGAGCGCGAGCCAAGGAACATCACGCGACAGGTGCCGCAAAAGCGGGACACACTTTGTCCATGACAGTATGAGCCATTTAAGGCTTTCACCTTAAAAACTTGCACACGGCGTTTCGAGTTCTTTGTGGGGTTTGTGGGGTGGTTTATTAAAAATAATCAAAGAGGAAGTAAATGAATGTTTAAGCACCTGAGCTGCGGTAGGGGGCAGGATGCAGGAGAGGTTTACTTTTTTTTATCCCGCAATTAGCCATACGCCGGGTCACCGAATGTAGCCCATGCATGTAAGGTGAAAGGGGAGTGATCCTGGGTACAGCTTTGTTTCCTTCCTTTTGCTATGATTCCAGCAAGGTCTCCTGTGGGAGTGTGACCATCTCCACCACATTTTTTTTTTTCAAGCCATTCTTGTGTTGGAATGACCCGCAGTGTGCGACCACCGCGCTACTGTTTCTGCTCGTTTGTGTGATGTCTGCCTTGTGGTGCCCTTGTTAACTAATATGCAGCATACTCTGTTTCGCGCTTACAATGAATGATCTACGGAGCCTTTATCCAATGCCATGTATGTGCAGCATGCACGGCAGATGCCAAGAAACGTCCCTTTTGCGCATTTCAGGATTTCAACACGTGCCTACTTCTACAGTATGATGTCCATAACAAAAGGGAAAAAACCGCGACAATGCCTTAGCATTCCACAAAGTAAGTGGGCTGTGCGTATATAGCACTCACTATGCAGTACTAAAATTCTAACAAAACTGAGTTTACGTTTTTAAACAACTTTTATAGCCACCACGTCTACTGACACGTATGAAGTAAGGAGGTTGCAGACGCAGCTTAAGCATGTCGTCTGCTGCCTGCCTGTTTGACATATGTCTGCAAATACGGTGGCTTTTCATGCGAACAAAAGTGGATTTAAGAACGCACAGTTTTATTATTTTATTAGAGTTTTAGTACTGCGTACGTAATCATACGCAAAACCCTTGCTTACGATGCACAATCCGTATGTACTTCGTATATGTTGTTTGCGAAGGCAGAAATCCCTACACTGAAAAAAAAATCGTAAATTATACGTACTAACCCTCAATAAAAGAGCATACAGCTGCTCATTTCTACCTAAAACGGGCAGAACGGCAATAATGCATCCGTGAAGGTGGTTGCTATGATGTCGACAAAATTCACTTAAGACCGAAACAATGCAAACCACGGTGCTGGTTTGTGTTGTGTCGTTTGCATTCACGAAATAATGTAGATCTGCTTTCGATAAGCCTCCTAGTTCACAAATGCGATGCGTACGGGTCATGGCGGCGCTGCCTGCTTCCCTTAAGGCCTGATACGCAGCCGTTTCTGCCTTTATATGTCCTCCTTTTTATGAAGTTACCGGTCGTTTCTGTTCTGGTATAGTTTCGGG
Source organism: Amblyomma maculatum (assembly GCF_055883805.1). Classification (NCBI taxonomy): domain Eukaryota; kingdom Metazoa; phylum Arthropoda; class Arachnida; order Ixodida; family Ixodidae; genus Amblyomma; species Amblyomma maculatum. Next base: position 133,265,838 of record NC_139350.1, read on the forward strand.
TTTTGAAAAATTAGGGCTGTGCAAGTGAAACAGTGGTCGCTGTGGTGGTGTGGTGATTGTGATGCTGCTCTAACTGATGAGCAGCGCAGATTGGTGAACATAAATGAAGACATCGTTTTGTCAGCAGGGGAGCAAGATTTCATTCTTTGTTCATTATGGTTCTGGATGCGCGGTTATTTTTTCTTCCATTCACCACAGTCATTGTTCCACACACCCTCTCAAGCACCTTACTGTAAAAGGAATTTGAACCTACGCTGTCAGTTAATTCGTTGAGTTAACCTAGTAGCGATCGTTCCGCAGCCTCTTACCCATGCGAGTTGGAAATTAGTGAGTGGGATAATGTCCACGCATTGTTGAGTTATCGAGGTTTCTGTGCGTTTCGCAAAGCCTGCAGCGGGTAGCAATATTTGTTTGGACTATGCACGGGACTTCATAACTTCGCAAAAACTGTTGGTGTCGGCACCTGCTTGAACAAGTGTAGAACACATATAAAAAAAACGCATGAGCGTGACACTTAAGCTTTAGTACAGGTGCGGGGCACAAACTGAACTCCGTGGCAAAAAAAAAAAAACGAAACAAAAACAAGTGCTGCGTCGATCGACTTCACATGGCTGTCATCTCATTTGTTGCCGGCGACTGTCTGATTCCTGCACCCTAACACACTTTCTCTACGGCTTAACGCTCTGGCTGCGTCTTAAACTTGCATCGAGCCTTGCTTCATTTTTTAGTGCCTTTCTTGGCTACGGAGAAAATGTACCTGACCTCTGAAATCCAACTAACGCTGCGCATAAGGCAGGTTAATAAACTGTCTGTTATGCCTATTATATCAAACTGGTTCACTTTACAAGTTTTCGATTTTTGCTAGTGTCAGGCCCATGGTTCTTTCATTTTTAATTGGATTAAGTTTGCGATGACTCATTTCGATGCAGGCCCCCTTAACTTTTCTTTTTCATTTTATACAAACAGGAAAACTTACACAGGTTGTGGGCGAAAATAGCTGGCTTTAAGTGCGTCTGATGGACTGAAAAACATTTTACAGGTGTATCCTGCGGATCCAGTAACTATGCTTTAAGGTTGTACTAAAGGCACATTATGCAGACGCGGTACACTCTTCCCTTCTGGTACGGCCTACAGGTCGAAGCAGTATTACTAAATATGACAGATCTCACAATATTTTTCTTTGGTAAAGCAGCCAAGGCAGAGCTTGCTTCCATCAGCTGTATATTTGTTGAAACAATGCAGATTCAAAGGGGCAGGTTTGCGGGCTGTATATAAAAAAAAAAACAGATCCACATGTCACCATGCGAATATGCATTGCAATATTGAGATGGGGCCATCTTCACCCAATTCTCACTCACAGTGAAAATAACAGGTCATTACCCTATTGCTTTGCGCTTAACTTATGCTGACCTGTTGTGTTTTTTTGAACTGATCTTTCCGTACAGTGAAGCATCCACAAAATGTGATGGGGCCATTTGCGAAGAGGCACCTTTGCTACTACAGCGTACTGAAATGGTCGTGCATGGTCAACATAGGATGTAATCAGTGTGGTTTTTATATGCATTGATCTGAAATTGTACCCAAGTGTAAAAGTAAAATATTAAGCGAAATGACTGGTAGTGTTTTCTCCCAGCGAGATCGGAACCGAAACTAAATTTTATTTGCAGACGGCCAGCTGTTTTTTATTTTTTGAACGTCACTTTAGTCACTGCCTCGTCTTTGTCATTGCTTGCTATTCCAGATGTCAGCAAACTTCAATGTTTGTTTAATGAACTTCTTTAATTTTGAGTTGTCATGAAGTGTGCTGTGTTCAGTGTGCGATTACAACTGTACTAGTGCTTTCGCTCATATAGTGCTGTCAAAGTGCAATATTCGACATAAAGGGCCATTCCGAGTCTTGGTAACTTCTCAGTGTGTGTGCTTCATTGTGCTGTGCTTTGTCTAAAGGATGGGTGCTCTGTTTCCAGTTCAAAACAATCGGAAGGAACAGGCCTGAACAGTTCCGCTCAATGCGACTACATGTTTGATCTGCCAAATATGCAGCAGTACATTTTGCTGAACCTGGATAACAGTGAACAGCTGTCTATATGACTATGCAATTGTCTTAAGAAGTAAGCAATATTTACAATCCGAATTTGAAGTACTTGTACACATTGCAAAGTGAGACCGTTAGAGGGATGACGATTTGTATTGTACTGCTGCAGTATTTGTTTTTACAGCCTCTAAGTAGTGTTATAGTCATTTAATTTCGAGTGCCATGAAGTGGTCACAGCATTTGTGGGTTAAGTCATGGTGATTTGTTGCGAGAAGGCATGGTGCAGAAAAGCTGCAGCTTTGCTGTAGACCTGGTCGTTTTTGTAATTAAAAAATAATGCTACCGTGTGTGTGCAATGCTTTTTGTGATCGTAGCTTTATTAGCAGGAGGCAGATTGGGTCTTTTTTTAGTTGAATTGGTTGGTGTTAAGTGCTAATCTGCCCACATCTGTCTCTCATTCTACCATTTTAGCTCATGCTAGTTCCCATATTCTTGTGCGTGGGTTTGTTTGTGTTCATGTATGCCCATGCTAGTTTAAATTTATAGTTGGTGGTAAAGATAACAGCCGTATTTTGTTGACACGGACACTCAAATCACTTTAGCATGCACTTTTTTGGCCATGTCAGTTGACTGCTGGATCCATCCAACCTAGGATCGGGATCCTGTTGGTATTACAAACAAAGGTAAATTTTTTGTATCTGGATTTACATTTTTCATCGCATGAACAATTTTTTATGCCCATCTTGTGTCTGGCTGCCTAGACTGTAGGTTTTGGCATTTTGATTGCATCGGATTTGTTATTGGTTTTGTTCTTAGTATGGTTTTGGACAGGCATGGGCAGATTTTTTCTCCACAGCAGCACAATGATATGCTTACAAGATGAAGACAAGTCCCCTTGTCGAAATGTTGACTTGACTTGAAAATGCTGGCTCCTCTACAACTCTTGCTCAGTGCTTTTTCATACTGTAGCCATCTTCTTTCGCTTGTTCTACCTTTGATTTATTGAGTCACATAAAGTGATGAGTTACCATTCTCTTTTTCTTAAAATTATTGCTTGAAACAGAACAATACAGTGCAGTAGTGACAGGGGCAAGGAAGACGAATGCAAACACTAGAGCTGACTAACAACACTGTTTGTAGGCTTGAACCAGCTTATAGAGCTAAAGAAAATAAACAAAAAGCATGTCATGCAACTGTTAAATGAGTACTTCGTTGCTCCAATTCTTCCCTCTAATATTTAACATGTTCATGGGCATTTAAAAAGAACTCTTTTACACTCAAGTGTATGCATGGCATGGTAACACATTTAAACAATTTTGAAATTGCCTGAGCTTCTGCTATCAGTCTTGTGTCGGTATCACAGCATTTGTGCATAACAGCCGTTCTTTGAAAGGCAGGTGTGAAGTTCTTACACTTGATACAGTGTTTGCTTACCTCGCTGGACTTTCCACCTGAGGTTCCTTGAGTGATATATATCATGCTCTCTGAGACCCCATTTCTCTAAGGTGGAGTTCAAGTATGTTGAAAGCAACTCCAAAAAGCTTATCTCCATGCGTCTTTGTACATACAATATGAAGGTCATATTGTTTCTGAACGAAGTGGAATTTGAATTAGTACATGTCACGCCAGCCTTGCATCATATATGTCTTTCCGAGACTACAAGTTTCAGGATCAGTGTACCGAGCTCGAAGTAACCCATGGTCTTTAGGTTTATGGATGCCTTTGTTGTAGTTCTGAATGACGTCAAACGGTGTCTTGAGACACAAGTGTCCCAAGTTGTAACCATGTTCACTATTTGCCTTCAAACATTAAAGGTAACAGTTCAGTGCTGAGCTGATGGCCACATTTAGTGTCTGGGTTTGTGCTTTCATCTTGGCCTTGAGCATGTATTCTGAGCTTATGAGCTAAGGGGCAACAAGACAGTTCCGGTGCATGCCTCGGCACATTCGAAACAAGTAAAGAGATCTAGAATGTTTTGTTTCATGAGCGCTGTTGAGAAATCATGCAGATGCCAACAGGAAGATGCAATTCAGAGCCAGCTGCACCATCTTAAAGAAGCCAGGTACCCAGCAAATCCTTTAATTTCTGTTGCACAGAGCGTGCTTTTTTAGTATGCTCTCAGCTATCAGGAAGCAACCAAAAGCAAACAACTGTCAAAGAAAAATGGCAATGATACTGTGTTTACATACTTGGCAGAACAAGAGAAAAGAGATGGCTTTACAGTATAAAAAAGCACTGAACAAAGGTTGAGAAGGCTCAGTTTGCAAGCCAAACCAATGTTTTGACACGAGGACTTTCCTTCATCTTGGTGCAGATGAAGAAAAGTCTTCTTGTCGAAATGTTGGCTTGGCTTGTGAACTGAGGCTCCCATTCAAACCTTGTTCATACTGTGTCTACGTACTGTATTACTCAAACCAAACAAGATTGGAAAGAGAGCACTAATTTATGTCTTCTCTGTGTTAAAGAAATTGAACCAATGGTGCAAAAAAGGTAATTCTGAGAGCAATGTAGAGCCATGTTGTGTGGTCAAACATTGCCTGTGGCAGCTAAACTGCAAAAAAAGTGTCTGTTCTGTTCCTGTGTGATGTGAAAGTATCTATCAGCCAGTGTCTAAACACTAGGCTGCAGGAGCACAGGATCTGAAAGACATCAACTGTGGTGAGCTCAGCCAAATTTGCAGCATGTGTAATTGCACACCTACTCTTGGAAGACCAGCTGCTCTGTACAAGTGCTATGACACCCCCACATGAGTAATAGCAAAAGCGCAGGCCTTTTCAAATTTCTTTGATAAGTGTGTCAACACACCATCCATGCACCTGATGAAAAGTTTTTGTGCACCCGTCGGCATGTTATATTAGATTGGCAGGAAGGAGCTGTTAATCATCATGGGCATCAGTAGGAGGGTGCAAAGGGTTTGAGCCATACAACCAGCCCCCCCCTCCCTCCCCGTATGATGCAGTTGAATTGGTTTTGCCTCCCCCTCACTCCCAAGAAAAAAAATTCCTGCTGACACCCATGTTATACCTCTGTGGCACGGGCAATCTCAATGTTTATTGAGTGAATGGTGATCAAAAGTTTCAATGGTTGAGATGCACCACTGCCACACAGCAAATTTCAGTGGTCAATGAGTAGTGTGTGGGATCCAATAGATTGAGCCATGGGTGACAACATGTAGTAAAAATATGAAGTCAAACTGGACAGAATGAGTTGGATATCACACTAATTGCTATTATTAAATGAAAGGTCCTTCAGAGATGGGTATTCAATGCCTCGCAGCACAGCATAACCGAAGGCACTGCAGGCAAGCAACACCGACAAACAATTTGCATTTGCCACATTCGTTTTGTGCCAGGATGCTGCCACAGCTTGGAGGTTGTCTTCGCTGCATTTCTGGTTGCTATTGTTAAAAGCACATATGGGGTTTTTCTGTGTGTCAGACGTTTTGTTTCTTTTAAATTTTGTCTCGTTATTTCACCTCTGGGTGAATGCGGGGCTGCTCTCAATGTTCTTTGGCATTCTAGTAGTAATTCATAAACCTCTTGAGTCAATACTAATAAAGTTCAAGCGTCATTAAAAACTGCCGTGTGGAAGTGGTCGATCCCCATCGATTTCGATGTCCATTGACTCAATGTGCATTGAAACTGCCCGTGTGATGGGTGTTACTAAATGCTTGTGTTTGCATGTCTTTTTTGTCCCTGCTACTACTGTGCTGTATTCTTCTGTGTCATGAGCCAACATGCTAGGCAGTGCATACTATTGATTGAAGCTGTTCGAATGGCTTTGCCCCTGTATATTTATCTCTTTCTGTAAGCCAAATGATAGTCGGAATTTTCATTTTGTGGTGATTAGAGCAGTAGGTCTACTTGTCTTGAACATATAAACATTGAATTTCACGAATCAAGTGTCAAATATGTGCATGAGTGAGGTTGCATTCTATAGTGTTGTTTCCAGCTATTTTTGACAGCTTTTTATGAGGCTCAGTGTTGCTTTCCTTTTGAGAAAAACATTCTTTGTCTCCCATTTTGTAGCAGCTGTGGGGGCCGACATATAGCCAGTGATCAGTGGTATACCATACAAGTTGGCTTTAAATTATGAGGAGGAAAACTAACCGCAGATATAGGGAACTTCGCATTTTATTCTTTCGTGTTCTCTAATTTTTGTGCGGGAAAAGAACTAAGAATTAAGAAGGTTCCCCTGCAGTTTTCTGTAAGCAGGTCAGTATGAGGAAGCCACTTATCAGCAATTATGAATCAGTTTTCAAGCACACAAGATACATCTGGACTTTCTTACTTCTGAAAATTTAACCAGTTCACCACACAATGTGCTTTTTAAGCAGAAATAGCTAGCTGGCTTTATTATTGGAAAAATTGATACATAGTACATGTCTTTCTGCAAAACATTATTCCCCTTGTTAGTGTAATCTCAAATGATAATATTGGCTGTAAGCATGCTACTCATGGACTTCTAATGCATGGCAGTAAGGCCTATTAGGCCTATTATGTTGCAATTTTACCCCATTGATGGTTTTTAAGACCTATAAAAATATAAGTCATGCAAAGCTAGAAAACAAAGAGCACAGAGTTCAAACTGAGGTTTATTAATTTATGTATGGACAGTATGTGAAGGAGAAATGTTTTCGATAGATGCAAAATGTCTGAAAAGAAAATCATTTAGTGCCACGTGGAGAGATATAAGTAGGGGTTGGATTTTAGTTACAGAAATTTTGGCAGACTTTTTTGGTGTTTATTTGCAAACTCAACTTCAGTTTTTTTGGTTAATATTATTTTCTGCTGAAGAAATATTTTTTTTTTGCGGTGAGCTAAGAGGCATCTGTTCACAGTTAAAAGTGAGTGTTCATTTACAGTTTTTTCTTGCATGTTCTTTTATGCACATTTATTAATGTACAGTTGGTCATATATACAGCTGAACTCCTGCAAGAAAATGATTTGCATTGAAGGAAATTAGTGTTATGACCAAACGCATATGTAGACAAATTCGCACGTTACACAATGAAGTAACTGAAATGTTTTTTACGATGATTTGCACAACCTAAAAACTTCTCTCGGCTTATGTCTGAGAAGTGTCACGTGGCAAAAAACTGGTGGGCTTTAGTCTTCACGTTTTTGGGAAGCACTTGCTGCAAATGCTCGTTTCTCCTTTGCCCCTCGAAGTGTCTGCCTTGATGCTGGCACCCCTTCTCAGGAGTTCCTCCTCGGGCACTTGATATGTTTGAGGGTCAGAAAGCACGGCTGCCATTCTTTCTCCATTCGTGAGGCCATTAATGATGCCTTAAAACCCTCAACCACTGTTCTTAAATCAAAGATCCCACTGCCTTACATCATACCCCTGGATTTAACACTGTGATTTTCTCCTGTCATCGAGAGTTTATGGTATGCATAAAATGTACTGACCTTTTTTAGTTTAAACCACATTTTTTAAAATGCTTTCGCCATACCTTTATCAGTTTTTTTTGGTTTAAACTGAAAATCCCACCCCTAGATATAAGGGTGAACAAATTTTTTTTTTTTTATTACGTCTTTATTTCTGCTTACGGTAGGCATTTACCTTGCGGCAGAACTAAGTTGCTTCATGGATGTAGGGGTGGGGGAGCGGTTAAGGGTGAGGGTATGGGTGGGGGTGGGGGTGAAGGTTGGGATAGATATGAGGGACCGGTGTCCACTTCTTCCTCGAGGTAGGGTCGTCCCGAGGTCGGCTCCGCGAAGTAATGGCCTGGTCCTTCTTCTTCCTTGAAGTAAGAAAGAAAAGTTCGCCAGAGCCGGGTTGCGTCTGATAGCCCGATGTGCGATGGGGGATTGACCCATGCCTGCAGGGTTGCAGGTCGAAGCCCGCCCAGGGACTTGAGTGCTCTCACCCGTACTGCGTCAAAAGTAGGGCAGCTCCACAGGAGATGTTCGGCCGTGCCTCTGGCCGGGCATGTCGGGCACTGACGAGAAGGCTATACCTGCGGGTTTATGAGGTGCAGCTTCGCGGGTGACAGAAGCTGACCAGTCTGGGCTCGGCGAAGGAGTACTGCCTCCACTCTCCGGAATGAGCTACCGGGGCGGCGATATAGTTGCTCAGGGTTGGCCAAGTGCTGGAGTATGCTTCGACGATAGCGTTGTGCTCGATGCCATGTCTCCGCCCTATCCATATGAGGAGACGACAGATGCGTAACGTCCTCAGGGGGCCACGAAGCGGAAACGAATGTGGATCCAGGCAAAGGTGCGGAAAGAGCTGCTGCGCGCGCTGCCTGGTGTGCCTTTTCGTTTCCAGTGATTCCTTCGTGTGCAGGAATCCATTTGATAATTACGGTAATTGATAATTGATAATTAATAAGCAGGCTTGATTAAAGCTCCAGTGACAGATTTTTGAGATGGTAGACATGTTCATGGGACTTTGAACGACATACATATTCAGTTCGCATTTTCTTGCTACTCTTTATTTTCTGTGTCAGTAATGCATAACTGCACACAATGAATTCTTTGATTTATAACATGTTTAATGAGACCCACTCCCTTGTGCCAGTGGGTCTCTGTCCTGTCATCTGTCCCGCTGCCGGGACAGATGACGCAAGTTGCTGCTGGATCCAGTCTTGTACATCCATCTATTGCCTGCAAATTACTGGCGTTTAAGGAAAGTGGACCACAAACAGAATACAGACCTTAAGTGGAAAAAAATTACTAAATGGTGTTTATTCGTTTTGTGTAAAATAAAGATAGGGGCGAAAGTTCACCCTGCCGTAAATACAAAAAATTATTTACTGGTCTGTAATGAGAACTATGTTGTTGTGAGGCTGAATGGCATGAGAAGGCAATGTGAACAGGGCCCGATACTTCTATCATGCTGAACTCTTGCAGGAGATGCTTAAGCGTCCTCCAATTAATTTTCTTCTTTTTCACTGGGCTTATAATCACCACTTGAAGTATCATCCGCTTGCTTTTGTCCTGCATTTGTGTGTCATGTGAGCCATTGTTTATTATCCTTCCCTATTTTTTGCTTGTTCGCTGGTATCTCACAAATCCACAAAATAACTTAAAAATATATTGTTGGCTGTCAAAACTACTTTTCACACGATAACGTGTGCATCATCCTGGAGCTGAGATCCACACAGGTACGAATTACCTTTGACCCGCTGTAAAATCTCGCAGAAAAAAAATTACGGAGCAAAATAACAGAAACTCTCCAAGTTCTCTGTTCTTCCGGATATCGTTCCTTATTCTGCGTGTGGACCTCGTGGTGTATCTTTCATTTCCTACTTGTCTTCCTCGCCGATTTTGCGAAAAAAAGTAACTCTGCTAGCTTTTGGTTTTCTTTTTGTTATCTTCCTTGTCTCTAGATAATCTCTATGACAGTGCAGATTTTTGGCTGTTGTAAGAATACACAGGTATGCCAACCAGGAATTCAACAGCTGCAAAAAGCATCCTGAATGAAGACATATGTGCGCTTTGTGCTTTTTTCTCTGCATGCAGGCAGCTTTACGAGAATAGGGTGCCAAGAGAACAGTCGATGCCTGGTTTCACCATACCACGAGCTAACTTGTTACTTAGAGCGTTGCAGTAGGATATGTTTTAGAGCCAATTGCCCGAACTGCTAGGCTTCCTGGTGCTAGTTAACTCATTTCGCCCGTATTCTTCCAGTCGTAGTTCAAGGTGAACCGGCTCCGAAAGACATTAATGGAGACCGAAGCATGACAGTTTTTCGGCTTTTATTTGGCTACCAATACCTGGCGGTTCTGCAGGTCATCTAGAATGACATTTAGTTGGTGAACCTGCTTATAAATGAAAGGGTGGAAAGTTCAAGCTGGCTGACTTTAGCCACCTTTAGCAACGGAACTGCATTGCTTCTCTCCAAATAAAATTAGACGTAAGTATGCATGTCCTTATGACTGCCAGCAAATGTTTAGTTGGGTCGATATTAGAAAGAAATTAATAACTGAATCAAAAGTTAGCAAGTAGCAAATAAGATTTCCGCTTTACTTACCGACAATGCGGCGTTGACTGGAAAATACTTAGACCACACGGCACTGCCGCAACAGATGGCACGAGATTTCTCCGGATCCAGAGCCTTATACATCCATCCATCATCTTCAAATCATTGGGGTTTAAATGCTATTGTGTTTAACTTTAAAAGGCAAAGGTTCAGCATCCTCCAATATTTTTTTCGCGCCGGGTCTGGTATCGGGCGCGTAGAAAAAATCATTTTACGTAAATCCAACCTTGGTGCGAACAATGTAGCTAGCCGTTCTGCGAGATCTACAGCCTTTACAATGACATTTTTCCTTTTTATGACACCGAGTGTACTATTGAGCTTGTAAAAAATCAAGTTACATAAACTACCTTTGGTGGGAACAACTCAGCTAGCCATTCTGCGAAAAGTTAAATTTAGCATGATTTTTTTCTCTCAAGTTTATAAATAGGTGATTAGGTAATATGTTTACTAATTACCTTTAGAGAACGAACATTAGCATTGTTGACTCTGAACAGCTCTTAAATTGTTCGTGCTCTGGCGCGAGATTATTTTTTAACCTTTGCTACTTTTAGCTGTGCTCCCGGTATATCCTCGCACACAACACAAGTCGAGGGGTGAAAGAGATCCCGTACAAGAAGGCCATAAATTGGCTTGGTATCTTTTTGTTCCTTTGGTGACACGCGGCTTCTAGGGCGACTTTAGGAAAAAACAAACTAATGGCTGAAGACTGCTTCTTTGAAGTTGTCTTGAGGTCTCGAGGAACTCTATTCTTAATGGATGCAGTAAAAGCGCTAAATGCACCCTCGTTCCCTATGCCACCCACATGTGAGGGCATTCCCTGGAAAAGCATTGAAAAAGCCTCTGGTGTGCAGAGTATGCACCAAACGCAGAGTGTTAAGGACCATGTCATCTATAGGAAATCTGCGCATCTAACCTTTGAAGAGCAGATTTAGAATCCGTCGGGAACACAACAGCTTGAGTTGGTCATGAGGGTAGATTGCATTAAGCAGTCTCAGTGGAAACGCTCTCAGCCGATGTGGAGGACGCGGGTACAGTACACTATATAGACAGTGATATTTTCAAAGTAGGAATGTGAGAAGCTACTCCGCTAGCTCCTTTCACTTTGTGCACAGTTCCACCAGTGAAAATATTAGAAAGGCAGCTGTACTCAGTTTCCAAATGGTCAAGCACGTGTGAACGTCTTACCACCAAAGAACTGCTTGTAGCACGCACGAGACATAGTGAATGCACAGTCAAGACTTGATAATGACCAGTGTGGATTCAAACGCCTCTTTTGGCTTGTGCCGACAAGCAGTGCCTGGCGCAGGCACGCGCATGCGTGCCTGCTCGCTGGAGGGAGCAGCTCACGCGTCCAACAGCGCCAGCAGCTTAAGGCGACACGAAGTGGCGGCGTGATCGCACGAGATTGAAGAGTGGCGCAGGTCTGTTCCCTCTGAAGGTCACTGAAGGAATGCATGAATGATGCCATAAAATTAAGCATTACTCTTGACAAAGTTTACCAAGAAAACGTTTGTTTTATTATGAAAAAAGGCTGAACCCACGATGGAACCATAATAGCGTCATATGAAGGGAATGCGGTATTTTAGACTGACAGATCTGGAAGTTTGTTTACGTACTTTTTTCGTGGACATGGACCACCAAGCAGCTGGGTGTTTCCACGAAACAGCAAATCAAGCATGTTCGGTCTACCTTTTATATTTACTTCAAATTTTTATATCTTGTTGCCCAATAGCACTGGAAAGAGGAGGTCTGCAATTGGTTTTGCTGAGAGAAAAATTGTTTCTAGGCACGGACAAATAACATGACGTAGAGGTTGGGTGTCGCGCTTATCTTTGTGCGGTATTGGCCAGCTTTGTTAGGGATCACCCAAGATATATAAAATAAGACAGCTGAAAACTGTCCAAATATTTGCATGTTTTATTTGTATTGCTTCCTAGGAATGTTGGTCGAGGAAACAGAATTTTTACCATCATTTTAAGCCTTTCTCTCAAGAAAGGTTTATGGCAGAGCAGCAGTAATACCACAGGATGTTGGCAGAATACTTTATCTGTCAATTTGCTAAAGCATATATTTATATGTCGTTTCAATACAGATACTATCGCACCAATATCAAGCAAACAGCAAACAATGAAAGGTTCTGAGGACAGTTAAAAAAAGACGGTTGCTTCGATGGTTGCTCTGCTATAGTGTTCCTCCTAATATTGATTCCCCTAGTGATTTCTTCCTGTCTCAAGAGGCAGCACCACTAATGGAAGGGCTACTTTAGCCATTCTTTAGGCTAGAGGCACATTCCTTCAGTGCCGTGAGTTTCGAAAGCCATATTTAGGTAGGTGCGCTGGACACGGATACCTTAAGCTTGATGGACACGTAGTCCTGACTCCAGCAAGATATAAAACATGCCTTTCATAAAAAAAGCCATGTTCCAAAAAATTCATCCTAAATATTTCTGGTCTCCGAAGTGAACATTTTCACCGGAACCACTTTTTCGTGCAGGTAATTGCCACCAACTACCGGGCGTCGCCTTATGGGGACTGAGAAAGCGACAAGCAACGCAAGACGGGACCTTATGCACGAGCAGTGGAAGATTGGCTGCTAAGCCTCCTGCAGAACAGGAGCACCATGCTTTTGACAAAACAAAAAGGTAAGAAAGCCTTGCATGATTGTGCTCGAGTGCACTATCAATGGCACACAAGTCGTCGCGGCGAGCAGCCATCTTTGCTTTGCAGTATGCAGTATCTGTGCAGTATGCTTAATAGTAACAATTTCAGGTACCACAAGTCAGGCACAGGTCTGTTCCCTCTGAAGGTCATTGAAGGAATGCATGTATGATACAATAAAATTGAGCATTATTCTTGACAAAGTTTACCAAGAAAACATTTGCTTTATTATGCAAATACTGAATAATAGAAGGGAACGCGAGTATTTTAGATTGACAGATCTGGAAGTTGTTTTCACGGACATGGACTACCATGCAGTTTGGGGTATCCACGAAACATCAAACAAAGCAAGGTTGGTCTGCCTTTTATATTTACTTCAAAATTTTATATCTTGTTGCCTGTTAGGACTGGAAAGAGGAGATATGCAATTAATTGGTTGTGCTGAGAAAAACTGTTTTTAGGGACGGGCAATTAACGTGACGAAGAGGTTGTGTGTCGCGCTTATCTTTTTGCTCTTTTGGCCCGCTTTGTTAGGGATCACCCAAGATATATAAAATAAGAGCTGACAACTGTCGAAATATTTGCATCCTTTATTTGTATGGTTGTCCTAGGAAATTTGGTCGAGGAAACAGAATTTTTACCTTCATTGCAGGCCTTTTTCTCAAGAAAGGTTTATGGCAGAGCAGCAGTAATACCGCTGGATGTTGGCAGGCTACTTAATCTGTCAATTTGCTAAAGCTTATATTTATATGACGTTTTAATACAGAGATACTATCGCGCCAATATCAAGAAAACAGCGAACAATGAAAAGTTCTGAGGACAGTTAAAAAAAGACCTCTTAATATCTGATGCTGGAGCTATCCCGGGCTTCTGTTACTAGGCCGATAGTAATTGAGCGTAGAAGAAAGTGGACACTTCTGCTTGCTTGCAGTGCGACATCTTACACGCCTAGTAAGAGTGTTGTTAACTGCTGCTGTTCTCCTTAGTACAGAAATTATGGTACAGCATTAGCACCATGCTTTAATGCAAATCGGCAATTGAAGAGTCATACCTAGCACAAGAGAGTGTGAAGGACTGGTTCAGGCCGGTTAAAAATGGGGCCAAGATCAATATACCCACACTGAAATAGTACATGTAAGCGGGGGCTCTTTTTTCAAATGCGTAACGCTCTTGCAAAACCTTCCTATTTCAGTGAATTGTATGCGGTTTGGGCGTTTTTCTTTTTCCAGAGAGCAGTGTGGGGGGGTTCTATACCTGCATTATTCTAGGGCGCTCAGGTAAAGATATTTATTTCTTTGGAAGTGTTTACAGTATTTGATAGCCTTTCAGGGGGTTTGCATCATGAGACTGTGCAATCTTTTTCAGCCAGAGCTATATTACGCCAGGTATTCAAGCCGTCAGCGTGGTTGCGCCGTCACAGTGCTGGTAGGCTGTAGCTGTCAATAGACATTATCTAGCACCTGGTTGCTTGACGAAAAGTTTGGCAGGAGCTACCAAATTGGGCCTCTTTCCAAATGGAGGATATCTGAACTAGGCTGTCAGGGCTGTTGCATTCACCTTACCCCTAGGCCACGCCGACACATTTACAGTGCTTTGTGGAAGTGGTGCTTTACATATCTGTGTTGGTAGCCTACGATCTCGTGTCATACCCTTTTAGGCAGAGATTGTGTCCCTCATATTTAAATAAATGTTTCACTCTTGGGTAAGGATAATGTTCGTTGCGAAAAATTGCAGATATTATAGATTCAATAGCAGATTGCAGCTAAATGAAAACAATCCGCAAATCATTTGGGATGGCCTAATATAGGCGAGGATACTCCTCAGGCAGATTGTTACCAAAAAGCCTTTTTCAGTTCAGTTCAGGCGTTCAGTCGTGTCCGACTCTTCGTGACCCTATGGACCATGTCACGCCACGCTTCCCGGTCTCTCACTATCTTCTTAACATCACATGGCTTCATCTGCAATGCCTCGAGAATGCCATCTAACCATCGCGTTCGCTGCCTACCCCTTCTCCGGCGACCCTCAACCTTTCCCAACATCAAATCTTTCTCCAGCGACTCCTCTCTTCTCATCAGATGACCAAAGTAGCTGAGCTTTAACTTTAGAATTTGACCCTCCAATGAGCAGTCAGGGTTTATGGTCGACAATATCGACTGATTTGATCTTCTGGCGAAGACTCTCTGGCAGTCCAAGGAACTCTTAAGAGTCTTCGCCAGCACCACAATTCAAACGCGTCAATTCTTCGGCGGTCAGCCTTTTTCACAGTCCAACTCTCGCATCCATACATCACAACTGGAAAGACCATAGCACGGGTTATACGGATCTTGGTTGGTAGACTAATGTCTCTGCTCTTTACTAGGCGGTCAAGGCTCATTGCTCTCTTTCCCAGAAGCAGGCGTCTCCTAATTTCATGGCTGCAGTCTCCTTCCGAGGTAATCTTGGCGCCCAAGAATAGAAAATCTGTCACAGCTTCCACTTCTTGTCCATTGATGCTCCAGGACTTGATAGGGCAAGACGTCATGATCTTCGTCTTTTTAATGTTCAGTTTAAGCCCAAACTTCTCACTCTCTTCTTGTACGCGCATCAGAAGTCTCTTGAGTTCCACTTCACTTTCTGCCATTAAAGTGGTATCATCCGCATATCTAAGGTTGTTGATACGTTTTCCAGCAATCTTCACTCCAGCTGAAGACTCGTCCAGACCGGCCTTCCTCATGATGCACTCTGCATATAGGTTAAATAGGCAGGGCGACAGTATGCAGCCTTGCCTCACCCCTTTCTCAATCGGAAACCAATCAGTAAGACCATGCCCAGTTCTGACTGTGGCCTCTTGCCCTTCATAAAGGTTCCTGAGGAGATAGATGAGGTGAATTGGAACTCCCATCTCTTGGAGAGCTTGCCACAATCTGCTGTGATCTACGCAGTCAAACGCTATCGCATAATCAATAAAGCAGAAGTAAATGGGTTTCTGGAACTCTCTTGCTTTTTCCATGATCCAGCGAAGGTTGGCAATTTGGTCTCTAGTTCCTCTGCCCTTGCGAAACCCAGCTTGCACGTCCGGAAGCTCCCGATCCACATACTGCTGCAGCCTAACTTGCAGGATTTTTAACATCACCTTGCTAGCATGCGAAATAAGCGCGATCGTGCGGTAGTTGGAACAATCTTTGGCATTGCCTTTCTTTGGAATGGGGATGTAAACTGACCTCCTCCAATCCTGTGGCCACTGCAGGGTTGTCCAAATCTTTTGACATAATGTATGCAGTGTGTTAACAGCGTCGTGGTTGAGGTTTTGAAGCAACTCAGCTGGAATACCATCAATTCCGCTAGCTTTGTTCTTAGAAAGGCTGGCTAAGGCCCATTCAACTTCACTCTTCAGGATGCCCGGCTCGAGATCAGAAATCACAACCATCCTATGTTGGGTTTGCACATCCGGGTCCTTCTTGTACAGTTCTTCTGTGTATTCCTGCCACCTCTTCTTTATCTCTGAGGCTTCAGTGAGGTCCTTGCCTCGTTTGTCCTTTATCACGCCCAGCTTAGCACAGAAGCTTCCTTTGATATCTTTGATTGTCTTATACGGAGCTCTTGTGTTCCTTAATTGGCTGTTGTCCTCAACTGCTTGACACTGTATGTTCAGGAAGGCATTCTTATCTCTCCTTGCTATTTTCTGAAAATCCGCATTGAGCACCTTGTATCTTTCTCTTTCCCCCATAACTTTTGTCATCCTCCTTTCCTCAGCTATTTGCAAAGCCTCTTCAGATAACCAGTTTGCTTTTTTGCATTTCTTTTGCTTTGGAACTACCTTAGTAGCAACTTCTTGTATTATATCACGAACGTCAGTCCACATCTCTTCGGGCTCTTTGTCTTCTAGATCTAATTCTTGAAATCGATTCCTCACTTCCACAGCATATTCTAATGGAATCTGATCCAGATCATACCTGAAAGGCCTTCTAGCTTTCTGCGCTTTCCTCAATCGAAGCTTAATTTTGGCAACAAGAAGCTGATGATCGGTGCCACAATCGGCCCCAGGCCTTGTTTTTACTGCTTGTATAGTGCTTCTCCATCTCTGCCGGCAAATAATATAATCGATCTGATTCCTGTACAGACCGTCCGGTGAAATCCATGTGTACAGGCGCCTCTTGTGCTGTTGAAAATGAGTATTCGCTATGGTCAGGTTGTTTTCTTGACAGAACTCTACTAGCCTCTGCCCAGCTTCATTTGGCTCACTAAGACCGAACTTGCCTGTAATTCCGGATATTTCTTCACTCCCGACCTTAGCATTCCAGTCTCCTATGAGCCTTTTTAGGCAGTTCTAATGTTTTAATGTAGAACATAGGCGAGGACACTCCTCAGGCAGATTGTCACCAAAAAGCCTTTTTAGGCAGTTTTAAATGTTTTAATGTAGATAAATCGAGACCTTTCACGCATACATTTTTTGGGCAACTTTGCGCATGAGCGAAGCCAACCAATAAGTCAATAAAATAATATATGTACAGTGAATGATTTCTGTTTCTTGACGTCAGTGAATTGCCATTTGTGGTGCTGTGACGTCCAGCAGTTAAAGTGCAGCATTAAAGTTTGTTTCTTTTGCTTTGAATTGTTTTTGACCAACAGATGCTGCAGTGCTGGACGTTGGTAAAACACCATAATTATGGTTAACTGTTCCTGCTTGCATAAAACATGGTTGAACCATGCACAGGTTTCATAATAACACGTCTTTGACAGATAGTGGTGACTGTAGTCTGGTCGGTGTCTTTCTTCGGGGAACAGCACAGTTGGCACAGTACTAGCTTCGATTGTTAACAGCGACTGTGATGTAGTGTGTCCTCCTGCTCGAAGGCAGCACAAAAGAGGATGCAAACAATGCAGCCACTGGACATAGCAGAGCACACTTATCACAGCTGTATGGTTTGTGCGTTGTTGAGGAGCCAGCAACAGATGCGTGGTCGAAGGGGGTCACAAAATTATTTGAGAGACCACTTTCTCGAGCAGTGAGAGCTGGGTCGATAAGGTAGAGGTGTGATGGACCAATGATTTAGAATGAGTGCAGGTTAATGTCGTTCTTATTTTACCATCTTTGGAGGTACATTTCGAGGAATTGTGCACCGTCTGAGTTTTCAAATCGGAAAGCAAAGTGGAACAGGTTACACACTGCTACACTGATTCTCGTATCTGCATAAATATTGATCTAACTTTGCAACTGGTTGGGGTGAAATACGCATGGAAGGCATGCATTGCAGCTGTAGCTGGCTAGCAAATCTTGTGTCTGTAAAGTGACGCAGTCTTCACGGCTCTTTGCGTACAGCCAAGCACCAGCTTCCTGGGGGAGAAAACTGCGTTTCTATGGTGGATCCCTGATTCGCCACCCTCACATCGGTTCAGGACTCGCAGCAGAAGTGCATCTTACGGTGAGTATTCCCTTCATACGAGCACTTCTCACCAAAGATGGTGCACAAAGAGCAAATGCTGACGGAAAGTGGGAGTCGCACTGCACTAATGCGCACATTTTAGAACACAAGCCAGTTAAGTGGAAACCGGGAACATTTTTTCAACGGTGCTGAAACTGGAGCGGAGCGAAAATAATCTCTAAGGGAAAAGGCCCTGGTGCAGCTAAAGTCACAAATAAAGGACAATGTCGGTTGAAAATTACAGGAGGGAAATAAGCTGAATCATTTCTTTAAAAGCTCCTGTATGACTTGGCTCATCTTAACTTATGATATTGCACCTCAGCACCAAATTGTTCTGAGTAGTTGCTAACCACTTGGTCAGATTAATTTCAATGTGCACAGTCATCTTCAAGCACCCTGCGGCGATGGAGAATATTTAGTATTTTATTCCCTTTACGCTCAATTCTGGTTCTACTGTGTTAATAACTTTGAATGGTTAAAACGATTCATTGAAAATCTTAGGATACAGTGTAGCAGTATGCACTCATATACCAAACCCCACCGAGCTCCCATAAACAAAATATTCATTATGTTAAATGGCACTCCATGCCCGTGTAAGAGATGGTCGTCCTCATAAAATTGCCGCATTCATCGCGAGAGCAGCGCCATGTGCATCCTTGAGTGACGGTGCTAACCACGTGGGGATATAATAAAAGGCTTTGAACGTCCACCTCGCGTGCAAGAGGACCATGGTACGAATCTGGTTGCGAGCAATTTTCTGCAAGATTGCAAAAGAAATACGGGTGTCGGAGGCGTTGCGTATCAGGTCTGGGGTGGGACTTCATCTCTGCGGACAAGTCCGAAAATGTCCTTTGTCACTAAAACTTGACTTACAGCAGCCTCATTATGAATTACCGATTGAAGGTAGTTGGATTCTGAAATGTTCTTGTTTGCGAGTGCCTTCAGATGCTTTCTTGACTCGTAATTAGTGTACCACCTGTGTGTGGAGATTTTACCCTTTTTTGCTGATTACCATCAGTAATATCCGTATAGCTTCCTAGACTGTCCCTCTTCAGAGTGTATTGATAGTCACAGCATACCCGGAAGGTGAAAGAATGGGCTAGCTTATGAGCTCCCTCATTTCACTGGAGCTTTGATGGGCTGGTGCCCATATTAGCCGGATTATTCTGTCATCCGGACATGTTTCCAGTACAATTTTTGCGAGACAGACACTCCCATTGACAAAATTGCCTATTGCTGCTTTTGATTCACTTCTAATTTTAGTAGCCCTTGTCCCTGATGTCGGAGGGGCTATGGCCAACTATTTAGCTGTGTCAACTAAGCTCGTCCTGATCAAACCACTTATTCCTAGGTTTTGTTGATCATCTGTTAGTACCGTAACCATAACATGCCTGTCATCATGTTCGCAGTGTCGACATATACCACATCTTGTCTTCCTTGATATATCTTCTTTAACGTTTTTGCCCTTCTCTTCTTTCATTCCGGATGATGCTCTGGATACATGTTCCGTGGCAGCGGAGGGATCTTTTGTCGCCTCCTCACTTTAATTAGGTTATCTGCCTTCTGGGCCCCATGGCTTTTATACTGTCACTTGGCGGTGACAAGACCGATGACAATAGATGAAGAGTCTGGGAGTGCACTGAAGACACTGTATCGAGCTGACGTGCGTCCGCAAAAGAACTAAGCAACTCGGCTGCGGCGATAGCAACAATCGTGCTCGACGGTCGTCGAGCTAAGAATGCAGTTTCAGTCGTCAGTGCTCAATTTAAAGGCGTCGAAGAAAGATATAGATAAAACAGCGAGTAATGACGAGCATACTCTGGAACATTGTACAAGCGCACGTGTGTGGCTGGAGTATTTCCAGATAAATCTCAAATTATCTGCCGCAACAAGAAAACAAGGCCGCATCTCGAGACGAGCATGATAAAGAATACAGAAGTGACCCGTGCGCTATGTTCGCAACGATAACAACGCCTGCCGGTGGCTGTCGGAAAAGAACAAATATTTTAATGGTTGGAGGCAATATCGAATGTCTAGTCTTAGTAGTATGCTTCCTGCCGTGCCAGTCGTTGCCAATCTTGCTATCGGGAGATTTGTTTGGCCTATATCACTTCTGCCAGCATATTGGCGCGAACCATTCAAAGCTCTATTGTTTTTTAGTACCGGCCAACAAGTGGCCTTACCAGTGTGATTGTAGCGTGCGGACCATATATTTTTTTGTTTGTTCATAGCCTTTGTCGCAAGACGCGGCGTTATAACGTCTTTGTTTCGGAAGGTGCTTCGAGATGCATCTCGAAAGATTCGAGCCACATTGTTTTGTTTCTAATCTCTACCAGGTTATGCTAGTTGTCATTCACGGATTTATCCACATCTTTCTTTGCCGCCTCTAAATTGAGTGCTGACAAGTGAAACAGGCATTCTCTCTTCGACGACCAGCGAGCATGTTTGCAGTTACCGCCGCCGCCAAATCTCTCAGTTATTTTGCGGGTGCCAATCAACCCAATAAAGGGTTTTTAGAAAGGCTGTCACCAACAAAATAAAGCGAATGCTGGAGGATACACGCGTGCCGCATATAGCAAAACTCTGCAACTTAATGCGTATTGGTTCCCACAGATGGAATAAAATTTCACTGCACCAATCTGCGCCGAACACACCAAACAAAACTCTCCGAGCACAGCTGACTTCTCTTAAAGAAAGGTGGATTGCAAAACACGAATCAGAAAGAATTTGTGGACACAAAATTGGGAAGAATTTCGGGAGTGCGCTTCACCAATGCAATTGGCCTATATTTTGCCCGAATTTACAAACACTATTATCCAACCTTTTTGAAGTCAATAAACCAAAAATACGTTTTCTAGAATAGAAAAATGACTACATGTGATTCAAAGTCAGCAGCAATAGCACGCTACCAGTTATAATTACGGGAGCCCCAGTTACCATAGTTAATTATTTGAATAGCATTTACTGCATATTTAAACATTTGTGTAAAGCAAATTTTGCAATTATATATCAAGAGCATCGCCATTAATATTTTTTATGCCTAGGGAAATAACTTATCGACATCAAGCAGTTAATTTAAACATCACTTTCAAGATTCGGGAGAGAGTTGAAAATTGTCTTGCGCCAAATAAATGCTCCTCAGTTCAGTTCAGTTCAGTCGTTCAGTCATGTCCGACTCTTTGTGACCCTATGGACCATATCACGCCACGCTTTCCGGTCTCTATCTTCCTAACATCACATAACTTCATCTGCAGCGCCTCAAGGATGCCATCTAACCATCGCGTTCACTGCCTACCCCTTCTCCGGTGACCCTCAATCTTTCCCAATATCAAATATTTCTCCACTGACTCCTCTCTTCTCATCAGATGACCAAAGTAGGTGAGCTTTAATTTTAGAATTTGACCCTCCAATGAGTAGTCAGGGTTTATGGTCGACAATATGGACTGATTTGATCTTCTGGCCGTCCAAGGAACTCTCAAGAGTATCCGCCAGCACAATTCAAATGCGTATATTCTTCGGCAGACAGCCTTCTTCACAGTCCAACTATCGCATCCATACATCACAACTGGAAAGACCATAGCACGAGTTATACGTATCTTAGTTGGTAGATTAAAGCGTCTCTTCTTTACTAGGCGGTCAAAGCTAACCATGGCTCTTTCCCAGAAGCAGGCGTCTCCTAATTTCATGCAAAGAAAAACTGATGTCTGCTATAAAATCACGTGATATTCGTGTAGGTCATCAAACTATACAAATGTTGCACTTCGCCTCAAAGTACCGTGCTCTCTGTCCTCGCTAATACGTATGTGCCAACGCCAAAATTACAAATTCTCTTTTTTCTACGCACGCGCTTCAGCAGACGTTCTGATCCGTTCGTCTCGCTGCTAGGCTTCTGCAGAAAAGAATAGGCAAATCGTGAATGGCTAGGAGCAGTTTTTCTAATCGAGAAGAAAGGTATCAGTTCTATACGCTGCAAACGTCACCTACATAGAACATTTTTCCCTGATTGTGAAAATTGTGGCTGTGAAGAGACAATCGAGCATCTCTGATATGAATGCTCTGCATTTGTGAGTGAAAGACACAAGCTGTGTTGTGCGTTGCACCGCCTATATCCTCGCCCTTTAACGGCGGATAAGATCCTTGGTCCATGGCCACGGCAGTCGACCGCCTTTCAGGTATACAGGGCACTGTTTAGCATTCTAACAGTCACCGGCTTGTGTGACAAACTTTGACTGTGCTCACAGTCAAAGTTTGACGAACACACAGCAAAGGAACACAAGACGAGCGCTGTTTGTCTGTCGCGCTGTTTTTCCATCCAGTATGTTCCACCAACTCGCCCGTTTGGCTATTATGTGTGACTACTAGAGAGGCCATCTGAAATATCGCAATAGTTAACATTAGTCGCCCTGACACCTCCTTGCCAATTCAGGCCGCTCGTTATGAAGTGCCCGTGCATATAAGCTTTGATATTGACTTTGGTCTCTTTTTCTGCAGAGAAAAGTTCGAGATTGTGCTGATGCAGACAGCAGTTGAAATGTTCTGGCTTGCCTGTTTCTTCTGGGCACTGGGCTTTATTTGCCCAGTACACTTTGCTGTGAAGCCCTACCCAACAGATTTTGGTAAGCCTTCATAATTTTCGCTATTTCTGTTGTGTGTGTGTGTGGGGGGGGGGGGTGATGAAGGTTATTTCACAGTAAAATTTGTTTTGAAGAAAAGTCCTAATTTGAAGCTCGAAGTCTAAGCTCGGTTGTGAGCCTGGAGAGGTCACTCCAGCTGAAGACTCGTCCAGACCGGCCGTCCTCACGATGCACTCAGCATATAGGTTAAATAGGCAGGGCGACAGTATGCAGCCTTGTGTCACTCCTTTCTCAATCGGAAACCAATCAGTAAGACCATGCCAGTTCTGACTGTGGCCTCTTGCCCTTGATGCAAGTTCCTGAGGAGACAGATGAGGTGAATTGGAACTCCCATCTCTTGGAGAGCTTGCCACAATCTGCTGTGATCTACGCAGTCAAACGCTTTTGCAAAATCAATAAAGCAGAAGTAGCTGGGTTTTTGGAACTCTTGCTTTTTCCAAGATCCAGCAAAGATTTATCAATAAAGCAGAAGTAGCTGGGTTTTTGGAACTCTTGCTTTTTCCAAGATCCAGCAAAGATTTTCAATCTGGTCTCTAGTTCCTCTGCCCTTGCGAAACCCAGCTTGCACGTCCGGAAACTCCCAATCCACTACTGCGGCAGCCTACTTTGGAGGAGTTTCAATATCACCTTGCTAGCATGCGAAATAAGCGCTATCATGCGGTAGTTGGAACAATCTTTGGCACTGCCTTTCATTGGAATGGGGATGTAAACTGACCTCCTCCAATCCTGTGGCCACTGCAGGGTTGTCCAAATTTTCTGACATGATGTATACAGAATGTTAAAAGCGTCTTCATGGTGTAAGATTTTAAGCAGCTCAGCTGGAATGCCATCAATTCCGCTAGCCTTGTTTAAGGCCCATTCAACTTCAGTCTTCAGGATGCCCTGCTCGAGATCAGTACTCACAACCGTCTTATGTTGGGTTTGCACATACGGGTCCTTCTTTTACAGTTCTTTTGTGTATTCCTGCCACCTCTTCTTTATCTCTGAGGCTTCAGTGAGGTCCCTGCCTCGTTTGTCCTTTATCACGCCCAGCTTAACACAGAAGCTTCCTTTGATATCTTTGTCTTATACAGAGCTCTTGTGTTCCTCAAATGGCTGTTGTCCTCAACTGCTTGGAACTGTATGTTCAGGAAGGCATTCTTATCTCTTCTTGCTATTTTCTGAAAATCCACATTGAGAACCTTGTATCTTTCTCTTTGCCCCATAAGTTTTGCCATCCCCCTTTCCTCAGCTATTTGCAAAGCCTCTTCAGATAACCAGTTTGCTTTCTTGCTTTTCTTTTGCTTTGGAA
This sequence comes from Amblyomma maculatum, assembly GCF_055883805.1. NCBI lineage: Eukaryota > Metazoa > Arthropoda > Arachnida > Ixodida > Ixodidae > Amblyomma > Amblyomma maculatum. The sequence continues at coordinate 133,289,846 of NC_139350.1, forward strand.
CTACCTTATAGTAGCAACTTCTTCTATTATAACACTAACATCAGTCCACATCGCTTCAGGTTCTCTGTCTTCTAGATCTAATTCTTGAGATCGATTCCTCACTTCCACAGCATATTCTGATGCAATTTGATCCAGATCATACCTGAAAGGCCTTCTAGTTTTCTTCATTCTCCTCAATCAATGCTTAAATTTGGCAACAAGAAGCTAATGATCGGTGCCACAATCGGTCCCAGGCCTTGTTTTTACTGCTTGTATAGCGCTTCTCCATCTCTTCCGGCAAAGAATATGAAAAATCTGATTCCTGTACAGACCGTCCGGTGAAGTCAATGTGTACAGGCACCTTTGTGCTATTGAAAATGAGTATCGCTATGGTCAGGTTGTTTTCTTGACAAAACTCTACTAGCTTCTGCCAAGTTTCATTTGGCTCACCAAGACCGAACTTGCCTGTAATTCCGGATAATTCTTCACTCCCCACCTTAGCCTTCCAGTCTCCTATGAGAAAAAGGACGTCTGATGATGGAGTGCGGTCTAAAAGTCATTGCAGGTCAGCATAAAATCTATCAACGTCAGCTTCTTCAGGAGTGGTGGTTGGTGCATAGGCTTAGATAGCTGTTTTGTTGAAAGGGTGACCTTGGATTCGAAGTGAAATCATTCGGTCGTTTTTGGGGTTGTACCCTAGCACTGCTTTGCCCATACGTCTGTTTACTATGAGAGCGACCTCATTCCTTCTCCTGGATTCGTGCCCACAATAAAAGACATAATGGTCGCCGGAATTAAACTCCCATTCCGGTCCACTTGAGCTCGCTGATACCCAAGATATCAATCTTCAATCTGTCCATGTCTCTCGTGACGACATCGTTTACCTTACGTCGTGGATCTTACATTCCATGTTGTTATGTGATATATCTCTTTGCAACATCGGGTTTTCCGGTCGCCTCCCAACACATCCACAACTGAGCGTCCTTTTGGCTTTAGCCCAGCTCCTTCATTCGTCCTGGTGCTACTAGGAATCGCCGTTTGTTCATCCCCAGTAACCTGTGGAACGCCTTCCAACCTGGGGGGCTCATCTTCCGGCGCCTTATCATTAACGCTATTGTGACTGGTCATAGGATTTTCTTGGCAGGAAATACTGGAGTGGGTTGCCATTACCTTCACCAGTAAATCACATTTTGTCAGAACTCTCTGCTGTGACCTGTCTATCTTGGGTGGCCTTACACAGCAGAGCTCACGACTTCGAGTTTTGCAAGCCCCTCCTCCCCGACAAGGCCGTGATCCATGAAGGGGCCCCTATTGAAGACCTCTTCGTGCTCCTAGTGAAGACTGGAAAGTGGGCTAGATACACTAAGAATAGGCCTTTTTATTCACCAAGAATAAAAAAAAAAAACAAAGCATTCTGAGTCCGTTCGTGCGCCCGAATGAACCGCGATTACAGCGGGCTCATCCGCTGCCTGATAAAGCGGTTATTCTTGCCTTCAGTGATGATCAAGGCAGAGCTTCGCTTTGGAGCTGGTTGCGAGGAAAGCACCAACCACTACCCGCAGCATGCTTCGCCTTCATGTCAGATTAGCGCTGGATCGTAACGAAAGGGTCGCTTCTGCAAATCACGGAAAGCATTTATTTTTCTCCATTTATCAGGCCACCAATGAGAGCACTTTACTTGGCCTCTTGGATTTTAGATGTGGGGCCATTTGTCCTCATTCGGCCGTAGAAAATTTTTTGTCATGTCTACTGTCAGTGTTTAGAAGTATATCCTTCTCACGTCACTGCATCTTCTACTTAGCCAATTCTGTGCGTTAGAAGCTTTGAGTGCAAGGCGACCGTTATACAGAATTCCTATTTTTAAGAGTGGATGAGACATATAGGTAGGCTCTGAAAAGTAGATTACTCATGGCCTTTCATAGCCTTATTCTTTCGAGTGGAAGATGAAGGGTTCCAGAAGGAGGGAGCAGCAACCTTGCATCTGAAACAGAATTCAGACACTCAGCTGTTTCTTCCCACAACTGCCAGATACAGGCCCCACCTGGGCGGTTCTGTTGTCATGCACTTGATAGCCAAACCAGAGGAGGCATACTCATTATTTTTCAATCGGTGGCAACCTTATCTATGTGGAGGCGGGATGCAAGGCTCCAGTTTTTTGCGCCATTTCATTCCATATCAAAAATCCTAAGGTGGCTGAAAATGTCATAGGCTCATAACTGTGCCGCTTTGGGGCATTCATAATCTCCATATGTCATATCATTTGGTATATTCCCTTAAAGGTACTGTCTTGAAAAACGTTCGATACTTTTCTTTCTCGCCTTAGGTAGATTTTTTGCTGCGTAGTCTTGCTACGAAAAGAAAATGTGGCTCATTTCATGCAAAATACAGCGGTTCTCTCTTTACCAGTGCAACCGTGAAAGTAGAGCCTCTAATGTGGTAGCACATTTGGGTTAGATGATTGCAGTCCTTATTGTAGCCTGAAAAGCTCTCAACCGCTCTCACCTGAACTTGTTCCGGATGCTTGTGCTATGTTTTTTGAGTCTTCAACGTCGTTTTCAGCTCCTATTTTGGGATCTTGAACATCTTCGCACAACTTAGAAAAACTCGAAAGGTAAGTGTAGAATCAACTGTGGGCTTCAGTATTTCATGCTGAAGAAACATACGCGGCGTAAAAGCTTTTCTGAAAAATTTGAACCACAACTTTTCCGTAGGATGTTTATGTAAGCAAAGTACTGCTGTATTCTCTTCTAGATCATTGAATGTAAATATGGTTGAAATGTGACCTGCCTGACCCAAACATACGCTGTTCTCAAATTTTGCCAGAGTGCATGTAGTAATTTAAAGGCTTGGAACTATTTGTCGTTTGTGAGTGAAAGTCCCTTTTTTTCTTTTTAATTTCGAAAAGCATTTCACAAACCTCACTAAACCCGTAGACTGTTTGCATAGGAGGATGTGCATATACAAAATATTGAGTAGAGAAAGGCCAAGCTTTTCCACTGTACAAAGGTACGTAAAAGCACTGCTGTCATCAAAATGTGCGATGAGCAAATTGTGTACAAAATGAAACTTACAAGTTGAGACAAGATCAAATCTAGGGTAAATTTAGCAACGAATATAATATCTTACATCAAATGCAAAATGGTTTTGGTTTTTAATTTCATAAGCAATCACATTTAAAGGTCCACTGAAACGGGTCATCAAGAAGCCACTGATAAACATGTTCAGTGTGTAGAAAGAATTCTGAGTATTAACCCAAAGTATTACGCCTTGGAACAAAGCCAGCGATTTATTATTAATTTTTAAAAACGGCGTTTTTTGAAATTCGCGGGCATAGAAGTTTTCACATGGAGCTATTTTCTTAAACCGTGACCTCACGGGTGAGGTGACTGGCAAGGTGCAGCCATGTCATCACGGACACACTTCCGGAAGCTGCGAAAGTTGTCTGCTCGTGCGATGCGCGAGCTCCTCAGGCACCTCCTGAGGCGGTCAAGCACCGTACGATGGCAGCACCTCCTCGACCGCCATAAACACCGCCGCTGTGGGCTGTGGCCCCTCCTCCTGCATACCTTATACGAACAACACGGCGGATCGTTGGCGCCGATGTTCGAAATAAAGCGTGCTAAAATTTGTTGCCGTCTGGAATACTGAGCCGAATATTAATTATGAAGCCCTCGTGAGGATCACTGAGCAGTAGCAAATTGCTGGTAAGAGTGATTGCATTTCGACTCATCCAATCTGCTCGTACTAGCTCTGTGATTAATGCGTCGTTAGAGTTGATTTACGACAGCATTGCAAAGCTATGACCGCCAAGCAAAACAATTTAGGCCTAGCGACGACTAGGGACGGCCACGCACGGCGCCATCGTTCGCCGTGCTCGCATGCCCCACCCCCGCGGTAAAGTGTAACATACCTCATCCTGCTCGCGGCATCCTGTGCTGCAAGCGTTGCAAGCTCGTGTACTTTTATTACAGGTAAGGCCGCACATTTGTTGACGTTCTGCTCAGCCACAAGCCGTTCAAACTATACTGCAGGCAGGACAAGGCTTCAGTACGCAGTCGCTGCGCTGTCGGCTGTAATCGAAGACGTCGGGAGGCACAGTAGACACCGCATAGTCTATACCGATACAGTGTATAGACTATGCGCGATACAGTGGGCAAATGAATAACTTTGTAAAGCAGACCCGCTCGTAAGTTTCGGGCACTCTGGCGCCGACGAGTAGCCTCCCTCAACAGATGCTGCCATAACCTCGGCTAACGGCTCAAACCGAGGTCGCCAAGCTCTGTTTGCGATAACCGCGGTTAGTGGTGTAACCATGGTTTGGTCCGCCGTGTAACATGGGCTAACCACGGTTCCGCGTAACCGCGGTTACACTGCACAAACTGGCAAACTGCTTAGTATGCGAGCGAGGACGGGTTGACCCGAGTACGCCAGCGAGCGAGCAGCAACCGGAAGTTCATCGAAGTGACGTATTTCTAGGCGGAGCTTTCTTTCTTTATTTCTTTATTATTCTTTATTTTTGTATGACTCCCTTCAGTGTACGAGTTGAGAGGGAAACTTGCAAAGGTCATTTTTAATCTTCGAAAGCTCTGGTGGTGCAGAAGCTAGACCGAAAATGTTTGCCGGATAATGTGGGTGGTTCATTATCTATCAGTCTTATGACGTAGCTTACCCTTCTTGGTGACCCATTTCTGTGGACCTTTAATCTCCTGGCACCATTCTATTGTAAATGTATTTCAGTATAGGTATTGTGAAGTGGTGTTTGGTTAAATTTATTATTAGTCCCGGGTCTTGTTTTTATCAGCTGTGAATGTACTGGAACAAGAGTTTATTGTTTATCAATACTTTACTGATCACTTCTATTGCCTTTAGTTTGTATGCACCTGATACAGGGAATATTCTCAGATGATGAGAGTGACCGGCTAGCTGCAGTTACCTTTGCGAAAGTTACTGTACAACCACTGTGTATCGGGAGGCTAATGACTAGTTCCAGGTTTTTTTATAGCTACGGCTCAACGTCTCTCAGCAGCGTCGAAAGTGATGGTGTGCAAATACAAAAAGCATTATGCACAAAGTTGGGGCATGAAAGCATTACCTGGCTCTTAGTAAAGTATGCAACCAAACAATTTTTTTGAGATTTGATTGTTGCTTCTAGCACATATTCGATTCCAGGTCAACGCCTAAACACTTGGAGTAAGCAGCATTATGAAAATGGTTGCCACTCAGAGATAGCTTTAAATGGTCCTTTTTATGGTGCCAGGTGTTCTATTCAGCTTGTAAAAACTGACGTAACGTAAACACTATCTTGGTGGGAACAATCAGCTAGTCATTTTGAGAAATGTAGAGTTTTGAATTGCAACCTTTTCTCTCAAGCCAGCTAATAGAATTGGGTAATGTGTTTAGTAATTACCTTCGGTGAACGACCGGACTACTGCAGATTAGCATTGGTGACTGTGACCATCTCGTAAATAGTTTTACTGTGCTAGGGCTCGGCGTCTTTTTATATAACGGTATAATTGCGTTCAGATTTGATAGGGAGCAATTTGCGTATGCGACAACGAGTTGATTCCCGTCATGCCGTTGTATGAGCAGAGCGACCACCGCATGCATCAGTGTGGAGTTGCGTGAGAGCTATTAGGCTGAAATTATGCCGTATGGACAGTGAGGTAAGAAACTTGAGCTGGCGAAACGTGGAATCAAATTGAGGAGCAGATTTGAAAGGAATCATTCGTTCTTATCTTCCTGCAAGGGGCATGTGAGCAGGTAGGCTACATCAGCAAACTTGGGGATGAAGCGAAGAAAGTAAATCAAAGTTCCAGGAAACTCTTGTGTTCTTTCACAGAGTTGGGCTCTTTGACACAGCTGACAGCTTCAATCTTATGTGGACTGGGCCTCTGTCAGCCCGAGCACAACAATCTGGCGTTCACCGAAGCGGCACTTCTTAGAGTTCAGCTCGAGACCGGCTTTTTCCATGCAGTTAAAGAAAACAAGCTAAACGGTGTGGTTTCTACGTGGTCATAGGCCACCAACCACTGCGGGTTCGAGCGTCGCGCGAGCCGAAGCCCCGATCAGCCGTCGCCGCGCGCGCACTGAAACACTGCAGCGCGCACTCAACCTCCACCGGGAGGAGAGCACTTCGCTGCAAGGACACCAACCTCCAGTTCACAAAGGAGACGTTTATCGAAACGCCATCCTCCAGCGGCACACGCACACACATACACATATTTACAAACGCACATACGCATATTTACAAACTCACATACACACACATATGCACGCACACACACACACGCGCGCGCACATACACATATTTACAAACGCACATACGCACACACATACACATATTTACAAACGCAGATACACACACATACGCAGTCACCGTGTCAAGGGAGCGCGTGAGGAGCAAGGCTCCCCTGCGCGCACGAAGTGACACGGAGTGCACGCCGCAAGCACGCAAGGGCGTGCTGTGATCTCTCTTGCAGTGACCAGAGGGTTCCTTTGAGAGAGAGCGGGCAACCACCGCAAGGTACGCCTGTCGCGGATCGTTGGATCACGATCGACAGGCTCGAGCTTCGTTCTCAGGTAAGACCCGGAGCAGACGAACTCGAGTACACACTGGTCTGCGCGGACAAAGGCCGGCAGTCAAGAACAGTTGCGTACGCACCTTGCGATGTCTCGGAGGGGTCTCTGTCTGCGCTCCGCTCGGACAGTCGCGCAAGCGCGGCCGTCGAAGCGGTGCCGTCGAAGCGGTGCCGTCGAAGCGGTGCCGTCGAAGCGGTGCCGTCGAAGCGGTGCCGTGTTCCTGTCAAAAGGCGCCAATGAGAACAGCCACTGGGACGCCAGGGCGGAGTTGGGGCCCGAACGACAGTGACAAGTCGTCCGAGCCCCTCTCCGCCGCCTCAGGCGGGAGAAAGGGAACGGGGAGAACTGGGAAGCGGGCGGCAGCCGCTCAAAGGGCAGCCGCAGCAAGCCCGAATCCCACATCCTCCTCTCCTTAATTGCCCTCCTACCCATCAGCGAAAGCACGCGGCAGGTCCCCAGCATGAAGAAAAGAATGCTATCCTCACGCAACAAGTCAACTGCACTTCAGTTCCAGCAAGAAAAGATCTCGAAAAGACAGACACTCAAGAAAGACAAACATTAGCAAGGCGCACAAAAAAAAATGAACAAGATGACATGAAGAATAATGTACAAAGTTCGGGAGGCTAAGTAACAACGACTATGTACGGAACACAATCATGTACAGAACACAACTATGTACAGAACAAATATGTACAAACACAACTTTGTACGGAAGTTCCAAAGTTCGTCGGTGCAGCTCAGGGAGCCTGCGGTGACTCACCGCTCGACTTCTGGGTGGCCAACGTTCATCCTTGGCTGCAAGCGATCTCGGTCGGTGGTGGTACAGGGTAGGTGCAGGGACAGCGAACACGCCGAAGGGGCCCCGGGTGTGGAAAGTCCGTGACTCCGTGGCGATCCAAGACGCACATGGGAAGACCGCGCGGGGCTTCCTTTCCACCGCGCTCCGCACACGCCGGCAAACACACATGGCGAGACGTCTCGCCTCCACGCCCACGCACGCACACGCACAGCCATGCCGACCTTCAGCGGCGAACCTGTCCCGAGCACCTTCGCAATTGCGGCGGCCTTGGGTGAAAGGGGCATCGTCCATGTTCCCCGTCCCCAAATGGCCCCAACTTCATCTCCACACACACCGGAAACGCCCCACGTCGGGCCTGCCTAATGACCAACCCTCGCATAAAAAAAAAGAAAACAAAAAAAAAAAAAACAAGAGATGACGCGCTGTACAAAAGAAGGCACTCACTGTACAATATTTACAAGTTAAGAAGCAAGAATGGAAACAGAAGAAAGCGAAAAAATGGGAACAGAGGCACACAAAACAACAACAAAACAATAATAAAGCGCACAGGCTGGAACTGAGCGAGCCAGAAAAGGGGGATACCAACCTTGCTTGCGGGTAAGGTTGAATGAGCAAGCTCGCTCGGTGAAGCGGTATGCCTTCGGTTGCGGAAAAGGCCCGCCGTCCGGCATCAATCACACAGTTGAACGTCGCCTCACCTTGTACCGGTGCGGGGCACGGCTGCGTTCCACCGCATCGGGTGTGCCTTGGCGCTTGCCTGTGGTGACAATGGGCACCAGCGCAAGCTCGTCAGACCGTTACGCATAGGCCTTCAGGTCTGCAATGTAGGCACAGCTGGCTTTCCCCATAGGGGGATTCTCCAGCAATGAACCCCTGCTTGTTACTGGGGAAATGCCCCATGAAATCGCAGGTGGCCATCTGCCACGGACGCACGCTGTCAGTTGGTTTCGTCATGCCCGGTGGCTTGCCACCCCTCGACTTCTCCATTTGACAGACATGGCAGGAACGGCAACAGCGGAAAATGTCGCGCTTCATGCCGGGCTGCAGTCACCGATTGACTCAGTTTCTGGAAACCTTGGAGCCACTCAGATGACCAGCCAATGGTTTGTCGTGAGAGAAACGCAACAGAGCGCCGCTCAGACAGTGGGGAATAGCCACTTCAAATGGTTCATGGACTCATCATCCGTGGCTATGTATTTCAGCGCGAGCCCGTCGTGGCCCAGCAAATATGAATCCCCGGGGCACGCCGTGACACGCTGGCTCGTGCCCCCCTGCGCCCGCTCAATACAAGTAGCGTAACGCGTAACGGCGCTGCGCCCGCTGCAATACAAGCAGCGTAACGGCGCTTCGTCTCCCAGAGACCGTCGCTGACATCCCGACAAAACGGGTCATTCTGCTGGACCGTCGTAGCTCTTCGTGGCTGAAAACGATCCCAGACATCCAAAAGGAGAGCCTGGTTTCGTCCCCCCGCAGGTTCGCAGCAAAACTTCCGCTGGCATCGGCGTCTCAGATGTGCTCACAAAGAGCTTTCACCCTCGCCTGCTTTAGCGAAGCGCTGCTTACCCGGATAGCGGAATGGGGAACCCGTCTGCGGGCGTCCCCTCCGTGCCGATCTGCGGCTCCTCCGCTGTTTCGCCCCCTTCGCCTGCCGGCGTAAAGACGCCGCCGCGGGCGAGTGGGGCATGGGATAGCGCGTCAGCTACCACGTTCGTTCTCCCCTGTAGATACTGCACCGAAAAGTCGAAATGCTGTACCAAGAGAGAATGGCGCGCCAGCCGGCTCGCAAGTTCACGGAGCCGCATCAGCCAACTGAGCGCGCTGTTGGTGCGGTTTCCAGAGGGAGCCCGGCCGACGCCTCGCCGTTCCCCGAACAGAAATGACTGCAAGCGGGGTACGGGTGCTGTTGTGCGGAGATGCCGGCAGTGGCGGCGTCGCGCACATTGCTTCCGCAACGGCGTAAAGCTGAAACATCGGAGGCATATGGTCAACGGTCGCACCGCAGGGTGGTCCGAAGAACCATGTAGCGTGTTTCAGTGCCTTTGCCGAGTGCCGCGCAAGGGGCGGCAGGCATGGCGCATGAGCTTGATCGTCAAGGCGACCGGCTCGGCCGATGTGCTGTCCAACGACTCATGGAGCCAGGGACAATTCACGTTGGGCGCCAGTTGTGGTTTCTACGTGGTCATAGGCCACCAACCACCGCGGGTTCGAGCGTCGCGCGAGCTGAAGCCCCGATCAGCCGTCACCGCGCGCGCACTGAAACACTGCAGCGCGCACTCAACCTCCACCGGGAGGAGAGCACTTCGCTGCAAGGACACCAACCTCCAAGTTCACAAAGGAGACGTTTATTGAAACGCCATCCTCCAGCGGCACACACACACACGCACACACATACGCATATTTACAAACGCACATACACACACATACGCACACATACACATACGCACACACATACACATATTTACAAATGCAGATACACACACATACGTAGTCACCGTGTCAAGGGAGCGCGCGAGGAGCAAGGCTCCCCTGCGCGCACGAAGTGACACGGAGTGCACGCCGCAAGCACGCAAGGGCGTGCTGTGATCTCTCTCGCAGTGACCAGAGGGTTCCTTTGAGAGAGAGCGGGCAACCACCGCAAGGTACGCCTGTCGCGGATCGTTGGATCACGATCGACAGGCTCGAGCTTCGCTCTCAGGTAAGACCCGGAGCAGACGAACTCGAGTACACACTGGTCTGCGCGGACAAAGGCCGGCAGACAAGAACAGTTGCGTACGCACCTTGCGATGTCTCGGAAGGGTCTCTCTGCGCTCCGCTCGGACAGTCGCGCAAGCGCGGCCGTCGAAGCGGTGCCGTGTTCCTGCCAAAAGGCGCCAATGAGAACAGCCACTGGGACGCCAGGGCGGAGTTGCGGCCCGAACGACAGTGACAAGTCGTCCGAGCCCCTCTCCGGGGAGAACTGGGAAGCGGGCGGCGGCCGCGCAAAGGGCAGCCGCAGCAAGCCCGAATCCCACAACGGCTGCTATGTTCGGCGAAGATCCTCCCTGAAATCACTACATAATTTTGGTAATACTTGCAAATTTACCAATTCAGTCCATGCAAAAGTGTCCATAAATCTTTCAAAGGTAGCATAAGCAGAAAGGCATCAGATTAAATTTATATTACCCAACTGCAGTCACGAACGCAGTCTTCTCTTGCTCTTTTGGGTGCATCGAGATCTGCCAGTATCCGGACAGTAAATCAAAAGAGGAAAAGTAGGAAGCTGATTGGAGGCAGTCAATGACATCAACGTGTGGGAGTGGGTGAACATCCTTTTTAAGTGTTGAGGCGGCGATGAGACATGGTATGGCGTCTAAGTGGGTTTACAGACTTTGCGTAGATCATGTACTGGGTGTGGGAATGTGGAATCGGTGGCAGCTGATCGCGCGTAAAGTGGAACACGGCCACATTTTTCATAAGAAGTTCCATCAATATTCGACGGTCGTTGGTGGGTAGCAATTCGTTTATCATGGACTGGAACTGAGAATCGATCAGATCGACATGTCTGGTTGATAACTGAAAGCAGCGATGTGCACAGAAAGAAGTTCTTCATTCTTCTTCAAAGTCAGAGTTTCAAGCACCGCGGCAACATGGCAGGTTTGTTGGAATGATTGACAGTCCAAAGCGTGGCATGACCCTTGTTCACTTGAACAACGCTGCAAGGCACCAACTCACTCGTTTTTGCTCCAGCAAGGGAAGCGGGCTCCACCAGAGTGTCGAAGGCATCGGGAACCACGCCCGAGGACACAACTGGGACTAAGATGGCAGACATCGCTGGAACAACGGTATCTTCGAAGAGAAAAAATGCTTGGGCAGCCGCAGCAATTCTTCGATGACAGCCGACCGAAGGCTAGGGCTTATTTATATCCCGCTTCGATTGAAATGGAGAGTTGTTGCTCACTGTTGTAAAAAATCAATCCTGGAATAATGTCGCACGTAGGGCGAGGGAGCACCGTAAATTCAGTTCTAAGCACATGCCCAGCTATCGCTACATTTACATACCACTAAGTGGAACCAGCAATCCTCCTCCTATACCTCAAATATCACAGTTCTATCCCAATCAAACATCTGGGAGGTACTGGCATCGTTACCCAGCACCTCAGCATCTCCACCACACCGCTAAGCTTATTTACAGGGATGACTCACCTTAGCCTTACGTGTTCAACAATCTTCTTCTTTACCACACATCCTTCTCTCCTCAACGCTGCCTGAAAATATAATGCCGTTGTCCTTCGATTAGGGAAAAGCAACCCATACGTAGAATCAAAAAGCACTTTTTATCGGCTTTTTTATGAACATTTAAACAAGCCCAAAACCCCTAAAATAAAAAGGAGCACTTTTCATACAACTTAATAAATTTGTGAGGGTTCACAGCAATGTATTCTGGTTTTCAGCTTCCATACTGAGTTGAATATGTCACTTTTCCTTACTTTATGTGGCCGCCGTCGCATTCCTTCACTGCTACAAGCCATTGCTTGACTGCAGTCGAGCCTTCACAGAGAGGACGTCTTAGAAATAGCAGGCATCCTAGAAATATATGAAAGAAAACATTAGCTTTTATTATGTAAAGGAATAATGAGTTTCCAGACTGTTTAACGGGAAAAACGCTGTCACTCAGATAATTATCGAAGAATTTTCGGTGTGAGCTGCGGGCAGCTTGAGTGTTGTAGTCATGGGAGATATATTGATTGAAATATTGACACGGTGCAGTATTTGTCCTCACTCTGCGCTGATCGTGAGCCCGTGCCTCCTCGAGAAGAAGAAACTGCAGTTCTACCGTTGAGATGGGCCTTGCCAGTTTTTCTGCCGATCTGTGCACAGTGACTTCTGATTAGACTTCACGCCGTGACACCTGGTGGCAGGCGCTGGGTAACGCAACCCATGCTCCGAACACCTCCAACCAGCCGAGCCTCCAGTCCTCAGGGATCTTCTACCATCGAGATTACGCCTGCCCATCAGGGTATCCGACGGCTTCGATGTCTTGTGCCCGAATTCGCGCTTCTGCAATTTTTCTGTACTGCGAGGTCGCCACCATCTTCTCCAGCACCACCTTCGGCGACAACACAACCGTTCATAATGATGCAGGTCGATACCATTGCGCCCTCCTTCGTGTTGCAGCAGCCGCGGGAGATACCCACTTTCCAAGCCTTTCCAGGCGACGACCCGGAAGACTGGCTATATACATTTGAACGGGTAGCGCAGTACAATCGTTGGGGCGACGACCAGAAACTGAAGCATGTATTTTTCTCGCTGGACGGTACAGCTCGTACATGGTTTGAAAATCGTGAGACTACTATCACAAAGTGGAGTTCCTTCAAGGAGCAGTTCCTACAAGCTTTCACCACTGTTCTCCGCAAAGAACGCGCTGAGCTGCTCCTACTGATGAGAGCTCAGCTCCCTAACGAGAGCGTCCTCTTTTACTTCGAGGACACTACGAGGCTATTCCGTCGCGCTGATCCAAACTTGTTCGAATACAAAAACTTCGCTATCTCATGAGGGGAATTAGGGAATCGATCTTCGTTTGATTAGTGCGATGTCCCCCCAAGACCATTGGGGAATTGGTGTCCGAGGCCATCACCATTGAGAAGGCACTAGAGATGTGATTTAAACACTACGAGCGGCCGTCCATCCCTATTGTTGCTGCCATCGCCGACACTGATAGCACTGACGCTCTGCGAGACCATACGGGCCGTCAGACATACGCGAGGAGCTGCAAAAACTTTTTGACGGCAGCATCCCCCCCAAGTATCATGCCTTTCATAGATGGTTCGGGAACAGGTTAACCAGGCACTCACTCCACCCGAGCCACTCCCGACAATACCACCACTGGCCATGATCTACGCCGCAGTCACTCGTCGTGCCGCATGCCTACCAGTTAGCACCAAGAAGCCCCTGCATGCATACGTCCAGCACCTCCCGCTCGACCTCCTCACGTGCGTCCACGCAAAAGCGACGTCTGGCACACTCGTGATCATCGCCCGCTGTGCTTCCACTGTGGCGAGGCTGGTCACCTGTTCCGCAATTGCTATTACCGACCAATGGGTCTGCCGGGATTTAGCGCCGACGCCGAAAGCCGCAGCGTGGTGAACGGCCCCTTGCCTTTGAAGCGTACTTGGTTGAAGCATCCGAAATGCCCTATGACTACTCTCGGTCGCTTTCACTGCGCCATTACTCCTCGCAGACACATTCAGATGCTGGTCTGACGCGGGACCATTCCCCTAGCCCCCGTCGGAAAAACTAGAAGCGGCAACCTTTGGAGGGAAGGATGCTCGTCGACGAAATTTTGAAGCTCCTTCACCACTGCCACCGGATGGTCACACCGTTTCACGACGAGCCCCACAATGATCCGCTGCCTTGGCGCTCCAGTTCTCCGATGACACAAAATCAGATGGTGCCACACCGCAACCATGACTGGACCCCGCGGCGTTCCGGCAACACCACAGCTGTAACCGCTCACCTGAACATTTCAGTGGACGGAACCGACGTGACAGCGCTCGTGGATACCGGTGCCGATTATTCTGTGATGAGTGGACTCTCCCCGCCACTCTGAAAAAGGTGACCACACCCTGGATAGGTCCACAAATTCATACTGCTGGCAGCCACTTGATAACGCCGACCGGTACCTGCACTTCTAGGGTGACAGTGCAAGAAGAAACGTAAATAAAACGAAATTTCTCCAACCAACACTTTTATTTTATAAAACCCGACATTTCGGAGCCGGCTCGGCTCCTTCAGGGGTGAATGACGCGGTGCTGCGTGCAGCTATAAGTAAAGGAATGGTCGAAGGGGAGATGAAGGTGGGGGGGGAATGGGGAGGGGGTGAGATGTGTGTGAAAGAAATGAGAAGGAAGGAGGGGGGTTTAGACGAGTGAGGGTGCCGCAGGTGCAGGTGTGCTCGCTGGCGACTTCTTTCTTTTCTTCTGTGAAGTGGCCAGGAGAGAGCGAAGACCTTGCAAGTATACAGCAGGGAGGTTGCTTATTGTCCGGTTGATGTTATTTGCGGTCGACTGTATATGCCATGACTCGAGGAGGCGTCTTTTGCGGTAATTGGTCTCGGTCTCCAGGATGAATGTTTCTTCGAAATTTATTCTGTGGTCGGAATCTTCTGAATGTTCAGCTACGGGGTTGCGTTCTATTGAAAAATTTCGTACATCGTTCTTGTGTTGCCGAATTCTTTCTTAGGTTTTTTGTTTCGCCAATGTAGCTAGCATCACAGTCGGCGCAGGGAATTTTGTAGACAATGCCTTGGGCTCTTTCTCTTGGTGGTCGATCTTTGGGGAAGAGTAGCAGGCTCCCCAAAGTGTTTGAAGGCTTGTGTGCCACTCGAATTCCCTCTTTTCTTAGAATACGGGCGATGGTTTCGCTGGCACCTCGGACATAGGGGACAGTGACGTACTTTTGAGATGTAGTTGTTTGCTGCTGGTTATTTTCTTCCCGGGGCCTGTCGTTGCGTTTTTGGCGGCGAATGATTTTCCAGATAAATTTTTTTGGGTAGCCGTTCATGGTTAGTTCCTTGAATATTAAGCGTTTTTCATTTGCTTTGTCGGGCTCTGTGATGCAATGTGTTTCCACTCTTTGTAATAAGGTCTTCACAACTGACGCTTTTTGGCTTGTCGGGTGGTTCGAAGTGAAATGCAGATATCGCCCTGTGTGGGTGGGTTTTCGGTATACGGAGAATCGCAGACGGTTGTTTTTTAGGGTCAGCAGAACGTCAAAAAACGGTAGGGCGCCTCGCTTCTCCATTTCTAGGGTGAACTGAATCTCCGGTTGTATGGAATTTAGATGAGAGAGGAAATTTTGGACTTAGATTTCTTAATAATTGAGAAACAGTCATCGACATATCTCAGAAAAATTATTGGCGGTGGGCGGAAAGAGTTTCGAAGTTTTATTTAGTTATCAACCCAACCAGACAGGCAAATCTGTCGAAATGTTTAGCTTTCAATCTATCCGTGCAGACTTCGGGCTGCAAGCTATGCAGCTTGCAAAGAAGTACGTCAAGACTATGAAGAGTATCTCGGTGTACCAAACACACCTGGAGTTCAACCAGAAGTGCAAGGATACTAAGGTCATACCGCACTGCCTACGTCTCCGACGTCCGGTCTCCACACCGGAAGGACGAAACATCATCGACAAGGCAGAACAGCACCTAGTAACTGCTCGGGTACGGGAGTGCCGCACAGTGATGAAGAAAAAAGAAACCGACGCTTTTTGCTCGTCGACAGCTCGAGCACAGGATGCCCAAGCTACTAACACCCATTGAGGCCTTCGCCCAGGAGACAGCAGCTTCCGAAGCCAAAAAACACCGCACCAAGCAAATGAAGAAGCTGGCAGAATTATAACCTCGACCTGACAACGCCCCTACTGACCATTCAAACGTGGTCACGAACCTGTCTTCCAGAAATCTAACACCCGCCGAAACTTCAATTCTGGCCAAGGGACACAAATTCAGTATTCAGGCTCACGGACCTCCTCTCCCGAAAATTGTATCTGCTCTTGAAGACGGCCTCCAACAGCTGAAAACAGGTCGTCGAGAAGAAGTCAGGCTCATAACAGTCGGAGTACTGAAAGGTCTGCATTCACGCCGAAAAGAAGAGAATCTACCACGGTATGAACGGCAGGCGCTCGAAGACCTCAAGAGACACGACCATCAGCGGACAAAGGCAACACAACAGTAGTTCTGGACAGACAGGACTATGACGAGAAAATTTCTTCTGTACTCAACAGTCAAGAATACGAAAAATTGAAGGACCCCACAACAAGTACCCAGGCAAAATTGAACAAGGTATTAAAAGAAGTTTTCAAAAACCTCCCAAACCACCAAAATCTCTACCTGCAGTTATCGTGCACCAATTGATCGGCCCCAGCCTTCTACGGTCTGCCCAAAGTCCATAAACCTGGGACTCCTCTACGCCCAATTGTCGACTTCCGTTTCTCCCCCCTCCGTTCTTTGTTGGAATACCTGCACAAGCTCATAACACCAATCACGGAGATAACCTCAATCCACATCCGACACGCCGGGCATTTCATCGAACTCGTATCCCAGGTGAGCCTTGAGGCCGATGAGTGCCTTGTTTCCTTTGACGTGGTGTCCCTTTTCACAAATGTCCCTGTAAATTTCGCGTTGGCCGCCACTCGAGACGCCCTACAACGTGACGATACACAGCGCACGAACCCCACTCAGTGTAGACGAGGTATGCCGCCTTCTGGAACTATGCTTATCAAACACATACTTCTCATGCTGAGGAGAATTCTACAAACAAGTTAAGGGAACACCAATGGGTGCCTCCATCTCTGTCGCTATGGCGAATATAACTATGCAGCACATCGAAGAACGAGCTCTCAACTCTCCGCCCACTGCCAAAAATTTTTCTGAGATATGTCGATGACTGTTTCTCAATTATTAAGAAATCTGAAGTCCAAAATTTCCTCTCTCATCTAAATTCCATACAACCGGAGATTCAGTTCACCCTAGAAATGGAGAAGCGAGGCGCCCTACTGTTTTTGGACGTTCTGGTGACCCGAAAAAACAACCGTCTGCGATTCTCCGTATACCGAAAACCCACCCACACAGGGCGATATCTGCATTTCACTTCAAACCACCCGACAAGCCATAAAGCGTCAGTTGTGAAGACCTTATTACAAAGAGTGGAAACACATTGCACCACAGAGCCCGACAAAGCAAACGAAAAACGCTTAATATTCAAGGAACTAACCATGAACGGCTACCCAAAAAAATTTATCCGGAAAATCATTCGCCGCCAAAAACGCAACGACAGGCCCCGGGAAGAAAACCAGCAGCAAACAACTACATCTCAAAAGTATGTCACTGTCCCTTATGTCCGAGGCCCCAGCGAAACCATCGCCCGTATTCTAAGAAAAGAGGGAATTCGAGTGGCACACAAGCCTTCAAACACTTTAGGGAGCCTGCTACCCTTCCACAAAGATCGACCACCAAGAGAAAGAGCCCAAGGCATTGTCTACAAAATTCCCTGCGCCGACTGTGATGCTAGCTACATTGGCAAAACAAAAAACCTAAAAGAAAGAATTCGGCAACACAAGAACATGTACGAAATTTTTCAAGAGAACGCAACCCCGTAGCTGAACATTCAGAAGATTCCGACCACAGAATAAATTTGGAAGAAACATTCATCCTGGAGACCGAGACCAATTACCGCAAAAGACGCCTTCTCGAGTCATGGCACATACAGTCGACCGCAAATAACATCAACCGGACAATAGGCCACCTCCCTGCTGTATACTTGCAAGGTCTTCGCTCTCTCCTGGCCACTTCACAGAAGAAAAGAAAAAAGTCGCCAGCCAGCACATCTGCACCTGCGGCACCCTCACTCGTCTAAACCCCCCTCCTTCCTTCTCATTTCTTTAACATACATCTCACCCCCTCCCCATTCTCCCCCCCCCCGCACCTTCTCCTCCTCGACCATTCCTTTACTTATAGCTGCACGCAGCCCCGCGTCATGCACCCCTGAAGAAGGAGCCGAGCCGGCTCCGAAACGTCGGGTTTTATAAAAGTGTTGGTTGGAGAAATTTCAAGTTTTATTTAGTTATCAACCCAACCAGACAGGCAAATCTGTCGAAATGTTTAGCTTTCAAGATGAAACGTACTTAGCAACCTTCATCGTGCTTGCCCAGTGTTCCCGCGCCGTCATCCTTGGCATGGATTTCTTAGCAGAAAATGGAGCTGTTATCAACCTGCTAAGTCAGTGACCTTATCTACTGAGAATGCAATACACAGTGCATCAGAGCGACCGACAGCACTGTGAATTCTTGATGATCACGTCACTATTCCGCCCCATTCCAGTGTGATGACATCTGTGGCTGCAAAGACATTGCGAAACTTTGAAGGTGTTGTGGAAAGCAAACAGATCTTGCTTTTAAAACGCAGCCTTCCCATAGCCTCGCCTCGAAGAAGGCAAAGCAGATATCCTACTCATGAATTTTGGCATTGAGCACCAGCATTTAAGCACTGGGACTGTAGTGGCCCACGCTTGCGGTATCACGCACGTTAGAAACGCCTCTGGACTTATGACGCTGTCATTGACCGATGTGGAGGGGCCTACCACCTATTTACACTTCGATATCAACCCTGCGCCTTCTCAACTGCAGCATTGCCAAGTGAACGAACTCCTTCAGCGCTATCGGGCGACCTTCTCCTGTTCTTCACGTGTTGCCAGAACTGATCTCGCCAAGTATCGCATTATTACAGATGATACCGTGCCACCTCTCAGTCACCTTACAGAGTGTCTTCGACTGAACGCGCCGCTATAACCCGCCAAGTGAAAAAGATGCCTCGCGATTATGTCACCCAGCCGTCGCGGAGTCCATGGGCTGCGCCTGTTGTTCTTGTGAAGAAAACGTATGGTACGCTGAGGTTTTGTGTGGATTACCGCCGGCTAAACAGTTAAGAAGAAAGACGTTTATCCCCTGCCCTGCATCGACGATGCTCTGGATCGTGTCTGCTCCACGAAATATTTTTCTTCAAATGGACCTGAAATCCGTATACTGGCAAATAGAGGTAGACGAGAGGGACCGAGAGAAAACGGTGTTTATTACTCCGAATGGGCTCTAAGAGTTCAAGGCTATGCCCTTTGGTCTCTGCTCTACGCCGGTGACTTTCCAATGGCTTATGGACACTGTTCTTGCAGATCTCAAGTGGCAGACATGATCCAGAGAAAACGACTATTGCCAACTTCCGTCCACCCAAAGACCAGAAAGCTGTTCTACAATTTCTCGGTTTCTGTGCTTACTACCGGCGCTACGTCAAAGATTTCTCTGGACTCCCCGAGCCCCTAACACGTCTCACGAAAACAACCAAGCCTTTAACTTGGAACACACCACAGGCACAAAAGCATTCAAAGAGCTTCAACGCCGCCTACAAACACCTCCCATATTGGCTCACTTCGACGGAAACGCCGCACGGCGCTTCACACCGATGCAAGCAACATAGGCCTGTGCGCCGTTCTAGTTCAAATCTAGGGCGGCCAAGAACGTGTGATCGCTTATGCCAGTTTCTGTCTGTCTAAAGCGGAATGGAACAATTCTGCAACGGAGAAAGTATGTGTAACAATTGTTTGGCCGATGCCGAAATTCCGGCCATATCTTTATGGCAAATCGTTCAAAGTAGATAGTGACCACCATTCGCTATATTGGCTCACGAACCTAAAGGCCCCGTCCACCCGTCTTGTAAGATGGAGTCTCCGACTACAGGAATTCGACATAAGTGTCACGCACAAGTCTGGCCGACAGCATTTGGACGCCGAGTGCCTCTCGCGTGCCCCTCTATATCCCCCCCTCACAGATGAAATTACTGATAACGCCATACTGATAAATGCATCAGCGCAGAGTGCCTCGCTGAAAGTGATCTGCAGATCCCAAACTTCGTCACATTATAAACTATCTAAACGGTGCATGTACAACTGCTCCAAGAGCTTTCAAGTGTATTCTGTCAGCATTATGTGTGCGCAATGGTGTTCCCATGAAAAAAAACCTTTCCGCCAGCCAAACGCCGTACCTGATTGTCGTACCTATGTGCCTGCGTAATGAAATTTTACAAGCTTGCCACGATGAGCTAACTTTTGGACGTTTGGGAGTCACCCGCAAGCTTGCAAGGCTCAAAGAAAAGTACTACAGGCCTCGTCTTTATTCAGATGTTTCCCAATATGTCAAAAGTGTCGCAACTGTCAGAGTCGTAAGGTGCCGCCGACCAAACCCACCGGATTCTTCAAGCCAATAGACCCGCCATCGAGGCCTTTCCAGTGGATTGGCATGGACATGCTGGGACCATTTCCCATTTCACACTCCAGTACCCGGTGGGTCATCATTGCTACTCATTACCTTACACAATACGCGATAACCTCCGCTCTACCCAACGGTACTGCTTTAGATGTTGCAAATATTTTTAGTTGCTTTGTCCTGTGTCATGGCGCACTGGAGATTTTGATCACTGACAGAGGTGCTGCATTTACAGCCGAATTGCTGCAACAGATTTTGATGCACAGTCTTACTGAACACAGGAAGGCGACACCATACCATCCTCAAACGAACGGCTTGACCGAAAGCTTGAACAAAACACTCGCTGATATGCTGTCTATGTACGCCGACGTAGAGCGCTACCGTATGTTACCTTCGCATACAATACGGCAGTCCAGGAAACAACGAGCATGTCTCATTTCCACCTGGTCCATGGCCGTGAGGTGACCACGATGCTTGATGCCATGTCACCTCATCTAGATGACGACAGCCAGCAAGTAAATGTTCACACCTTTCGTCACCTCGCCGAAGAGGCTCGTCAGCTGGCCAGGCTGCGAATTCAGAACCAGCAACGCCGCGATGCTCTACGATACAACCTCTGACACCGTGATGCCCGATACACAGCTGGAGACCGTGTCTGGGTCTGGTTTCCTGTACGCCGACGAGGCCTCAGCGAGAAGCTCCTCTGTAGTTACTTTGGCCCATGCCAAGTGGTAAGACCAGTTCGAGACCTAACCTACGAGGTTGTTTCTGATGGATTTAAAAGTCTCAACGTTCCGCGCTGCCTGAAGTGGTCCACATGGTCCACCTGAAACTGTATTACGATCGATAGTGTTGATTCTTTCTTTGCGCCTAGACAATGCCCGCAGTGCAATGTCTTTTTTCTTTTCTCGTTTCTAGCGCACACTTCCAGCATCGGGGCGATGTTCCTTGTACCGGGTCTTTGTCTTTATTTTGTGCTGATCGCGAACTCGTGCCTCCTCAAGGAGAAGAAACCAATGTTCTCCCGTTGAGGCGGGCCCTGCCAGTTTTTCAGCCGCTCTGTGCACTGTGACTTCTGTGACCTCTGTGTCC
Organism: Amblyomma maculatum; assembly: GCF_055883805.1. Lineage (NCBI taxonomy): Eukaryota > Metazoa > Arthropoda > Arachnida > Ixodida > Ixodidae > Amblyomma > Amblyomma maculatum. The sequence goes on from NC_139350.1 coordinate 133,311,081, forward strand.
CATGGTGACTTCAGACTAGACTTCACGCGTCAGCATGAGGGTTTACCATTTTTACACATGTACTGCATGTCCGAGCTAAATTAATCTAAGGGCTAAAAATGAAATTTCAGGGCCAGGCGAAGGAAGCCTGTTACATATCGCCGGCAGCCTATTTGAGTGCCACAGAAGGTTTTTCGCAATTTTAATTGGCATCGTTTGCATAAATTATAAATATTGACTTCACACTATAATTGACAATTACTACGTGGACGAGCAACACAAGAACCACACTTCATTATTTGCGATAAAGATCTCTCACATTTATGATTTTTCCCTAGATAAAGCAGGAAACCCCTACAAAAATGAGACGGGCAGAGAAAACAATTTCGGCCTGGTTCGACGGAACAGTGCAACAGTAAACCAACAAGCTGGCGATGGTTTCTTCGCCCGCATCAGCCAAACCATTCAAGTTGACTATATTTGCTTTGTTCTTCGGCTAAAACTGAAATTCTTCAATCATTTATATTCTTGCCATTTTGTAGTCGGCATTGAAAAGTGCGGAGCGCTTGCTTTATGTCTCGCCTTCAAGCGCTCCAAAGGGAGAAGCAGCACGAAGCAATCATATCACCCTTACTCTGCAAGCTGGCCAAAATTCATGTGTGCAGATTGTTTGGTTCGCTCAAATCATGGCTGAGAGCAGCAGAATTATGGCATGCGAATGGGCTGGTAACAGTTTGTTATCCACATTTCACAAGAAAGTATAAATGAGGTTTCCTCACCGCGAATAATGAAACAGCGGTTTGTGAAGGTGCTCTAAGACTGTACATGCAATATTGTCTAAAGTGGATCGTTTGCACCGGCAGCAAATAACCCGAATTCACTGCTTATAAACAAAAAATTGACTACGCTACACAAAGTGGCCGTCGGTAATGAAGTATGAGACCAGTTTCCATCGCCTGTTTCTAAGGTTTCTAGCCAATGGCGTAAGCTAGCAGACATAGCATGTATAATGCCACAAAAACAATAGCTGCATGAGATCATATATGAGATTTGTAACCTGTTCAGATTTCACCTACAAATACTGCGATAACCATGTCACTGTGGTATATCTGGAAAGTGGACATTACGTACGCAACAGTACGTCACAAATACAGGAAGATGTCAAATCGAGAATGACTGGAGGGACCTAAGCTGGCAGATATCTGAGTATAACTTTTGCCCCAATATCGGCGTTATGAAGTGATTGGGCTCGGTTAAAAATCGTGGCATTCCACCTGGGCACCAAATCCTTCTCAAGGTTGTTGATCACCACCAAGTATGATTAATTTCAGTGTGCAGAGTCATCAGCGAGCGCATGGTACCGAAATAAATTAGCGTTTCTTCAATCTTCCATTTACACTCGATTCTCGATGTATTGTATTGTTACTAATTTCGAATAGTCAAAAGAACCTTTCGAAAATCCTAGGCTACAGTGAAGTAATACTGCACTCATATTCAGAACTTCTATATGCAAAATATTCAATATGCTCGATGGCGCACCATGACAGTGCACAAGTCGCTCTTCTCATAAAATTTCCGTATTCGATACGTGAGAGCAGTGCCACATGCGACCTGAGTCTGCTGGCAGGGCTACCCTTGTGGGGATAGAGTAAAGCGCTTTAACATTAGGAATATTGCATGTTTTTGGAAGTGCCCTACGGCAGTGGTTGCCACCCATGGAAGAGGACCATGATTTGAATCTGGGTGCTGCGAAATTCTCCTTCTGATTGAAAAAAAGAATTAGCTGGGATTTAGCTTGTCGCTAAATATGAAGTTGGTGAGAGCGACATCTGCATGGCTACGCTTAGGTCCGGCTTGAAAGTAAGACGTGTTTCGCACATAGCAGTTTATTCTGTTTTCACCTATATGACAGAGGGGGCACTTTGGACCACTAAAGTGCTGTGAGTCAAAAGGCTTCTGTTGCGCGGTGGCCTGAAGCCCTCCAATACGGCAGCTTTTTTTTTTCACTCCCACCTTCCTCTTTTTCTGTACGAATCTGTTAAAAGGTCGCAGAGGAGTGACAGATACAGCGCCTGTTCTCTCCTGTAAATGAATCTAAACGCCACTGATGCCTGGTGCCCTGAGCCTGTTTCTATATGCTGTGAGGTGCGGCATTCGAGGAAGCGCCAAAAGATTGGTGCCCCACTGACGCCTGACTTGAGTCTATACTGGCAGCACTACCCAGGTGGGGACAAAACACTTTGACATGAGGAATATAGCATACGGTTCGAAGTGGCCAAAGGGAGCTATGGCGTAGAGCTAGAGCATTCGCCACGCATGCAAGAGTATCCTGGTTCGAATCTTGTGCCGTGATGTTCTGCGCCGCATATTGAAAGAATTGAAAACATGTCTTGGTTGCGACATGCCGACGAACACTTCCCGAAATGCAATCGTTCAACAAAACGACTGTCGCCAGGCACGCACTCCTTCACCAAAACAGGATTAGACGATAATGGCCTAGTAGCCTCCTACAAATTCATTATCAATCCCAAAATATGATTACACCATTCAGTCTCCGTGGCTGCGGAGAACTGACTACGGGAGCGGTCAGAGCTAAGATGCAGGAGAGAGTGCTGAGAATCTCTGGCTCCTGTCATTAGATACTCACGCTGCCAACATTGCAAACTGACCCTACAACCGAAGTGTCAGAACGGGCCTAAAGTTAGCCAACTTCCACTCAGTAGAAATCTAACCAGTCAGCCAGGAAGCATTATACTATTCCTGGAGGCGGAGACAGAGTCGGTGTAGTTTTCGGAGTACTTGCTTCTTGCTTCATAGCTAACTGTTTAGGCTTAATGACAAGCGCGCGTTGGACTTAGTGAAACCTTCATTCATAATGGGCAGATACAACACATATGCTGCCGCCTGTGGAGCGGTAGATAAATTATCTGAGAAGATTCATGGAATTGAACTCTGCTATTCATATGAAAATCTTTGCCGCCATAGATTTTCCAGCTATTGCCGAATGTGTCGCTGCAATTCGCGGCTACAAGGGTTTATGCACGCGAGGCTTTTATTTTAGCGCGGGAACCTTCAAATGCATCCTCGAGGTTCGAGACAAATTTTGTGGTGACATTTGCATACTAGGATTGAGGCAACGATCTGTTTTCGAGACCAATTCCTCCTCCTGGATCGCTGCACCAAGATCAAGCAAAAAATGAAAGGAAATCACTAGGATGCCAGATATAGTCTATAATATAGCACCGTCTCCTACCTTAACATTATATATCTGCTCCTTCCTTTCCTGAATGTTCCGTGCCACCTTTGCAGACATATTGTACTTAATGTAACGGCATATGTTTAATGTACTTAAACATATTGGGGATGTACTTAATGTAACGGCACTGCGATGAGCTGAACTCGACGCTAAGACTTCAGTAGCCATGCAGTATTCTCTTTGTCAGCGTCGTCCTCTTTCTCAACGCTTTGTCGTGCCCACGTTCCTCGGTCGTCTTCTGTCAGTGAGCGCATCACTTTGGTCCCGCGTTTCCCAGCAACACTACCCCCCTCTGCAAAAGGCAACGTCCTGATGCGTATTAGGCTTGCGGTGTGGAGGGGGAGTAATATGGCTTGAGTCGGGCGACATGTACAATTTCGGAAGTGGGTGTAGCAGTCGGTGACTTTGGATGGAGCGGTGCAATCTCGTAGGTCACTTCGGTCACTGGGCGTATTACACGGTAAGGACCTGTGTAGTGGGGCAGAAGTTTTTGACACAACCCCACATGACGGCACGGAAGCCAGAGCAACACCAGAGATCCGGGAGGAAAGTGCACATCGCGGTGGTGAGCGTCGTAGTTGCGTTTTTGAGCTTCTTGAGAGATGGTGAGATAGTGACGAGCAATCTGGCGAGCAGCGTCGGCTCGGGCGATGGTATCGCGGGCATAGGTTGTGACGGGGCCAGTGGCGGGAAGCAAAGTGTCGAAGGGCAGTAAGGGGTCTCTTCCAAAGAGAAGATAGAGTGGAGAGTACCCAGCAGTGTCATGACGCAAAGAGTTATATGCAAAGGTGACAAATGGCAAACTAATATCCCAGTCGCGATGACTGTCGGATATGTACATTGCGAGCATGTCTGAGTTTGTGGTTAATACGGTCCGTAAGGCCGTTCGTCTGAGGGTGATACACAGTGGTGAACTTGTGCCGAACGGAGCAAGAATGAAGTATTTCCTCAACAACTCAGGAAAGGAAACAGCGGCCACGGTCGGTAAGTAGTTGACGGGGAGCACCATGGTGAAGTATGACTTCCTACAAAAGGAAATCAGCAACATCTGTGGCGCAGCTGTTTGGAATGGCTTGGATCACGTACCGCGTGGCATAATTGGTGGCCACAGCGATCCATTTGTTTCCTGAGAAGGATTCGGGGAAGGGCCCTAGCGGGTCAAGGCCAACACGAAAAAATGGCTCAGTCGGGATAGCAATCGGCTGCAGGTCCCGAGGTGGTAGCACAGGGGGTTTCTTCCGGCGTTGACAGAGGTCGCAAGTGGCTACATAACGTTGGACAGAGCGGTAGAGTCCAGGCCAGAAAAGTCCGGCGCACGCGGTCGTATGTGCGTGAGAGGCCAAGATGACCAGCTGTAGGGGCGTCGTGCATTTGTTCGAGAACGGCAGAGCGTAGGTGTTGGGGAACGACCAGCAAGTGCTCAGCGCCATCAGGTCGCATGTTGCGGCGGTATAGCGTATTCCCATGAAGGAAGAACAGGGCGAGGGAATTCACGGCTGTGTGTGCAGAGGCGGTCGATAAAAGAACTGAAGGTTGGGTCCAACTGTTCGTCAGCTATGTGGGAAAAGTCCGATATAGAGAAGACAAAGGGGTCCCACTCATGGTCAGTAGAGGAAGGGGGATCGACGGGATAACGGGACAGTCTGCATCCTGGTGGAGCCAACCGGATTTGTATACAACGGAAAAGGTATACTCCTGAAAGCGCAGTGCCCAGCGGCCGAGGCGGCCAGCAGGATCCTTGAGGGAAGAAAGCCAACATAAGGTGTGGTGATCGGTAATTACAGTGAAGGGTTGGCCAAACAAGTAGGGTCTGAATTTTCCAACGGCCCAAACGAGAGCCAGGAACTCCCGTTCCGTAATAGAATAGTTCTGTTCTGCTGATGACAGGAGACGACTGGCGTAGGCAATCACGCAGTGTTGGCCGCGTTGCTGTGCAAGAATGGCACCAATCCCGTGGCCACTGGCGTCGGTGCGAAGTTCCGTCGGGGGCAGACGGGTTGAAATGGGCCAACACAGGAGGATTGGTCAGAACAGCGATGAGGGTGGAGAATGCGTTAGCCTGCTCTGGTCTCCATGAGAAAGGAACGCCTTTCTTCAGCAGATTGGTGAGAGGACGAGCAACAGCGGCAAAGTTTGGGATGAACCGGCGAAAATAAGAGCACAGTCCTATAAAGCTGCGGACATCACGGGGTGAACGGGGAGATGGAAAAGCACTGACAGCACGAACTTTGTCGGGATCGGTTCGCACGCCGGTGGCATTCACCAAATGGCCAAGCACTTTAAGTTCGCGGCGACCAGAACTGCACTTCTTTGAGTTCAGTTGAAGTCCGGCACGGCGGAAAAGTGCCAAGATGGAAGAAAAGCGACGAAGATGGCTTTCGAACGAGGGCGAGAAGACAATCGCGTCATCTAAGTAACATAGACAAGTCGTCCATTTGAAGCCGCGGAGTAAGGAGTGCATCATTCATTCAAATGTAGCAGGGGCGTTGCAAAGTCCAAAAGGCATAACCTTAAATTGGTAAAGTCCATCGGGTGTGACAAAGCAGCCTTCTCGCGGTCTTGTTCGTTGAGAGAGATCTGCCAGTAGCCGCTACGAAGGTCGATGGAGGAAAAGTAGCGGGCTCCATGTAAACAGTCCAAGGCATTGTCTATTCGCGGGAGTGGTTAAACATCTTTCCTTTTAATCTTGTTCAGACGTCGATAGTCGACGCAAAAGTGCCAACTGTTGTCTTCCTTTCTAATGAGTACGACAGGAGATGCCCAGGGGCTGTTCGAAGGTTCGATGATATCGTTGCCCAACATCTTGTCGACCATCCTGCTGGATGACTTGGTGCTCAGAAAGGGACCCACAATAAGACCTCCGATGTACAGGTTTTGCATCGCCGGTGTCAATGCGGTGAGTCACAACTGATGTTTGGCCCAGAGAACCGGCAGTCAAAAATGTCTGAGAAGGATAACAAAAGGTTGTGCAGGTCCTAAGCATGTTCGGGGCTGAAGAACAGAGGCAATCATTGCGGAATATGTTTCCCAGCAGCTCATTTGAGTCTCCATTGACTCCTCTAAATGTTTTTTGCCCTTTGCTTTGCAATGCAGGTTGCTGCTCCCAGCCAAAGTCAATGTTGGAAAAAGGTATCTCAAAGAAATTGAAAATGACGACACTGCAATTCCTGAGGCGCAGGCCACTGCCGGTAGAGGATTTTGAAGCAAGAAGCACTTCACAAGGTATGAGGTTAAGTATGTGCTGTATCAATTGGGTTTGAAAAGTTCGCTGCAGTGAACATCACTTTCGCAGCGGTAATTGTGGTGGGGAGTATGAGTGTTGGAAGGACGCTTGAATGTGGGCCAGGAGTAAGTGCACAAATGGTGCAGTCTGTGAGAGTGGACAAGGTAGCAAGGGATATTCCTTCGGGGAGAACTTGGGGTGACAAACTGAAGTTCAGGATAGGAAGGTAGGTGCTGTTCTGTGTAACGCGTACGATGAGATGAGGAAGAACGACGTTGCGGTCAAGAAAGACCTCAGTGAGAGGGCAAGCAACATAGCCCCCTCAGGCAAAGGCGGGAAAGGTGACAGAGGTTGGTAAACAGCAGAGTCAGGGAGCAGGCGAGCGAACTCTGTGGAGTGAAGGCGGGGTCTAGATAGATGGAGGATGTTCTGAGCAGACAGGTAGGTCCAAATGAAGAAGGCCGCTGGAGCAGTCGATACGGGTAGAGTAGGATCACATTGTGAGGGCACTGGTTGAGGACGATGAACAAAACAGGGATGTGATGACCGGCAAGAGTGACGGGTAGTGCACAGCCCAGTGATTGCAGCAATACTGCCATCGGCAACACGAACGGTGGGCGATGCGGCGGGGGTCTGTACTTTCTTGAGGCGGTGGCAAAATGATGAGCTCATGATCGAGACTTGGGCACGAGTGTCAATGAGGGCAGAGACGGGAACACCATCCACGAACAGGGAGAGGAGGTTACAGGGTGAAGAAACGGACAGTAGAGGATTTCCAGGTCGGGGTATGGCGAGGAACTGCGGCTAGGAAGAGGTGAACGGGAACGGCGGGCTGGCGGGGAAGGAGAGTGACTGGACACAGGAGGAGGCGGAATGGCATCGGTGCCGAAGAAATCGTAGCACGCACAAACGTCGGAGTTGTGTGCTCCGCGCCCGTCAAATTTCCGAGAATTTGCAAGGGCTCCTGTCCCGGCAAGAAATCCAAGCCGCAATGCAGCATCAAACACGTCAACACATTTGCAGCCTGCCTCGGAAGGCGTGTGCAATATTCCGCTGACATGTACAGCATGCTACGTAGGCCAAACAGGAAGGTGCATTAATGAACGTCTGATTGAAACCCTCGGGAATTTGATGCAACTAGCAATTGATAGCAATATTTCCAACCACTGTAGGTCCTGCCAATGAACAGCGCTAATCAAAAAAATGATCTACCATTTAAGGTACCGTGACCAGCTAACCCTGGAAATAGTAGAAGCACAGGAAAAAATAATAGCCGACAAAGAATGTATCAGTGTTGCACCAATATTACTTTCGAAGAAAGGAGTTTGTTTCTTAGCCGAACGTGAGTGGTCATGAGGTAGCAGTCGCAATTAAGGGTTGTCTGCTGCCTTTCGTACAAGGCCTAGGGTTGGTTGCATACAGGTTCAGATTTTGTGTCTCTGCCGTGTCTTTGTTGTCTGTGAAGCTTTTGATTGTATTCGACATGATGTTAAACGGTGATTTTTAAATTCATTGCTGCCTTTTTGCCCTCTTATTGTTGGTGGTTCACTTCTCCTTCTCGTGTGTTAATCTCGTCGCGGTGCTCTGTCGTCTTTGTTGCCTGTTTAGCTTTTGGTTTTATCAACAAGCTGCTGAACTCTTTGCCCTGTTATTGTTGGCGTTTCACTTGAAGTACCTATGTGTTAATCTAGCCGCGGTGGTTACGTCCTTTCCATACCGGTTTTCATGCTCATGTTTTTTTAAGTTGTCACTTCTTTTTTCTGAAGGGTAAGCTCGTGTTAGGTTTAAAATAAAGTGTCATAATGTTTCTATTCTTCCCTTTTGTCCATATCTTTTATAGACTTGCTAGCTTGCATTTTATGGTCTATCCGTTTTATGTGGTTTTGGGTATTGGTTTTTACACTAAATGGCTTGCCAGGTGCGAAGATCCGTTCTTTGCTTGCTAGCAGATGTAGTTGTTATGCGCAAGATGATCGCACTTAGCCTCCCACGTGGGGCCGCGAATTGTGTTCTACATAAGGCGTGTTGCGTTGTATAAATTCGTCAGCCTCTTAATACATTTGAAAGTTGGCGCTTGTCGTGCGTCTTTCTGCTTTCATGTCAAGTATGTCTGACCAACAGGCACAGAGCAGTGGCCTGGCCTCGACACCTTGTGACACACTGGATGATTCTTTTTTCTTCAAGGAAATGTCACCGGCTTATAACCTTGGGAACCGCGTCAAGGTACGAAATCATTGAGTGGGAACTGCAGCTTGGCATGTTTTTACGCACTTTTTTGCATACTCACTTCCGTTCCTCTTCATTACAAGCATTGTATATTTGCAATATTATCGCCCCAATTACTGATCCACTGTGCAGAAGACCACTAACTAGACTTGTTTGATTACCTCCCCACTTTCCACTCCCCGTCAAATAGCGTGTTGACTACCTGAAACATTACTCGCCATTTTTTCATTTATTTATGCGATGGATAGATGGATACATAATCACATAAACTGTGCTTAGAAGCTTTCTTTTTAGAACAGTTCGGTTGTAGCTGCCACCAATTCCAATATTTTTCCATTATTTCCTCAATGCGGTGAACCTAAAATTGTTACCCGTTGGACAATATTTCTTTAAATAGAAATCCCAGTCGGAAAAAACTACAGAACATTTTCTGAGGTTACGACAGAATTTCTGTGTGGTTTTTGACGGGAAACCTGCTGCGACAACAGAACATTCTGTCATAACAGAAATTTCTGTAGTTACAACAAACAGTGCTACAGAAGCTACAGACAACAGAAATATACTACAGAAAAACTACAGAACTAGAGAAAAGTACTACAGAACTACAGAAAAATTTGATGGCTACGACAAAACTACAGGATATTTTGTCGTATTTTTGACACAGTTCTGTTGTTTTTTTCAACTGGGATGTTATTCCCCTTGGCACTCCATGCCCGTGTAAGAGATGGTCGTCCTCATAAAATTGCCGCATTCATCGCGAGAGCAGCGCCATGTGCATCCTTGAGTGACGGTGCTAACCACGTGGGGATATAATAAAAGGCTTTGAACGTCCACCTCGCGTGCAAGAGGACCATGGTACGAATCTGGTTGCGAGCAATTTTCTGCAAGATTGCAAAAGAAATACGGGTGTCGGAGGCGTTGCGTATCAGGTCTGGGGTGGGACTTCATCTCTGCGGACAAGTCCGAAAATGTCCTTTGTCACTAAAACTTGACTTACAGCAGCCTCATTATGAATTACCGATTGAAGGTAGTTGGATTCTGAAATGTTCTTGTTTGCGAGTGCCTTCAGATGCTTTCTTGACTCGTAATTAGTGTACCACCTGTGTGTGGAGATTTTACCCTTTTTTGCTGATTACCATCAGTAATATCCGTATAGCTTCCTAGACTGTCCCTCTTCAGAGTGTATTGATAGTCACAGCATACCCGGAAGGTGAAAGAATGGGCTAGCTTATGAGCTCCCTCATTTCACTGGAGCTTTGATGGGCTGGTGCCCATATTAGCCGGATTATTCTGTCATCCGGACATGTTTCCAGTACAATTTTTGCGAGACAGACACTCCCATTGACAAAATTGCCTATTGCTGCTTTTGATTCACTTCTAATTTTAGTAGCCCTTGTCCCTGATGTCGGAGGGGCTATGGCCAACTATTTAGCTGTGTCAACTAAGCTCGTCCTGATCAAACCACTTATTCCTAGGTTTTGTTGATCATCTGTTAGTACCGTAACCATAACATGCCTGTCATCATGTTCGCAGTGTCGACATATACCACATCTTGTCTTCCTTGATATATCTTCTTTAACGTTTTTGCCCTTCTCTTCTTTCATTCCGGATGATGCTCTGGATACATGTTCCGTGGCAGCGGAGGGATCTTTTGTCGCCTCCTCACTTTAATTAGGTTATCTGCCTTCTGGGCCCCATGGCTTTTATACTGTCACTTGGCGGTGACAAGACCGATGACAATAGATGAAGAGTCTGGGAGTGCACTGAAGACACTGTATCGAGCTGACGTGCGTCCGCAAAAGAACTAAGCAACTCGGCTGCGGCGATAGCAACAATCGTGCTCGACGGTCGTCGAGCTAAGAATGCAGTTTCAGTCGTCAGTGCTCAATTTAAAGGCGTCGAAGAAAGATATAGATAAAACAGCGAGTAATGACGAGCATACTCTGGAACATTGTACAAGCGCACGTGTGTGGCTGGAGTATTTCCAGATAAATCTCAAATTATCTGCCGCAACAAGAAAACAAGGCCGCATCTCGAGACGAGCATGATAAAGAATACAGAAGTGACCCGTGCGCTATGTTCGCAACGATAACAACGCCTGCCGGTGGCTGTCGGAAAAGAACAAATATTTTAATGGTTGGAGGCAATATCGAATGTCTAGTCTTAGTAGTATGCTTCCTGCCGTGCCAGTCGTTGCCAATCTTGCTATCGGGAGATTTGTTTGGCCTATATCACTTCTGCCAGCATATTGGCGCGAACCATTCAAAGCTCTATTGTTTTTTAGTACCGGCCAACAAGTGGCCTTACCAGTGTGATTGTAGCGTGCGGACCATATATTTTTTTGTTTGTTCATAGCCTTTGTCGCAAGACGCGGCGTTATAACGTCTTTGTTTCGGAAGGTGCTTCGAGATGCATCTCGAAAGATTCGAGCCACATTGTTTTGTTTCTAATCTCTACCAGGTTATGCTAGTTGTCATTCACGGATTTATCCACATCTTTCTTTGCCGCCTCTAAATTGAGTGCTGACAAGTGAAACAGGCATTCTCTCTTCGACGACCAGCGAGCATGTTTGCAGTTACCGCCGCCGCCAAATCTCTCAGTTATTTTGCGGGTGCCAATCAACCCAATAAAGGGTTTTTAGAAAGGCTGTCACCAACAAAATAAAGCGAATGCTGGAGGATACACGCGTGCCGCATATAGCAAAACTCTGCAACTTAATGCGTATTGGTTCCCACAGATGGAATAAAATTTCACTGCACCAATCTGCGCCGAACACACCAAACAAAACTCTCCGAGCACAGCTGACTTCTCTTAAAGAAAGGTGGATTGCAAAACACGAATCAGAAAGAATTTGTGGACACAAAATTGGGAAGAATTTCGGGAGTGCGCTTCACCAATGCAATTGGCCTATATTTTGCCCGAATTTACAAACACTATTATCCAACCTTTTTGAAGTCAATAAACCAAAAATACGTTTTCTAGAATAGAAAAATGACTACATGTGATTCAAAGTCAGCAGCAATAGCACGCTACCAGTTATAATTACGGGAGCCCCAGTTACCATAGTTAATTATTTGAATAGCATTTACTGCATATTTAAACATTTGTGTAAAGCAAATTTTGCAATTATATATCAAGAGCATCGCCGTTAATATTTTTTATGCCTAGGGAAATAACTTATCGACATCAAGCAGTTAATTTAAACATCACTTTCAAGATTCGGGAGAGAGTTGAAAATTGTCTTGCGCCAAATAAATGCTCCTCAGTTCAGTTCAGTTCAGTCGTTCAGTCATGTCCGACTCTTTGTGACCCTATGGACCATATCACGCCACGCTTTCCGGTCTCTATCTTCCTAACATCACATAACTTCATCTGCAGCGCCTCAAGGATGCCATCTAACCATCGCGTTCACTGCCTACCCCTTCTCCGGTGACCCTCAATCTTTCCCAATATCAAATATTTCTCCACTGACTCCTCTCTTCTCATCAGATGACCAAAGTAGGTGAGCTTTAATTTTAGAATTTGACCCTCCAATGAGTAGTCAGGGTTTATGGTCGACAATATGGACTGATTTGATCTTCTGGCCGTCCAAGGAACTCTCAAGAGTATCCGCCAGCACAATTCAAATGCGTATATTCTTCGGCAGACAGCCTTCTTCACAGTCCAACTATCGCATCCATACATCACAACTGGAAAGACCATAGCACGAGTTATACGTATCTTAGTTGGTAGATTAAAGCGTCTCTTCTTTACTAGGCGGTCAAAGCTAACCATGGCTCTTTCCCAGAAGCAGGCGTCTCCTAATTTCATGCAAAGAAAAACTGATGTCTGCTATAAAATCACGTGATATTCGTGTAGGTCATCAAACTATACAAATGTTGCACTTCGCCTCAAAGTACCGTGCTCTCTGTCCTCGCTAATACGTATGTGCCAACGCCAAAATTACAAATTCTCTTTTTTCTACGCACGCGCTTCAGCAGACGTTCTGATCCGTTCGTCTCGCTGCTAGGCTTCTGCAGAAAAGAATAGGCAAATCGTGAATGGCTAGGAGCAGTTTTTCTAATCGAGAAGAAAGGTATCAGTTCTATACGCTGCAAACGTCACCTACATAGAACATTTTTCCCTGATTGTGAAAATTGTGGCTGTGAAGAGACAATCGAGCATCTCTGATATGAATGCTCTGCATTTGTGAGTGAAAGACACAAGCTGTGTTGTGCGTTGCACCGCCTATATCCTCGCCCTTTAACGGCGGATAAGATCCTTGGTCCATGGCCACGGCAGTCGACCGCCTTTCAGGTATACAGGGCACTGTTTAGCATTCTAACAGTCACCGGCTTGTGTGACAAACTTTGACTGTGCTCACAGTCAAAGTTTGACGAACACACAGCAAAGGAACACAAGACGAGCGCTGTTTGTCTGTCGCGCTGTTTTTCCATCCAGTATGTTCCACCAACTCGCCCGTTTGGCTATTATGTGTGACTACTAGAGAGGCCATCTGAAATATCGCAATAGTTAACATTAGTCGCCCTGACACCTCCTTGCCAATTCAGGCCGCTCGTTATGAAGTGCCCGTGCATATAAGCTTTGATATTGACTTTGGTCTCTTTTTCTGCAGAGAAAAGTTCGAGATTGTGCTGATGCAGACAGCAGTTGAAATGTTCTGGCTTGCCTGTTTCTTCTGGGCACTGGGCTTTATTTGCCCAGTACACTTTGCTGTGAAGCCCTACCCAACAGATTTTGGTAAGCCTTCATAATTTTCGCTATTTCTGTTGTGTGTGTGTGTGTGGGGGGGGGGGTGATGAAGGTTATTTCACAGTAAAATTTGTTTTGAAGAAAAGTCCTAATTTGAAGCTCGAAGTCTAAGCTCGGTTGTGAGCCTGGAGAGGTCACTCCAGCTGAAGACTCGTCCAGACCGGCCGTCCTCACGATGCACTCAGCATATAGGTTAAATAGGCAGGGCGACAGTATGCAGCCTTGTGTCACTCCTTTCTCAATCGGAAACCAATCAGTAAGACCATGCCAGTTCTGACTGTGGCCTCTTGCCCTTGATGCAAGTTCCTGAGGAGACAGATGAGGTGAATTGGAACTCCCATCTCTTGGAGAGCTTGCCACAATCTGCTGTGATCTACGCAGTCAAACGCTTTTGCAAAATCAATAAAGCAGAAGTAGCTGGGTTTTTGGAACTCTTGCTTTTTCCAAGATCCAGCAAAGATTTATCAATAAAGCAGAAGTAGCTGGGTTTTTGGAACTCTTGCTTTTTCCAAGATCCAGCAAAGATTTTCAATCTGGTCTCTAGTTCCTCTGCCCTTGCGAAACCCAGCTTGCACGTCCGGAAACTCCCAATCCACTACTGCGGCAGCCTACTTTGGAGGAGTTTCAATATCACCTTGCTAGCATGCGAAATAAGCGCTATCATGCGGTAGTTGGAACAATCTTTGGCACTGCCTTTCATTGGAATGGGGATGTAAACTGACCTCCTCCAATCCTGTGGCCACTGCAGGGTTGTCCAAATCTTTTGACATAATGTATGCAGTGTGTTAACAGCGTCGTGGTTGAGGTTTTGAAGCAACTCAGCTGGAATACCATCAATTCCGCTAGCTTTGTTTAAGGCCCATTCAACTTCAGTCTTCAGGATGCCCTGCTCGAGATCAGTACTCACAACCGTCTTATGTTGGGTTTGCACATACGGGTCCTTCTTTTACAGTTCTTTTGTGTATTCCTGCCACCTCTTCTTTATCTCTGAGGCTTCAGTGAGGTCCCTGCCTCGTTTGTCCTTTATCACGCCCAGCTTAACACAGAAGCTTCCTTTGATATCTTTGTCTTATACAGAGCTCTTGTGTTCCTCAAATGGCTGTTGTCCTCAACTGCTTGGAACTGTATGTTCAGGAAGGCATTCTTATCTCTTCTTGCTATTTTCTGAAAATCCACATTGAGAACCTTGTATCTTTCTCTTTGCCCCATAAGTTTTGCCATCCCCCTTTCCTCAGCTATTTGCAAAGCCTCTTCAGATAACCAGTTTGCTTTCTTGCTTTTCTTTTGCTTTGGAACTACCTTATAGTAGCAACTTCTTCTATTATAACACTAACATCAGTCCACATCGCTTCAGGTTCTCTGTCTTCTAGATCTAATTCTTGAGATCGATTCCTCACTTCCACAGCATATTCTGATGCAATTTGATCCAGATCATACCTGAAAGGCCTTCTAGTTTTCTTCATTCTCCTCAATCAATGCTTAAATTTGGCAACAAGAAGCTAATGATCGGTGCCACAATCGGTCCCAGGCCTTGTTTTTACTGCTTGTATAGCGCTTCTCCATCTCTTCCGGCAAAGAATATGAAAAATCTGATTCCTGTACAGACCGTCCGGTGAAGTCAATGTGTACAGGCACCTTTGTGCTATTGAAAATGAGTATCGCTATGGTCAGGTTGTTTTCTTGACAAAACTCTACTAGCTTCTGCCAAGTTTCATTTGGCTCACCAAGACCGAACTTGCCTGTAATTCCGGATAATTCTTCACTCCCCACCTTAGCCTTCCAGTCTCCTATGAGAAAAAGGACGTCTGATGATGGAGTGCGGTCTAAAAGTCATTGCAGGTCAGCATAAAATCTATCAACGTCAGCTTCTTCAGGAGTGGTGGTTGGTGCATAGGCTTAGATAGCTGTTTTGTTGAAAGGGTGACCTTGGATTCGAAGTGAAATCATTCGGTCGTTTTTGGGGTTGTACCCTAGCACTGCTTTGCCCATACGTCTGTTTACTATGAGAGCGACCTCATTCCTTCTCCTGGATTCGTGCCCACAATAAAAGACATAATGGTCGCCGGAATTAAACTCCCATTCCGGTCCACTTGAGCTCGCTGATACCCAAGATATCAATCTTCAATCTGTCCATGTCTCTCGTGACGACATCGTTTACCTTACGTCGTGGATCTTACATTCCATGTTGTTATGTGATATATCTCTTTGCAACATCGGGTTTTCCGGTCGCCTCCCAACACATCCACAACTGAGCGTCCTTTTGGCTTTAGCCCAGCTCCTTCATTCGTCCTGGTGCTACTAGGAATCGCCGTTTGTTCATCCCCAGTAACCTGTGGAACGCCTTCCAACCTGGGGGGCTCATCTTCCGGCGCCTTATCATTAACGCTATTGTGACTGGTCATAGGATTTTCTTGGCAGGAAATACTGGAGTGGGTTGCCATTACCTTCACCAGTAAATCACATTTTGTCAGAACTCTCTGCTGTGACCTGTCTATCTTGGGTGGCCTTACACAGCAGAGCTCACGACTTCGAGTTTTGCAAGCCCCTCCTCCCCGACAAGGCCGTGATCCATGAAGGGGCCCCTATTGAAGACCTCTTCGTGCTCCTAGTGAAGACTGGAAAGTGGGCTAGATACACTAAGAATAGGCCTTTTTATTCACCAAGAATAAAAAAAAAAAACAAAGCATTCTGAGTCCGTTCGTGCGCCCGAATGAACCGCGATTACAGCGGGCTCATCCGCTGCCTGATAAAGCGGTTATTCTTGCCTTCAGTGATGATCAAGGCAGAGCTTCGCTTTGGAGCTGGTTGCGAGGAAAGCACCAACCACTACCTGCAGCATGCTTCGCCTTCATGTCAGATTAGCGCTGGATCGTAACGAAAGGGTCGCTTCTGCAAATCACGGAAAGCATTTATTTTTCTCCATTTATCAGGCCACCAATGAGAGCACTTTACTTGGCCTCTTGGATTTTAGATGTGGGGCCATTTGTCCTCATTCGGCCGTAGAAAATTTTTTGTCATGTCTACTGTCAGTGTTTAGAAGTATATCCTTCTCACGTCACTGCATCTTCTACTTAGCCAATTCTGTGCGTTAGAAGCTTTGAGTGCAAGGCGACCGTTATACAGAATTCCTATTTTTAAGAGTGGATGAGACATATAGGTAGGCTCTGAAAAGTAGATTACTCATGGCCTTTCATAGCCTTATTCTTTCGAGTGGAAGATGAAGGGTTCCAGAAGGAGGGAGCAGCAACCTTGCATCTGAAACAGAATTCAGACACTCAGCTGTTTCTTCCCACAACTGCCAGATACAGGCCCCACCTGGGCGGTTCTGTTGTCATGCACTTGATAGCCAAACCAGAGGAGGCATACTCATTATTTTTCAATCGGTGGCAACCTTATCTATGTGGAGGCGGGATGCAAGGCTCCAGTTTTTTGCGCCATTTCATTCCATATCAAAAATCCTAAGGTGGCTGAAAATGTCATAGGCTCATAACTGTGCCGCTTTGGGGCATTCATAATCTCCATATGTCATATCATTTGGTATATTCCCTTAAAGGTACTGTCTTGAAAAACGTTCGATACTTTTCTTTCTCGCCTTAGGTAGATTTTTTGCTGCGTAGTCTTGCTACGAAAAGAAAATGTGGCTCATTTCATGCAAAATACAGCGGTTCTCTCTTTACCAGTGCAACCGTGAAAGTAGAGCCTCTAATGTGGTAGCACATTTGGGTTAGATGATTGCAGTCCTTATTGTAGCCTGAAAAGCTCTCAACCGCTCTCACCTGAATTTGTTCCGGATGCTTGTGCTATGTTTTTTGAGTCTTCAACGTCGTTTTCAGCTCCTATTTTGGGATCTTGAACATCTTCGCACAACTTAGAAAAACTCGAAAGGTAAGTGTAGAATCAACTGTGGGCTTCAGTATTTCATGCTGAAGAAACATACGCGGCATAAAAGCTTTTCTGAAAAATTTGAACCACAACTTTTCCGTAGGATGTTTATGTAAGCAAAGTACTGCTGTATTCTCTTCTAGATCATTGAATGTAAATATGGTTGAAATGTGACCTGCCTGACCCAAACATACGCTGTTCTCAAATTTTGCCAGAGTGCATGTAGTAATTTAAAGGCTTGGAACTATTTGTCGTTTGTGAGTGAAAGTCCCTTTTTTTCTTTTTAATTTCGAAAAGCATTTCACAAACCTCACTAAACCCGTAGACTGTTTGCATAGGAGGATGTGCATATACAAAATATTGAGTAGAGAAAGGCCAAGCTTTTCCACTGTACAAAGGTACGTAAAAGCACTGCTGTCATCAAAATGTGCGATGAGCAAATTGTGTACAAAATGAAACTTACAAGTTGAGACAAGATCAAATCTAGGGTAAATTTAGCAACGAATATAATATCTTACATCAAATGCAAAATGGTTTTGGTTTTTAATTTCATAAGCAATCACATTTAAAGGTCCACTGAAACGGGTCATCAAGAAGCCACTGATAAACATGTTCAGTGTGTAGAAAGAATTCTGAGTATTAACCCAAAGTATTACGCCTTGGAACAAAGCCAGCGATTTATTATTAATTTTTAAAAACGGCGTTTTTTGAAATTCGCGGGCATAGAAGTTTTCACATGGAGCTATTTTCTTAAACCGTGACCTCACGGGTGAGGTGACTGGCAAGGTGCAGCCATGTCATCACGGACACACTTCCGGAAGCTGCGAAAGTTGTCTGCTCGTGCGATGCGCGAGCTCCTCAGGCACCTCCTGAGGCGGTCAAGCACCGTACGATGGCAGCACCTCCTCGACCGCCATAAACACCGCCGCTGTGGGCTGTGGCCCCTCCTCCTGCATACCTTATACGAACAACACGGCGGATCGTTGGCGCCGATGTTCGAAATAAAGCGTGCTAAAATTTGTTGCCGTCTGGAATACTGAGCCGAATATTAATTATGAAGCCCTCGTGAGGATCACTGAGCAGTAGCAAATTGCTGGTAAGAGTGATTGCATTTCGACTCATCCAATCTGCTCGTACTAGCTCTGTGATTAATGCGTCGTTAGAGTTGATTTACGACAGCATTGCAAAGCTATGACCGCCAAGCAAAACAATTTAGGCCTAGCGACGACTAGGGACGGCCACGCACGGCGCCATCGTTCGCCGTGCTCGCATGCCCCACCCCCGCGGTAAAGTGTAACATACCTCATCCTGCTCGCGGCATCCTGTGCTGCAAGCGTTGCAAGCTCGTGTACTTTTATTACAGGTAAGGCCGCACATTTGTTGACGTTCTGCTCAGCCACAAGCCGTTCAAACTATACTGCAGGCAGGACAAGGCTTCAGTACGCAGTCGCTGCGCTGTCGGCTGTAATCGAAGACGTCGGGAGGCACAGTAGACACCGCATAGTCTATACCGATACAGTGTATAGACTATGCGCGATACAGTGGGCAAATGAATAACTTTGTAAAGCAGACCCGCTCGTAAGTTTCGGGCACTCTGGCGCCGACGAGTAGCCTCCCTCAACAGATGCTGCCATAACCTCGGCTAACGGCTCAAACCGAGGTCGCCAAGCTCTGTTTGCGATAACCGCGGTTAGTGGTGTAACCATGGTTTGGTCCGCCGTGTAACATGGGCTAACCACGGTTCCGCGTAACCGCGGTTACACTGCACAAACTGGCAAACTGCTTAGTATGCGAGCGAGGACGGGTTGACCCGAGTACGCCAGCGAGCGAGCAGCAACCGGAAGTTCATCGAAGTGACGTATTTCTAGGCGGAGCTTTCTTTCTTTATTTCTTTATTATTCTTTATTTTTGTATGACTCCCTTCAGTGTACGAGTTGAGAGGGAAACTTGCAAAGGTCATTTTTAATCTTCGAAAGCTCTGGTGGTGCAGAAGCTAGACCGAAAATGTTTGCCGGATAATGTGGGTGGTTCATTATCTATCAGTCTTATGACGTAGCTTACCCTTCTTGGTGACCCATTTCTGTGGACCTTTAATCTCCTGGCACCATTCTATTGTAAATGTATTTCAGTATAGGTATTGTGAAGTGGTGTTTGGTTAAATTTATTATTAGTCCCGGGTCTTGTTTTTATCAGCTGTGAATGTACTGGAACAAGAGTTTATTGTTTATCAATACTTTACTGATCACTTCTATTGCCTTTAGTTTGTATGCACCTGATACAGGGAATATTCTCAGATGATGAGAGTGACCGGCTAGCTGCAGTTACCTTTGCGAAAGTTACTGTACAACCACTGTGTATCGGGAGGCTAATGACTAGTTCCAGGTTTTTTTATAGCTACGGCTCAACGTCTCTCAGCAGCGTCGAAAGTGATGGTGTGCAAATACAAAAAGCATTATGCACAAAGTTGGGGCATGAAAGCATTACCTGGCTCTTAGTAAAGTATGCAACCAAACAATTTTTTTGAGATTTGATTGTTGCTTCTAGCACATATTCGATTCCAGGTCAACGCCTAAACACTTGGAGTAAGCAGCATTATGAAAATGGTTGCCACTCAGAGATAGCTTTAAATGGTCCTTTTTATGGTGCCAGGTGTTCTATTCAGCTTGTAAAAACTGACGTAACGTAAACACTATCTTGGTGGGAACAATCAGCTAGTCATTTTGAGAAATGTAGAGTTTTGAATTGCAACCTTTTCTCTCAAGCCAGCTAATAGAATTGGGTAATGTGTTTAGTAATTACCTTCGGTGAACGACCGGACTACTGCAGATTAGCATTGGTGACTGTGACCATCTCGTAAATAGTTTTACTGTGCTAGGGCTCGGCGTCTTTTTATATAACGGTATAATTGCGTTCAGATTTGATAGGGAGCAATTTGCGTATGCGACAACGAGTTGATTCCCGTCATGCCGTTGTATGAGCAGAGCGACCACCGCATGCATCAGTGTGGAGTTGCGTGAGAGCTATTAGGCTGAAATTATGCCGTATGGACAGTGAGGTAAGAAACTTGAGCTGGCGAAACGTGGAATCAAATTGAGGAGCAGATTTGAAAGGAATCATTCGTTCTTATCTTCCTGCAAGGGGCATGTGAGCAGGTAGGCTACATCAGCAAACTTGGGGATGAAGCGAAGAAAGTAAATCAAAGTTCCAGGAAACTCTTGTGTTCTTTCACAGAGTTGGGCTCTTTGACACAGCTGACAGCTTCAATCTTATGTGGACTGGGCCTCTGTCAGCCCGAGCACAACAATCTGGCGTTCACCGAAGCGGCACTTCTTAGAGTTCAGCTCGAGACCGGCTTTTTCCATGCAGTTAAAGAAAACAAGCTAAACGGTGTGGTTTCTACGTGGTCATAGGCCACCAACCACTGCGGGTTCGAGCGTCGCGCGAGCCGAAGCCCCGATCAGCCGTCGCCGCGCGCGCACTGAAACACTGCAGCGCGCACTCAACCTCCACCGGGAGGAGAGCACTTCGCTGCAAGGACACCAACCTCCAGTTCACAAAGGAGACGTTTATCGAAACGCCATCCTCCAGCGGCACACGCACACACATACACATATTTACAAACGCACATACGCATATTTACAAACTCACATACACACACATATGCACGCACACACACACACGCGCGCGCACATACACATATTTACAAACGCACATACGCACACACATACACATATTTACAAACGCAGATACACACACATACGCAGTCACCGTGTCAAGGGAGCGCGTGAGGAGCAAGGCTCCCCTGCGCGCACGAAGTGACACGGAGTGCGCGCCGCAAGCACGCAAGGGCGTGCTGTGATCTCTCTTGCAGTGACCAGAGGGTTCCTTTGAGAGAGAGCGGGCAACCACCGCAAGGTACGCCTGTCGCGGATCGTTGGATCACGATCGACAGGCTCGAGCTTCGTTCTCAGGTAAGACCCGGAGCAGACGAACTCGAGTACACACTGGTCTGCGCGGACAAAGGCCGGCAGTCAAGAACAGTTGCGTACGCACCTTGCGATGTCTCGGAGGGGTCTCTGTCTGCGCTCCGCTCGGACAGTCGCGCAAGCGCGGCCGTCGAAGCGGTGCCGTCGAAGCGGTGCCGTCGAAGCGGTGCCGTCGAAGCGGTGCCGTCGAAGCGGTGCCGTCGAAGCGGTGCCGTCGAAGCGGTGCCGTCGAAGCGGTGCCGTGTTCCTGTCAAAAGGCGCCAATGAGAACAGCCACTGGGACGCCAGGGCGGAGTTGGGGCCCGAACGACAGTGACAAGTCGTCCGAGCCCCTCTCCGCCGCCTCAGGCGGGAGAAAGGGAACGGGGAGAACTGGGAAGCGGGCGGCAGCCGCTCAAAGGGCAGCCGCAGCAAGCCCGAATCCCACATCCTCCTCTCCTTAATTGCCCTCCTACCCATCAGCGAAAGCACGCGGCAGGTCCCCAGCATGAAGAAAAGAATGCTATCCTCACGCAACAAGTCAACTGCACTTCAGTTCCAGCAAGAAAAGATCTCGAAAAGACAGACACTCAAGAAAGACAAACATTAGCAAGGCGCACAAAAAAAAATGAACAAGATGACATGAAGAATAATGTACAAAGTTCGGGAGGCTAAGTAACAACGACTATGTACGGAACACAATCATGTACAGAACACAACTATGTACAGAACAAATATGTACAAACACAACTTTGTACGGAAGTTCCAAAGTTCGTCGGTGCAGCTCAGGGAGCCTGCGGTGACTCACCGCTCGACTTCTGGGTGGCCAACGTTCATCCTTGGCTGCAAGCGATCTCGGTCGGTGGTGGTACAGGGTAGGTGCAGGGACAGCGAACACGCCGAAGGGGCCCCGGGTGTGG
This sequence comes from Amblyomma maculatum, assembly GCF_055883805.1. Lineage (NCBI taxonomy): Eukaryota > Metazoa > Arthropoda > Arachnida > Ixodida > Ixodidae > Amblyomma > Amblyomma maculatum. Next base: position 133,333,284 of record NC_139350.1, read on the forward strand.
AAAGTCCGTGACTCCGTGGCGATCCAAGACGCACATGGGAAGACCGCGCGGGGCTTCCTTTCCACCGCGCTCCGCACACGCCGGCAAACACACATGGCGAGACGTCTCGCCTCCACGCCCACGCACGCACACGCACAGCCATGCCGACCTTCAGCGGCGAACCTGTCCCGAGCACCTTCGCAATTGCGGCGGCCTTGGGTGAAAGGGGCATCGTCCATGTTCCCCGTCCCCAAATGGCCCCAACTTCATCTCCACACACACCGGAAACGCCCCACGTCGGGCCTGCCTAATGACCAACCCTCGCATAAAAAAAAAGAAAACAAAAAAAAAAAAACAAGAGATGACGCGCTGTACAAAAGAAGGCACTCACTGTACAATATTTACAAGTTAAGAAGCAAGAATGGAAACAGAAGAAAGCGAAAAAATGGGAACAGAGGCACACAAAACAACAACAAAACAATAATAAAGCGCACAGGCTGGAACTGAGCGAGCCAGAAAAGGGGGATACCAACCTTGCTTGCGGGTAAGGTTGAATGAGCAAGCTCGCTCGGTGAAGCGGTATGCCTTCGGTTGCGGAAAAGGCCCGCCGTCCGGCATCAATCACACAGTTGAACGTCGCCTCACCTTGTACCGGTGCGGGGCACAGCTGCGTTCCACCGCATCGGGTGTGCCTTGGCGCTTGCCTGTGGTGACAATGGGCACCAGCGCAAGCTCGTCAGACCGTTACGCATAGGCCTTCAGGTCTGCAATGTAGGCACAGCTGGCTTTCCCCATAGGGGGATTCTCCAGCAATGAACCCCTGCTTGTTACTGGGGAAATGCCCCATGAAATCGCAGGTGGCCATCTGCCACGGACGCACGCTGTCAGTTGGTTTCGTCATGCCCGGTGGCTTGCCACCCCTCGACTTCTCCATTTGACAGACATGGCAGGAACGGCAACAGCGGAAAATGTCGCGCTTCATGCCGGGCTGCAGTCACCGATTGACTCAGTTTCTGGAAACCTTGGAGCCACTCAGATGACCAGCCAATGGTTTGTCGTGAGAGAAACGCAACAGAGCGCCGCTCAGACAGTGGGGAATAGCCACTTCAAATGGTTCATGGACTCATCATCCGTGGCTATGTATTTCAGCGCGAGCCCGTCGTGGCCCAGCAAATATGAATCCCCGGGGCACGCCGTGACACGCTGGCTCGTGCCCCCCTGCGCCCGCTCAATACAAGTAGCGTAACGCGTAACGGCGCTGCGCCCGCTGCAATACAAGCAGCGTAACGGCGCTTCGTCTCCCAGAGACCGTCGCTGACATCCCGACAAAACGGGTCATTCTGCTGGACCGTCGTAGCTCTTCGTGGCTGAAAACGATCCCAGACATCCAAAAGGAGAGCCTGGTTTCGTCCCCCCGCAGGTTCGCAGCAAAACTTCCGCTGGCATCGGCGTCTCAGATGTGCTCACAAAGAGCTTTCACCCTCGCCTGCTTTAGCGAAGCGCTGCTTACCCGGATAGCGGAATGGGGAACCCGTCTGCGGGCGTCCCCTCCGTGCCGATCTGCGGCTCCTCCGCTGTTTCGCCCCCTTCGCCTGCCGGCGTAAAGACGCCGCCGCGGGCGAGTGGGGCATGGGATAGCGCGTCAGCTACCACGTTCGTTCTCCCCTGTAGATACTGCACCGAAAAGTCGAAATGCTGTACCAAGAGAGAATGGCGCGCCAGCCGGCTCGCAAGTTCACGGAGCCGCATCAGCCAACTGAGCGCGCTGTCGGTGCGGTTTCCAGAGGGAGCCCGGCCGACGCCTCGCCGTTCCCCGAACAGAAATGACTGCAAGCGGGGTACGGGTGCTGTTGTGCGGAGATGCCGGCAGTGGCGGCGTCGCGCACATTGCTTCCGCAACGGCGTAAAGCTGAAACATCGGAGGCATATGGTCAACGGTCGCACCGCAGGGTGGTCCGAAGAACCATGTAGCGTGTTTCAGTGCCTTTGCCGAGTGCCGCGCAAGGGGCGGCAGGCATGGCGCATGAGCTTGATCGTCAAGGCGACCGGCTCGGCCGATGTGCTGTCCAACGACTCATGGAGCCAGGGACAATTCACGTTGGGCGCCAGTTGTGGTTTCTACGTGGTCATAGGCCACCAACCACCGCGGGTTCGAGCGTCGCGCGAGCTGAAGCCCCGATCAGCCGTCACCGCGCGCGCACTGAAACACTGCAGCGCGCACTCAACCTCCACCGGGAGGAGAGCACTTCGCTGCAAGGACACCAACCTCCAAGTTCACAAAGGAGACGTTTATTGAAACGCCATCCTCCAGCGGCACACACACACACGCACACACATACGCATATTTACAAACGCACATACACACACATACGCACACATACACATACGCACACACATACACATATTTACAAATGCAGATACACACACATACGTAGTCACCGTGTCAAGGGAGCGCGCGAGGAGCAAGGCTCCCCTGCGCGCACGAAGTGACACGGAGTGCACGCCGCAAGCACGCAAGGGCGTGCTGTGATCTCTCTCGCAGTGACCAGAGGGTTCCTTTGAGAGAGAGCGGGCAACCACCGCAAGGTACGCCTGTCGCGGATCGTTGGATCACGATCGACAGGCTCGAGCTTCGCTCTCAGGTAAGACCCGGAGCAGACGAACTCGAGTACACACTGGTCTGCGCGGACAAAGGCCGGCAGACAAGAACAGTTGCGTACGCACCTTGCGATGTCTCGGAAGGGTCTCTCTGCGCTCCGCTCGGACAGTCGCGCAAGCGCGGCCGTCGAAGCGGTGCCGTGTTCCTGCCAAAAGGCGCCAATGAGAACAGCCACTGGGACGCCAGGGCGGAGTTGCGGCCCGAACGACAGTGACAAGTCGTCCGAGCCCCTCTCCGGGGAGAACTGGGAAGCGGGCGGCGGCCGCGCAAAGGGCAGCCGCAGCAAGCCCGAATCCCACAACGGCTGCTATGTTCGGCGAAGATCCTCCCTGAAATCACTACATAATTTTGGTAATACTTGCAAATTTACCAATTCAGTCCATGCAAAAGTGTCCATAAATCTTTCAAAGGTAGCATAAGCAGAAAGGCATCAGATTAAATTTATATTACCCAACTGCAGTCACGAACGCAGTCTTCTCTTGCTCTTTTGGGTGCATCGAGATCTGCCAGTATCCGGACAGTAAATCAAAAGAGGAAAAGTAGGAAGCTGATTGGAGGCAGTCAATGACATCAACGTGTGGGAGTGGGTGAACATCCTTTTTAAGTGTTGAGGCGGCGATGAGACATGGTATGGCGTCTAAGTGGGTTTACAGACTTTGCGTAGATCATGTACTGGGTGTGGGAATGTGGAATCGGTGGCAGCTGATCGCGCGTAAAGTGGAACACGGCCACATTTTTCATAAGAAGTTCCATCAATATTCGACGGTCGTTGGTGGGTAGCAATTCGTTTATCATGGACTGGAACTGAGAATCGATCAGATCGACATGTCTGGTTGATAACTGAAAGCAGCGATGTGCACAGAAAGAAGTTCTTCATTCTTCTTCAAAGTCAGAGTTTCAAGCACCGCGGCAACATGGCAGGTTTGTTGGAATGATTGACAGTCCAAAGCGTGGCATGACCCTTGTTCACTTGAACAACGCTGCAAGGCACCAACTCACTCGTTTTTGCTCCAGCAAGGGAAGCGGGCTCCACCAGAGTGTCGAAGGCATCGGGAACCACGCCCGAGGACACAACTGGGACTAAGATGGCAGACATCGCTGGAACAACGGTATCTTCGAAGAGAAAAAATGCTTGGGCAGCCGCAGCAATTCTTCGATGACAGCCGACCGAAGGCTAGGGCTTATTTATATCCCGCTTCGATTGAAATGGAGAGTTGTTGCTCACTGTTGTAAAAAATCAATCCTGGAATAATGTCGCACGTAGGGCGAGGGAGCACCGTAAATTCAGTTCTAAGCACATGCCCAGCTATCGCTACATTTACATACCACTAAGTGGAACCAGCAATCCTCCTCCTATACCTCAAATATCACAGTTCTATCCCAATCAAACATCTGGGAGGTACTGGCATCGTTACCCAGCACCTCAGCATCTCCACCACACCGCTAAGCTTATTTACAGGGATGACTCACCTTAGCCTTACGTGTTCAACAATCTTCTTCTTTACCACACATCCTTCTCTCCTCAACGCTGCCTGAAAATATAATGCCGTTGTCCTTCGATTAGGGAAAAGCAACCCATACGTAGAATCAAAAAGCACTTTTTATCGGCTTTTTTATGAACATTTAAACAAGCCCAAAACCCCTAAAATAAAAAGGAGCACTTTTCATACAACTTAATAAATTTGTGAGGGTTCACAGCAATGTATTCTGGTTTTCAGCTTCCATACTGAGTTGAATATGTCACTTTTCCTTACTTTATGTGGCCGCCGTCGCATTCCTTCACTGCTACAAGCCATTGCTTGACTGCAGTCGAGCCTTCACAGAGAGGACGTCTTAGAAATAGCAGGCATCCTAGAAATATATGAAAGAAAACATTAGCTTTTATTATGTAAAGGAATAATGAGTTTCCAGACTGTTTAACGGGAAAAACGCTGTCACTCAGATAATTATCGAAGAATTTTCGGTGTGAGCTGCGGGCAGCTTGAGTGTTGTAGTCATGGGAGATATATTGATTGAAATATTGACACGGTGCAGTATTTGTCCTCACTCTGCGCTGATCGTGAGCCCGTGCCTCCTCGAGAAGAAGAAACTGCAGTTCTACCGTTGAGATGGGCCTTGCCAGTTTTTCTGCCGATCTGTGCACAGTGACTTCTGATTAGACTTCACGCCGTGACACCTGGTGGCAGGCGCTGGGTAACGCAACCCATGCTCCGAACACCTCCAACCAGCCGAGCCTCCAGTCCTCAGGGATCTTCTACCATCGAGATTACGCCTGCCCATCAGGGTATCCGACGGCTTCGATGTCTTGTGCCCGAATTCGCGCTTCTGCAATTTTTCTGTACTGCGAGGTCGCCACCATCTTCTCCAGCACCACCTTCGGCGACAACACAACCGTTCATAATGATGCAGGTCGATACCATTGCGCCCTCCTTCGTGTTGCAGCAGCCGCGGGAGATACCCACTTTCCAAGCCTTTCCAGGCGACGACCCGGAAGACTGGCTATATACATTTGAACGGGTAGCGCAGTACAATCGTTGGGGCGACGACCAGAAACTGAAGCATGTATTTTTCTCGCTGGACGGTACAGCTCGTACATGGTTTGAAAATCGTGAGACTACTATCACAAAGTGGAGTTCCTTCAAGGAGCAGTTCCTACAAGCTTTCACCACTGTTCTCCGCAAAGAACGCGCTGAGCTGCTCCTACTGATGAGAGCTCAGCTCCCTAACGAGAGCGTCCTCTTTTACTTCGAGGACACTACGAGGCTATTCCGTCGCGCTGATCCAAACTTGTTCGAATACAAAAACTTCGCTATCTCATGAGGGGAATTAGGGAATCGATCTTCGTTTGATTAGTGCGATGTCCCCCCAAGACCATTGGGGAATTGGTGTCCGAGGCCATCACCATTGAGAAGGCACTAGAGATGTGATTTAAACACTACGAGCGGCCGTCCATCCCTATTGTTGCTGCCATCGCCGACACTGATAGCACTGACGCTCTGCGAGACCATACGGGCCGTCAGACATACGCGAGGAGCTGCAAAAACTTTTTGACGGCAGCATCCCCCCCAAGTATCATGCCTTTCATAGATGGTTCGGGAACAGGTTAACCAGGCACTCACTCCACCCGAGCCACTCCCGACAATACCACCACTGGCCATGATCTACGCCGCAGTCACTCGTCGTGCCGCATGCCTACCAGTTAGCACCAAGAAGCCCCTGCATGCATACGTCCAGCACCTCCCGCTCGACCTCCTCACGTGCGTCCACGCAAAAGCGACGTCTGGCACACTCGTGATCATCGCCCGCTGTGCTTCCACTGTGGCGAGGCTGGTCACCTGTTCCGCAATTGCTATTACCGACCAATGGGTCTGCCGGGATTTAGCGCCGACGCCGAAAGCCGCAGCGTGGTGAACGGCCCCTTGCCTTTGAAGCGTACTTGGTTGAAGCATCCGAAATGCCCTATGACTACTCTCGGTCGCTTTCACTGCGCCATTACTCCTGCAGACACATTCAGATGCTGGTCTGACGCGGGACCATTCCCCTAGCCCCCGTCGGAAAAACTAGAAGCGGCAACCTTTGGAGGGAAGGATGCTCGTCGACGAAATTTTGAAGCTCCTTCACCACTGCCACCGGATGGTCACACCGTTTCACGACGAGCCCCACAATGATCCGCTGCCTTGGCGCTCCAGTTCTCCGATGACACAAAATCAGATGGTGCCACACCGCAACCATGACTGGACCCCGCGGCGTTCCGGCAACACCACAGCTGTAACCGCTCACCTGAACATTTCAGTGGACGGAACCGACGTGACAGCGCTCGTGGATACCGGTGCCGATTATTCTGTGATGAGTGGACTCTCCCCGCCACTCTGAAAAAGGTGACCACACCCTGGATAGGTCCACAAATTCATACTGCTGGCAGCCACTTGATAACGCCGACCGGTACCTGCACTTCTAGGGTGACAGTGCAAGAAGAAACGTAAATAAAACGAAATTTCTCCAACCAACACTTTTATTTTATAAAACCCGACATTTCGGAGCCGGCTCGGCTCCTTCAGGGGTGAATGACGCGGTGCTGCGTGCAGCTATAAGTAAAGGAATGGTCGAAGGGGAGATGAAGGTGGGGGGGGAATGGGGAGGGGGTGAGATGTGTGTGAAAGAAATGAGAAGGAAGGAGGGGGGTTTAGACGAGTGAGGGTGCCGCAGGTGCAGGTGTGCTCGCTGGCGACTTCTTTCTTTTCTTCTGTGAAGTGGCCAGGAGAGAGCGAAGACCTTGCAAGTATACAGCAGGGAGGTTGCTTATTGTCCGGTTGATGTTATTTGCGGTCGACTGTATATGCCATGACTCGAGGAGGCGTCTTTTGCGGTAATTGGTCTCGGTCTCCAGGATGAATGTTTCTTCGAAATTTATTCTGTGGTCGGAATCTTCTGAATGTTCAGCTACGGGGTTGCGTTCTATTGAAAAATTTCGTACATCGTTCTTGTGTTGCCGAATTCTTTCTTAGGTTTTTTGTTTCGCCAATGTAGCTAGCATCACAGTCGGCGCAGGGAATTTTGTAGACAATGCCTTGGGCTCTTTCTCTTGGTGGTCGATCTTTGGGGAAGAGTAGCAGGCTCCCCAAAGTGTTTGAAGGCTTGTGTGCCACTCGAATTCCCTCTTTTCTTAGAATACGGGCGATGGTTTCGCTGGCACCTCGGACATAGGGGACAGTGACGTACTTTTGAGATGTAGTTGTTTGCTGCTGGTTATTTTCTTCCCGGGGCCTGTCGTTGCGTTTTTGGCGGCGAATGATTTTCCAGATAAATTTTTTTGGGTAGCCGTTCATGGTTAGTTCCTTGAATATTAAGCGTTTTTCATTTGCTTTGTCGGGCTCTGTGATGCAATGTGTTTCCACTCTTTGTAATAAGGTCTTCACAACTGACGCTTTTTGGCTTGTCGGGTGGTTCGAAGTGAAATGCAGATATCGCCCTGTGTGGGTGGGTTTTCGGTATACGGAGAATCGCAGACGGTTGTTTTTTAGGGTCACCAGAACGTCAAAAAACGGTAGGGCGCCTCGCTTCTCCATTTCTAGGGTGAACTGAATCTCCGGTTGTATGGAATTTAGATGAGAGAGGAAATTTTGGACTTAGATTTCTTAATAATTGAGAAACAGTCATCGACATATCTCAGAAAAATTATTGGCGGTGGGCGGAAAGAGTTTCGAAGTTTTATTTAGTTATCAACCCAACCAGACAGGCAAATCTGTCGAAATGTTTAGCTTTCAATCTATCCGTGCAGACTTCGGGCTGCAAGCTATGCAGCTTGCAAAGAAGTACGTCAAGACTATGAAGAGTATCTCGGTGTACCAAACACACCTGGAGTTCAACCAGAAGTGCAAGGATACTAAGGTCATACCGCACTGCCTACGTCTCCGACGTCCGGTCTCCACACCGGAAGGACGAAACATCATCGACAAGGCAGAACAGCACCTAGTAACTGCTCGGGTACGGGAGTGCCGCACAGTGATGAAGAAAAAAGAAACCGACGCTTTTTGCTCGTCGACAGCTCGAGCACAGGATGCCCAAGCTACTAACACCCATTGAGGCCTTCGCCCAGGAGACAGCAGCTTCCGAAGCCAAAAAACACCGCACCAAGCAAATGAAGAAGCTGGCAGAATTATAACCTCGACCTGACAACGCCCCTACTGACCATTCAAACGTGGTCACGAACCTGTCTTCCAGAAATCTAACACCCGCCGAAACTTCAATTCTGGCCAAGGGACACAAATTCAGTATTCAGGCTCACGGACCTCCTCTCCCGAAAATTGTATCTGCTCTTGAAGACGGCCTTCAACAGCTGAAAACAGGTCGTCGAGAAGAAGTCAGGCTCATAACAGTCGGAGTACTGAAAGGTCTGCATTCACGCCGAAAAGAAGAGAATCTACCACGGTATGAACGGCAGGCGCTCGAAGACCTCAAGAGACACGACCATCAGCGGACAAAGGCAACACAACAGTAGTTCTGGACAGACAGGACTATGACGAGAAAATTTCTTCTGTACTCAACAGTCAAGAATACGAAAAATTGAAGGACCCCACAACAAGTACCCAGGCAAAATTGAACAAGGTATTAAAAGAAGTTTTCAAAAACCTCCCAAACCACCAAAATCTCTACCTGCAGTTATCGTGCACCAATTGATCGGCCCCAGCCTTCTACGGTCTGCCCAAAGTCCATAAACCTGGGACTCCTCTACGCCCAATTGTCGACTTCCGTTTCTCCCCCCTCCGTTCTTTGTTGGAATACCTGCACAAGCTCATAACACCAATCACGGAGATAACCTCAATCCACATCCGACACGCCGGGCATTTCATCGAACTCGTATCCCAGGTGAGCCTTGAGGCCGATGAGTGCCTTGTTTCCTTTGACGTGGTGTCCCTTTTCACAAATGTCCCTGTAAATTTCGCGTTGGCCGCCACTCGAGACGCCCTACAACGTGACGATACACAGCGCACGAACCCCACTCAGTGTAGACGAGGTATGCCGCCTTCTGGAACTATGCTTATCAAACACATACTTCTCATGCTGAGGAGAATTCTACAAACAAGTTAAGGGAACACCAATGGGTGCCTCCATCTCTGTCGCTATGGCGAATATAACTATGCAGCACATCGAAGAACGAGCTCTCAACTCTCCGCCCACTGCCAAAAATTTTTCTGAGATATGTCGATGACTGTTTCTCAATTATTAAGAAATCTGAAGTCCAAAATTTCCTCTCTCATCTAAATTCCATACAACCGGAGATTCAGTTCACCCTAGAAATGGAGAAGCGAGGCGCCCTACTGTTTTTGGACGTTCTGGTGACCCGAAAAAACAACCGTCTGCGATTCTCCGTATACCGAAAACCCACCCACACAGGGCGATATCTGCATTTCACTTCAAACCACCCGACAAGCCATAAAGCGTCAGTTGTGAAGACCTTATTACAAAGAGTGGAAACACATTGCACCACAGAGCCCGACAAAGCAAACGAAAAACGCTTAATATTCAAGGAACTAACCATGAACGGCTACCCAAAAAAATTTATCCGGAAAATCATTCGCCGCCAAAAACGCAACGACAGGCCCCGGGAAGAAAACCAGCAGCAAACAACTACATCTCAAAAGTATGTCACTGTCCCTTATGTCCGAGGCCCCAGCGAAACCATCGCCCGTATTCTAAGAAAAGAGGGAATTCGAGTGGCACACAAGCCTTCAAACACTTTAGGGAGCCTGCTACCCTTCCACAAAGATCGACCACCAAGAGAAAGAGCCCAAGGCATTGTCTACAAAATTCCCTGCGCCGACTGTGATGCTAGCTACATTGGCAAAACAAAAAACCTAAAAGAAAGAATTCGGCAACACAAGAACATGTACGAAATTTTTCAAGAGAACGCAACCCCGTAGCTGAACATTCAGAAGATTCCGACCACAGAATAAATTTGGAAGAAACATTCATCCTGGAGACCGAGACCAATTACCGCAAAAGACGCCTCCTCGAGTCATGGCACATACAGTCGACCGCAAATAACATCAACCGGACAATAGGCAACCTCCCTGCTGTATACTTGCAAGGTCTTCGCTCTCTCCTGGCCACTTCACAGAAGAAAAGAAAAAAGTCGCCAGCCAGCACATCTGCACCTGCGGCACCCTCACTCGTCTAAACCCCCCTCCTTCCTTCTCATTTCTTTAACATACATCTCACCCCCTCCCCATTCTCCCCCCCCCGCACCTTCTCCTCCTCGACCATTCCTTTACTTATAGCTGCACGTAGCCCCGCGTCATGCACCCCTGAAGAAGGAGCCGAGCCGGCTCCGAAACGTCGGGTTTTATAAAAGTGTTGGTTGGAGAAATTTCAAGTTTTATTTAGTTATCAACCCAACCAGACAGGCAAATCTGTCGAAATGTTTAGCTTTCAAGATGAAACGTACTTAGCAACCTTCATCGTGCTTGCCCAGTGTTCCCGCGCCGTCATCCTTGGCATGGATTTCTTAGCAGAAAATGGAGCTGTTATCAACCTGCTAAGTCAGTGACCTTATCTACTGAGAATGCAATACACAGTGCATCAGAGCGACCGACAGCACTGTGAATTCTTGATGATCACGTCACTATTCCGCCCCATTCCAGTGTGATGACATCTGTGGCTGCAAAGACATTGCGAAACTTTGAAGGTGTTGTGGAAAGCAAACAGATCTTGCTTTTAAAACGCAGCCTTCCCATAGCCTCGCCTCGAAGAAGGCAAAGCAGATATCCTACTCATGAATTTTGGCATTGAGCACCAGCATTTAAGCACTGGGACTGTAGTGGCCCACGCTTGCGGTATCACGCACGTTAGAAACGCCTCTGGACTTATGACGCTGTCATTGACCGATGTGGAGGGGCCTACCACCTATTTACACTTCGATATCAACCCTGCGCCTTCTCAACTGCAGCATTGCCAAGTGAACGAACTCCTTCAGCGCTATCGGGCGACCTTCTCCTGTTCTTCACGTGTTGCCAGAACTGATCTCGCCAAGTATCGCATTATTACAGATGATACCGTGCCACCTCTCAGTCACCTTACAGAGTGTCTTCGACTGAACGCGCCGCTATAACCCGCCAAGTGAAAAAGATGCCTCGCGATTATGTCACCCAGCCGTCGCGGAGTCCATGGGCTGCGCCTGTTGTTCTTGTGAAGAAAACGTATGGTACGCTGAGGTTTTGTGTGGATTACCGCCGGCTAAACAGTTAAGAAGAAAGACGTTTATCCCCTGCCCTGCATCGACGATGCTCTGGATCGTGTCTGCTCCACGAAATATTTTTCTTCAAATGGACCTGAAATCCGTATACTGGCAAATAGAGGTAGACGAGAGGGACCGAGAGAAAACGGTGTTTATTTCTCCGAATGGGCTCTAAGAGTTCAAGGCTATGCCCTTTGGTCTCTGCTCTACGCCGGCGACTTTCCAATGGCTTATGGACACTGTTCTTGCAGATCTCAAGTGGCAGACATGATCCAGAGAAAACGACTATTGCCAACTTCCGTCCACCCAAAGACCAGAAAGCTGTTCTACAATTTCTCGGTTTCTGTGCTTACTACCGGCGCTACGTCAAAGATTTCTCTGGACTCCCCGAGCCCCTAACACGTCTCACGAAAACAACCAAGCCTTTAACTTGGAACACACCACAGGCACAAAAGCATTCAAAGAGCTTCAACGCCGCCTACAAACACCTCCCATATTGGCTCACTTCGACGGAAACGCCGCACGGCGCTTCACACCGATGCAAGCAACATAGGCCTGTGCGCCGTTCTAGTTCAAATCTAGGGCGGCCAAGAACGTGTGATCGCTTATGCCAGTTTCTGTCTGTCTAAAGCGGAATGGAACAATTCTGCAACGGAGAAAGTATGTGTAACAATTGTTTGGCCGATGCCGAAATTCCGGCCATATCTTTATGGCAAATCGTTCAAAGTAGATAGTGACCACCATTCGCTATATTGGCTCACGAACCTAAAGGCCCCGTCCACCCGTCTTGTAAGATGGAGTCTCCGACTACAGGAATTCGACATAAGTGTCACGCACAAGTCTGGCCGACAGCATTTGGACGCCGAGTGCCTCTCGCGTGCCCCTCTATATCCCCCCCTCACAGATGAAATTACTGATAACGCCATACTGATAAATGCATCAGCGCAGAGTGCCTCGCTGAAAGTGATCTGCAGATCCCAAACTTCGTCACATTATGGACTATCTAAACGGTGCATGTACAACTGCTCCAAGAGCTTTCAAGTGTATTCTGTCAGCATTATGTGTGCGCAATGGTGTTCCCATGAAAAAAAACCTTTCCGCCAGCCAAACGCCGTACCTGATTGTCGTACCTATGTGCCTGCGTAATGAAATTTTACAAGCTTGCCACGATGAGCTAACTTTTGGACGTTTGGGAGTCACCCGCAAGCTTGCAAGGCTCAAAGAAAAGTACTACAGGCCTCGTCTTTATTCAGATGTTTCCCAATATGTCAAAAGTGTCGCAACTGTCAGAGTCGTAAGGTGCCGCCGACCAAACCCACCGGATTCTTCAAGCCAATAGACCCGCCATCGAGGCCTTTCCAGTGGATTGGCATGGACATGCTGGGACCATTTCCCATTTCACACTCCAGTACCCGGTGGGTCATCATTGCTACTCATTACCTTACACAATACGCGATAACCTCCGCTCTACCCAACGGTACTGCTTTAGATGTTGCAAATATTTTTAGTTGCTTTGTCCTGTGTCATGGCGCACTGGAGATTTTGATCACTGACAGAGGTGCTGCATTTACAGCCGAATTGCTGCAACAGATTTTGATGCACAGTCTTACTGAACACAGGAAGGCGACACCATACCATCCTCAAACGAACGGCTTGACCGAAAGCTTGAACAAAACACTCGCTGATATGCTGTCTATGTACGCCGACGTAGAGCGCTACCGTATGTTACCTTCGCATACAATACGGCAGTCCAGGAAACAACGAGCATGTCTCATTTCCACCTGGTCCATGGCCGTGAGGTGACCACGATGCTTGATGCCATGTCACCTCATCTAGATGACGACAGCCAGCAAGTAAATGTTCACACCTTTCGTCACCTCGCCGAAGAGGCTCGTCAGCTGGCCAGGCTGCGAATTCAGAACCAGCAACGCCGCGATGCTCTACGATACAACCTCTGACACCGTGATGCCCGATACACAGCTGGAGACCGTGTCTGGGTCTGGTTTCCTGTACGCCGACGAGGCCTCAGCGAGAAGCTCCTCTGTAGTTACTTTGGCCCATGCCAAGTGGTAAGACCAGTTCGAGACCTAACCTACGAGGTTGTTTCTGATGGATTTAAAAGTCTCAACGTTCCGCGCTGCCTGAAGTGGTCCACATGGTCCACCTGAAACTGTATTACGATCGATAGTGTTGATTCTTTCTTTGCGCCTAGACAATGCCCGCAGTGCAATGTCTTTTTTCTTTTCTCGTTTCTAGCGCACACTTCCAGCATCGGGGCGATGTTCCTTGTACCGGGTCTTTGTCTTTATTTTGTGCTGATCGCGAACTCGTGCCTCCTCAAGGAGAAGAAACCAATGTTCTCCCGTTGAGGCGGGCCCTGCCAGTTTTTCAGCCGCTCTGTGCACTGTGACTTCTGTGACCTCTGTGTCCCATGGTGACTTCAGACTAGACTTCACGCGTCAGCATGAGGGTTTACCATTTTTACACATGTACTGCATGTCCGAGCTAAATTAATCTAAGGGCTAAAAATGAAATTTCAGGGCCAGGCGAAGGAAGCCTGTTACATATCGCCGGCAGCCTATTTGAGTGCCACAGAAGGTTTTTCGCAATTTTAATTGGCATCGTTTGCATAAATTATAAATATTGACTTCACACTATAATTGACAATTACTACGTGGACGAGCAACACAAGAACCACACTTCATTATTTGCGATAAAGATCTCTCACATTTATGATTTTTCCCTAGATAAAGCAGGAAACCCCTACAAAAATGAGACGGGCAGAGAAAACAATTTCGGCCTGGTTCGACGGAACAGTGCAACAGTAAACCAACAAGCTGGCGATGGTTTCTTCGCCCGCATCAGCCAAACCATTCAAGTTGACTATATTTGCTTTGTTCTTCGGCTAAAACTGAAATTCTTCAATCATTTATATTCTTGCCATTTTGTAGTCGGCATTGAAAAGTGCGGAGCGCTTGCTTTATGTCTCGCCTTCAAGCGCTCCAAAGGGAGAAGCAGCACGAAGCAATCATATCACCCTTACTCTGCAAGCTGGCCAAAATTCATGTGTGCAGATTGTTTGGTTCGCTCAAATCATGGCTGAGAGCAGCAGAATTATGGCATGCGAATGGGCTGGTAACAGTTTGTTATCCACATTTCACAAGAAAGTATAAATGAGGTTTCCTCACCGCGAATAATGAAACAGCGGTTTGTGAAGGTGCTCTAAGACTGTACATGCAATATTGTCTAAAGTGGATCGTTTGCACCGGCAGCAAATAACCCGAATTCACTGCTTATAAACAAAAAATTGACTACGCTACACAAAGTGGCCGTCGGTAATGAAGTATGAGACCAGTTTCCATCGCCTGTTTCTAAGGTTTCTAGCCAATGGCATAAGCTAGCAGACATAGCATGTATAATGCCACAAAAACAATAGCTGCATGAGATCATATATGAGATTTGTAACCTGTTCAGATTTCACCTACAAATACTGCGATAACCATGTCACTGTGGTATATCTGGAAAGTGGACATTACGTACGCAACAGTACGTCACAAATACAGGAAGATGTCAAATCGAGAATGACTGGAGGGACCTAAGCTGGCAGATATCTGAGTATAACTTTTGCCCCAATATCGGCGTTATGAAGTGATTGGGCTCGGTTAAAAATCGTGGCATTCCACCTGGGCACCAAATCCTTCTCAAGGTTGTTGATCACCACCAAGTATGATTAATTTCAGTGTGCAGAGTCATCAGCGAGCGCATGGTACCGAAATAAATTAGCGTTTCTTCAATCTTCCATTTACACTCGATTCTCGATGTATTGTATTGTTACTAATTTCGAATAGTCAAAAGAACCTTTCGAAAATCCTAGGCTACAGTGAAGTAATACTGCACTCATATTCAGAACTTCTATATGCAAAATATTCAATATGCTCGATGGCGCACCATGACAGTGCACAAGTCGCTCTTCTCATAAAATTTCCGTATTCGATACGTGAGAGCAGTGCCACATGCGACCTGAGTCTGCTGGCAGGGCTACCCTTGTGGGGATAGAGTAAAGCGCTTTAACATTAGGAATATTGCATGTTTTTGGAAGTGCCCTACGGCAGTGGTTGCCACCCATGGAAGAGGACCATGATTTGAATCTGGGTGCTGCGAAATTCTCCTTCTGATTGAAAAAAAGAATTAGCTGGGATTTAGCTTGTCGCTAAATATGAAGTTGGTGAGAGCGACATCTGCATGGCTACGCTTAGGTCCGGCTTGAAAGTAAGACGTGTTTCGCACATAGCAGTTTATTCTGTTTTCACCTATATGACAGAGGGGGCACTTTGGACCACTAAAGTGCTGTGAGTCAAAAGGCTTCTGTTGCGCGGTGGCCTGAAGCCCTCCAATACGGCAGCTTTTTTTTTTCACTCCCACCTTCCTCTTTTTCTGTACGAATCTGTTAAAAGGTCGCAGAGGAGTGACAGATACAGCGCCTGTTCTCTCCTGTAAATGAATCTAAACGCCACTGATGCCTGGTGCCCTGAGCCTGTTTCTATATGCTGTGAGGTGCGGCATTCGAGGAAGCGCCAAAAGATTGGTGCCCCACTGACGCCTGACTTGAGTCTATACTGGCAGCACTACCCAGGTGGGGACAAAACACTTTGACATGAGGAATATAGCATACGGTTCGAAGTGGCCAAAGGGAGCTATGGCGTAGAGCTAGAGCATTCGCCACGCATGCAAGAGTATCCTGGTTCGAATCTTGTGCCGTGATGTTCTGCGCCGCATATTGAAAGAATTGAAAACATGTCTTGGTTGCGACATGCCGACGAACACTTCCCGAAATGCAATCGTTCAACAAAACGACTGTCGCCAGGCACGCACTCCTTCACCAAAACAGGATTAGACGATAATGGCCTAGTAGCCTCCTACAAATTCATTATCAATCCCAAAATATGATTACACCATTCAGTCTCCGTGGCTGCGGAGAACTGACTACGGGAGCGGTCAGAGCTAAGATGCAGGAGAGAGTGCTGAGAATCTCTGGCTCCTGTCATTAGATACTCACGCTGCCAACATTGCAAACTGACCCTACAACCGAAGTGTCAGAACGGGCCTAAAGTTAGCCAACTTCCACTCAGTAGAAATCTAACCAGTCAGCCAGGAAGCATTATACTATTCCTGGAGGCGGAGACAGAGTCGGTGTAGTTTTCGGAGTACTTGCTTCTTGCTTCATAGCTAACTGTTTAGGCTTAATGACAAGCGCGCGTTGGACTTAGTGAAACCTTCATTCATAATGGGCAGATACAACACATATGCTGCCGCCTGTGGAGCGGTAGATAAATTATCTGAGAAGATTCATGGAATTGAACTCTGCTATTCATATGAAAATCTTTGCCGCCATAGATTTTCCAGCTATTGCCGAATGTGTCGCTGCAATTCCCGGCTACAAGGGTTTATGCACGCGAGGCTTTTATTTTAGCGCGGGAACCTTCAAATGCATCCTCGAGGTTCGAGACAAATTTTGTGGTGACATTTGCATACTAGGATTGAGGCAACGATCTGTTTTCGAGACCAATTCCTCCTCCTGGATCGCTGCACCAAGATCAAGCAAAAAATGAAAGGAAATCACTAGGATGCCAGATATAGTCTATAATATAGCACCGTCTCCTACCTTAACATTATATATCTGCTCCTTCCTTTCCTGAATGTTCCGTGCCACCTTTGCAGACATATTGTACTTAATGTAACGGCATATGTTTAATGTACTTAAACATATTGGGGATGTACTTAATGTAACGGCACTGCGATGAGCTGAACTCGACGCTAAGACTTCAGTAGCCATGCAGTATTCTCTTTGTCAGCGTCGTCCTCTTTCTCAACGCTTTGTCGTGCCCACGTTCCTCGGTCGTCTTCTGTCAGTGAGCGCATCACTTTGGTCCCGCGTTTCCCAGCAACACTACCCCCCTCTGCAAAAGGCAACGTCCTGATGCGTATTAGGTTTGCGGTGTGGAGGGGGAGTAATATGGCTTGAGTCGGGCGACATGTACAATTTCGGAAGTGGGTGTAGCAGTCGGTGACTTTGGATGGAGCGGTGCAATCTCGTAGGTCACTTCGGTCACTGGGCGTATTACACGGTAAGGACCTGTGTAGTGGGGCAGAAGTTTTTGACACAACCCCACATGACGGCACGGAAGCCAGAGCAACACCAGAGATCCGTGAGGAAAGTGCACATCGCGGTGGTGAGCGTCGTAGTTGCGTTTTTGAGCTTCTTGAGAGATGGTGAGATAGTGACGAGCAATCTGGCGAGCAGCGTCGGCTCGGGCGATGGTATCGCGGGCATAGGTTGTGACGGGGCCAGTGGCGGGAAGCAAAGTGTCGAAGGGCAGTAAGGGGTCTCTTCCAAAGAGAAGATAGAGTGGAGAGTACCCAGCAGTGTCATGACGCAAAGAGTTATATGCAAAGGTGACAAATGGCAAACTAATATCCCAGTCGCGATGACTGTCGGATATGTACATTGCGAGCATGTCTGAGTTTGTGGTTAATACGGTCCGTAAGGCCGTTCGTCTGAGGGTGATACACAGTGGTGAACTTGTGCCGAACGGAGCAAGAATGAAGTATTTCCTCAACAACTCAGGAAAGGAAACAGCGGCCACGGTCGGTAAGTAGTTGACGGGGAGCACCATGGTGAAGTATGACTTCCTACAAAAGGAAATCAGCAACATCTGTGGCGCAGCTGTTTGGAATGGCTTGGATCACGTACCGCGTGGCATAATTGGTGGCCACAGCGATCCATTTGTTTCCTGAGAAGGATTCGGGGAAGGGCCCTAGCGGGTCAAGGCCAACACGAAAAAATGGCTCAGTCGGGATAGCAATCGGCTGCAGGTCCCGAGGTGGTAGCACAGGGGGTTTCTTCCGGCGTTGACAGAGGTCGCAAGTGGCTACATAACGTTGGACAGAGCGGTAGAGTCCAGGCCAGAAAAGTCCGGCGCACGCGGTCGTATGTGCGTGAGAGGCCAAGATGACCAGCTGTAGGGGCGTCGTGCATTTGTTCGAGAACGGCAGAGCGTAGGTGTTGGGGAACGACCAGCAAGTGCTCAGCGCCATCAGGTCGCATGTTGCGGCGGTATAGCGTATTCCCATGAAGGAAGAACAGGGCGAGGGAATTCACGGCTGTGTGTGCAGAGGCGGTCGATAAAAGAACTGAAGGTTGGGTCCAACTGTTCGTCGGCTATGTGGGAAAAGTCCGATATAGAGAAGACAAAGGGGTCCCACTCATGGTCAGTAGAGGAAGGGGGATCGACGGGATAACGGGACAGTCTGCATCCTGGTGGAGCCAACCGGATTTGTATACAACGGAAAAGGTATACTCCTGAAAGCGCAGTGCCCAGCGGCCGAGGCGGCCAGCAGGATCCTTGAGGGAAGAAAGCCAACATAAGGTGTGGTGATCGGTAATTACAGTGAAGGGTTGGCCAAACAAGTAGGGTCTGAATTTTCCAACGGCCCAAACGAGAGCCAGGAACTCCCGTTCCGTAATAGAATAGTTCTGTTCTGCTGATGACAGGAGACGACTGGCGTAGGCAATCACGCAGTGTTGGCCGCGTTGCTGTGCAAGAATGGCACCAATCCCGTGGCCACTGGCGTCGGTGCGAAGTTCCGTCGGGGGCAGACGGGTTGAAATGGGCCAACACAGGAGGATTGGTCAGAACAGCGATGAGGGTGGAGAATGCGTTAGCCTGCTCTGGTCTCCATGAGAAAGGAACGCCTTTCTTCAGCAGATTGGTGAGAGGACGAGCAACAGCGGCAAAGTTTGGGATGAACCGGCGAAAATAAGAGCACAGTCCTATAAAGCTGCGGACATCACGGGGTGAACGGGGAGATGGAAAAGCACTGACAGCACGAACTTTGTCGGGATCGGTTCGCACGCCGGTGGCATTCACCAAATGGCCAAGCACTTTAAGTTCGCGGCGACCAGAACTGCACTTCTTTGAGTTCAGTTGAAGTCCGGCACGGCGGAAAAGTGCCAAGATGGAAGAAAAGCGACGAAGATGGCTTTCGAACGAGGGCGAGAAGACAATCGCGTCATCTAAGTAACATAGACAAGTCGTCCATTTGAAGCCGCGGAGTAAGGAGTGCATCATTCATTCAAATGTAGCAGGGGCGTTGCAAAGTCCAAAAGGCATAACCTTAAATTGGTAAAGTCCATCGGGTGTGACAAAGCAGTCTTCTCGCGGTCTTGTTCGTCGAGAGAGATCTGCCAGTAGCCGCTACGAAGGTCGATGGAGGAAAAGTAGCGGGCTCCATGTAAACAGTCCAAGGCATTGTCTATTCGCGGGAGTGGTTAAACATCTTTCCTTTTAATCTTGTTCAGACGTCGATAGTCGACGCAAAAGTGCCAACTGTTGTCTTCCTTTCTAATGAGTACGACAGGAGATGCCCAGGGGCTGTTCGAAGGTTCGATGATATCGTTGCCCAACATCTTGTCGACCATCCTGCTGGATGACTTGGTGCTCAGAAAGGGACCCACAATAAGACCTCCGATGTACAGGTTTTGCATCGCCGGTGTCAATGCGGTGAGTCACAACTGATGTTTGGCCCAGAGAACCGGCAGTCAAAAATGTCTGAGAAGGATAACAAAAGGTTGTGCAGGTCCTAAGCATGTTCGGGGCTGAAGAACAGAGGCAATCATTGCGGAATATGTTTCCCAGCAGCTCATTTGAGTCTCCATTGACTCCTCTAAATGTTTTTTGCCCTTTGCTTTGCAATGCAGGTTGCTGCTCCCAGCCAAAGTCAATGTTGGAAAAAGGTATCTCAAAGAAATTGAAAATGACGACACTGCAATTCCTGAGGCGCAGGCCACTGCCGGTAGAGGATTTTGAAGCAAGAAGCACTTCACAAGGTATGAGGTTAAGTATGTGCTGTATCAATTGGGTTTGAAAAGTTCGCTGCAGTGAACATCACTTTCGCAGCGGTAATTGTGGTGGGGAGTATGAGTGTTGGAAGGACGCTTGAATGTGGGCCAGGAGTAAGTGCACAAATGGTGCAGTCTGTGAGAGTGGACAAGGTAGCAAGGGATATTCCTTCGGGGAGAACTTGGGGTGACAAACTGAAGTTCAGGATAGGAAGGTAGGTGCTGTTCTGTGTAACGCGTACGATGAGATGAGGAAGAACGACGTTGCGGTCAAGAAAGACCTCAGTGAGAGGGCAAGCAACATAGCCCCCTCAGGCAAAGGCGGGAAAGGTGACAGAGGTTGGTAAACAGCAGAGTCAGGGAGCAGGCAAGCGAACTCTGTGGAGTGAAGGCGGGGTCTAGATAGATGGAGGATGTTCTGAGCAGACAGGTAGGTCCAAATGAAGAAGGCCGCTGGAGCAGTCGATACGGGTAGAGTAGGATCACATTGTGAGGGCACTGGTTGAGGACGATGAACAAAACAGGGATGTGATGACCGGCAAGAGTGACGGGTAGTGCACAGCCCAGTGATTGCAGCAATACTGCCATCGGCAACACGAACGGTGGGCGATGCGGCGGGGGTCTGTACTTTCTTGAGGCGGTGGCAAAATGATGAGCTCATGATCGAGACTTGGGCACGAGTGTCAATGAGGGCAGAGACGGGAACACCATCCACGAACAGGGAGAGGAGGTTACAGGGTGAAGAAACGGACAGTAGAGGATTTCCAGGTCGGGGTATGGCGAGGAACTGCGGCTAGGAAGAGGTGAACGGGAACGGCGGGCTGGCGGGGAAGGAGAGTGACTGGACACAGGAGGAGGCGGAATGGCATCGGTGCCGAAGAAATCGTAGCACGCACAAACGTCGGAGTTGTGTGCTCCGCGCCCGTCAAATTTCCGAGAATTTGCAAGGGCTCCTGTCCCGGCAAGAAATCCAAGCCGCAATGCAGCATCAAACACGTCAACACATTTGCAGCCTGCCTCGGAAGGCGTGTGCAATATTCCGCTGACATGTACAGCATGCTACGTAGGCCAAACAGGAAGGTGCATTAATGAACGTCTGATTGAAACCCTCGGGAATTTGATGCAACTAGCAATTGATAGCAATATTTCCAACCACTGTAGGTCCTGCCAATGAACAGCGCTAATAAAAAAAATGATCTACCATTTAAGGTACCGTGACCAGCTAACCCTGGAAATAGTAGAAGCACAGGAAAAAATAATAGCCGACAAAGAATGTATCAGTGTTGCACCAATATTACTTTCGAAGAAAGGAGTTTGTTTCTTAGCCGAACGTGAGTGGTCATGAGGTAGCAGTCGCAATTAAGGGTTGTCTGCTGCCTTTCGTACAAGGCCTAGGGTTGGTTGCATACAGGTTCAGATTTTGTGTCTCTGCCGTGTCTTTGTTGTCTGTGAAGCTTTTGATTGTATTCGACATGATGTTAAACGGTGATTTTTAAATTCATTGCTGCCTTTTTGCCCTCTTATTGTTGGTGGTTCACTTCTCCTTCTCGTGTGTTAATCTCGTCGCGGTGCTCTGTCGTCTTTGTTGCCTGTTTAGCTTTTGGTTTTATCAACAAGCTGCTGAACTCTTTGCCCTGTTATTGTTGGCGTTTCACTTGAAGTACCTATGTGTTAATCTAGCCGCGGTGGTTACGTCCTTTCCATACCGGTTTTCATGCTCATGTTTTTTTAAGTTGTCACTTCTTTTTTCTGAAGGGTAAGCTCGTGTTAGGTTTAAAATAAAGTGTCATAATGTTTCTATTCTTCCCTTTTGTCCATATCTTTTATAGACTTGCTAGCTTGCATTTTATGGTCTATCCGTTTTATGTGGTTTTGGGTATTGGTTTTTACACTAAATGGCTTGCCAGGTGCGAAGATCCGTTCTTTGCTTGCTAGCAGATGTAGTTGTTATGCGCAAGATGATCGCACTTAGCCTCCCACGTGGGGCCGCGAATTGTGTTCTACATAAGGCGTGTTGCGTTGTATAAATTCGTCAGCCTCTTAATACATTTGAAAGTTGGCGCTTGTCGTGCGTCTTTCTGCTTTCATGTCAAGTATGTCTGACCAACAGGCACAGAGCAGTGGCCTGGCCTCGACACCTTGTGACACACTGGATGATTCTTTTTTCTTCAAGGAAATGTCACCGGCTTATAACCTTGGGAACCGCGTCAAGGTACGAAATCATTGAGTGGGAACTGCAGCTTGGCATGTTTTTACGCACTTTTTTGCATACTCACTTCCGTTCCTCTTCATTACAAGCATTGTATATTTGCAATATTATCGCCCCAATTACTGATCCACTGTGCAGAAGACCACTAACTAGACTTGTTTGATTACCTCCCCACTTTCCACTCCCCGTCAAATAGCGTGTTGACTACCTGAAACATTACTCGCCATTTTTTCATTTATTTATGCGATGGATAGATGGATACATAATCACATAAACTGTGCTTAGAAGCTTTCTTTTTAGAACAGTTCGGTTGTAGCTGCCACCAATTCCAATATTTTTCCATTATTTCCTCAATGCGGTGAACCTAAAATTGTTACCCGTTGGACAATATTTCTTTAAATAGAAATCCCAGTCGGAAAAAACTACAGAACATTTTCTGAGGTTACGACAGAATTTCTGTGTGGTTTTTGACGGGAAACCTGCTGCGACAACAGAACATTCTGTCATAACAGAAATTTCTGTAGTTACAACAAACAGTGCTACAGAAGCTACAGACAACAGAAATATACTACAGAAAAACTACAGAACTAGAGAAAAGTACTACAGAACTACAGAAAAATTTGATGGCTACGACAAAACTACAGGATATTTTGTCGTATTTTTGACACAGTTCTGTTGTTTTTTTCAACTGGGATGTTATTCCCCTTGGCACTCCATGCCCGTGTAAGAGATGGTCGTCCTCATAAAATTGCCGCATTCATCGCGAGAGCAGCGCCATGTGCATCCTTGAGTGACGGTGCTAACCACGTGGGGATATAATAAAAGGCTTTGAACGTCCACCTCGCGTGCAAGAGGACCATGGTACGAATCTGGTTGCGAGCAATTTTCTGCAAGATTGCAAAAGAAATACGGGTGTCGGAGGCGTTGCGTATCAGGTCTGGGGTGGGACTTCATCTCTGCGGACAAGTCCGAAAATGTCCTTTGTCACTAAAACTTGACTTACAGCAGCCTCATTATGAATTACCGATTGAAGGTAGTTGGATTCTGAAATGTTCTTGTTTGCGAGTGCCTTCAGATGCTTTCTTGACTCGTAATTAGTGTACCACCTGTGTGTGGAGATTTTACCCTTTTTTGCTGATTACCATCAGTAATATCCGTATAGCTTCCTAGACTGTCCCTCTTCAGAGTGTATTGATAGTCACAGCATACCCGGAAGGTGAAAGAATGGGCTAGCTTATGAGCTCCCTCATTTCACTGGAGCTTTGATGGGCTGGTGCCCATATTAGCCGGATTATTCTGTCATCCGGACATGTTTCCAGTACAATTTTTGCGAGACAGACACTCCCATTGACAAAATTGCCTATTGCTGCTTTTGATTCACTTCTAATTTTAGTAGCCCTTGTCCCTGATGTCGGAGGGGCTATGGCCAACTATTTAGCTGTGTCAACTAAGCTCGTCCTGATCAAACCACTTATTCCTAGGTTTTGTTGATCATCTGTTAGTACCGTAACCATAACATGCCTGTCATCATGTTCGCAGTGTCGACATATACCACATCTTGTCTTCCTTGATATATCTTCTTTAACGTTTTTGCCCTTCTCTTCTTTCATTCCGGATGATGCTCTGGATACATGTTCCGTGGCAGCGGAGGGATCTTTTGTCGCCTCCTCACTTTAATTAGGTTATCTGCCTTCTGGGCCCCATGGCTTTTATACTGTCACTTGGCGGTGACAAGACCGATGACAATAGATGAAGAGTCTGGGAGTGCACTGAAGACACTGTATCGAGCTGACGTGCGTCCGCAAAAGAACTAAGCAACTCGGCTGCGGCGATAGCAACAATCGTGCTCGACGGTCGTCGAGCTAAGAATGCAGTTTCAGTCGTCAGTGCTCAATTTAAAGGCGTCGAAGAAAGATATAGATAAAACAGCGAGTAATGACGAGCATACTCTGGAACATTGTACAAGCGCACGTGTGTGGCTGGAGTATTTCCAGATAAATCTCAAATTATCTGCCGCAACAAGAAAACAAGGCCGCATCTCGAGACGAGCATGATAAAGAATACAGAAGTGACCCGTGCGCTATGTTCGCAACGATAACAACGCCTGCCGGTGGCTGTCGGAAAAGAACAAATATTTTAATGGTTGGAGGCAATATCGAATGTCTAGTCTTAGTAGTATGCTTCCTGCCGTGCCAGTCGTTGCCAATCTTGCTATCGGGAGATTTGTTTGGCCTATATCACTTCTGCCAGCATATTGGCGCGAACCATTCAAAGCTCTATTGTTTTTTAGTACCGGCCAACAAGTGGCCTTACCAGTGTGATTGTAGCGTGCGGACCATATATTTTTTTGTTTGTTCATAGCCTTTGTCGCAAGACGCGGCGTTATAACGTCTTTGTTTCGGAAGGTGCTTCGAGATGCATCTCGAAAGATTCGAGCCACATTGTTTTGTTTCTAATCTCTACCAGGTTATGCTAGTTGTCATTCACGGATTTATCCACATCTTTCTTTGCCGCCTCTAAATTGAGTGCTGACAAGTGAAACAGGCATTCTCTCTTCGACGACCAGCGAGCATGTTTGCAGTTACCGCCGCCGCCAAATCTCTCAGTTATTTTGCGGGTGCCAATCAACCCAATAAAGGGTTTTTAGAAAGGCTGTCACCAACAAAATAAAGCGAATGCTGGAGGATACACGCGTGCCGCATATAGCAAAACTCTGCAACTTAATGCGTATT
The DNA here is from genome assembly GCF_055883805.1 of Amblyomma maculatum. Classification (NCBI taxonomy): domain Eukaryota; kingdom Metazoa; phylum Arthropoda; class Arachnida; order Ixodida; family Ixodidae; genus Amblyomma; species Amblyomma maculatum. The sequence continues at coordinate 133,358,496 of NC_139350.1, forward strand.
GGTTCCCACAGATGGAATAAAATTTCACTGCACCAATCTGCGCCGAACACACCAAACAAAACTCTCCGAGCACAGCTGACTTCTCTTAAAGAAAGGTGGATTGCAAAACACGAATCAGAAAGAATTTGTGGACACAAAATTGGGAAGAATTTCGGGAGTGCGCTTCACCAATGCAATTGGCCTATATTTTGCCCGAATTTACAAACACTATTATCCAACCTTTTTGAAGTCAATAAACCAAAAATACGTTTTCTAGAATAGAAAAATGACTACATGTGATTCAAAGTCAGCAGCAATAGCACGCTACCAGTTATAATTACGGGAGCCCCAGTTACCATAGTTAATTATTTGAATAGCATTTACTGCATATTTAAACATTTGTGTAAAGCAAATTTTGCAATTATATATCAAGAGCATCGCCGTTAATATTTTTTATGCCTAGGGAAATAACTTATCGACATCAAGCAGTTAATTTAAACATCACTTTCAAGATTCGGGAGAGAGTTGAAAATTGTCTTGCGCCAAATAAATGCTCCTCAGTTCAGTTCAGTTCAGTCGTTCAGTCATGTCCGACTCTTTGTGACCCTATGGACCATATCACGCCACGCTTTCCGGTCTCTATCTTCCTAACATCACATAACTTCATCTGCAGCGCCTCAAGGATGCCATCTAACCATCGCGTTCACTGCCTACCCCTTCTCCGGTGACCCTCAATCTTTCCCAATATCAAATATTTCTCCACTGACTCCTCTCTTCTCATCAGATGACCAAAGTAGGTGAGCTTTAATTTTAGAATTTGACCCTCCAATGAGTAGTCAGGGTTTATGGTCGACAATATGGACTGATTTGATCTTCTGGCCGTCCAAGGAACTCTCAAGAGTATCCGCCAGCACAATTCAAATGCGTATATTCTTCGGCAGACAGCCTTCTTCACAGTCCAACTATCGCATCCATACATCACAACTGGAAAGACCATAGCACGAGTTATACGTATCTTAGTTGGTAGATTAAAGCGTCTCTTCTTTACTAGGCGGTCAAAGCTAACCATGGCTCTTTCCCAGAAGCAGGCGTCTCCTAATTTCATGCAAAGAAAAACTGATGTCTGCTATAAAATCACGTGATATTCGTGTAGGTCATCAAACTATACAAATGTTGCACTTCGCCTCAAAGTACCGTGCTCTCTGTCCTCGCTAATACGTATGTGCCAACGCCAAAATTACAAATTCTCTTTTTTCTACGCACGCGCTTCAGCAGACGTTCTGATCCGTTCGTCTCGCTGCTAGGCTTCTGCAGAAAAGAATAGGCAAATCGTGAATGGCTAGGAGCAGTTTTTCTAATCGAGAAGAAAGGTATCAGTTCTATACGCTGCAAACGTCACCTACATAGAACATTTTTCCCTGATTGTGAAAATTGTGGCTGTGAAGAGACAATCGAGCATCTCTGATATGAATGCTCTGCATTTGTGAGTGAAAGACACAAGCTGTGTTGTGCGTTGCACCGCCTATATCCTCGCCCTTTAACGGCGGATAAGATCCTTGGTCCATGGCCACGGCAGTCGACCGCCTTTCAGGTATACAGGGCACTGTTTAGCATTCTAACAGTCACCGGCTTGTGTGACAAACTTTGACTGTGCTCACAGTCAAAGTTTGACGAACACACAGCAAAGGAACACAAGACGAGCGCTGTTTGTCTGTCGCGCTGTTTTTCCATCCAGTATGTTCCACCAACTCGCCCGTTTGGCTATTATGTGTGACTACTAGAGAGGCCATCTGAAATATCGCAATAGTTAACATTAGTCGCCCTGACACCTCCTTGCCAATTCAGGCCGCTCGTTATGAAGTGCCCGTGCATATAAGCTTTGATATTGACTTTGGTCTCTTTTTCTGCAGAGAAAAGTTCGAGATTGTGCTGATGCAGACAGCAGTTGAAATGTTCTGGCTTGCCTGTTTCTTCTGGGCACTGGGCTTTATTTGCCCAGTACACTTTGCTGTGAAGCCCTACCCAACAGATTTTGGTAAGCCTTCATAATTTTCGCTATTTCTGTTGTGTGTGTGTGTGTGGGGGGGGGGGGTGATGAAGGTTATTTCACAGTAAAATTTGTTTTGAAGAAAAGTCCTAATTTGAAGCTCGAAGTCTAAGCTCGGTTGTGAGCCTGGAGAGGTCACTCCAGCTGAAGACTCGTCCAGACCGGCCGTCCTCACGATGCACTCAGCATATAGGTTAAATAGGCAGGGCGACAGTATGCAGCCTTGTGTCACTCCTTTCTCAATCGGAAACCAATCAGTAAGACCATGCCAGTTCTGACTGTGGCCTCTTGCCCTTGATGCAAGTTCCTGAGGAGACAGATGAGGTGAATTGGAACTCCCATCTCTTGGAGAGCTTGCCACAATCTGCTGTGATCTACGCAGTCAAACGCTTTTGCAAAATCAATAAAGCAGAAGTAGCTGGGTTTTTGGAACTCTTGCTTTTTCCAAGATCCAGCAAAGATTTATCAATAAAGCAGAAGTAGCTGGGTTTTTGGAACTCTTGCTTTTTCCAAGATCCAGCAAAGATTTTCAATCTGGTCTCTAGTTCCTCTGCCCTTGCGAAACCCAGCTTGCACGTCCGGAAACTCCCAATCCACTACTGCGGCAGCCTACTTTGGAGGAGTTTCAATATCACCTTGCTAGCATGCGAAATAAGCGCTATCATGCGGTAGTTGGAACAATCTTTGGCACTGCCTTTCATTGGAATGGGGATGTAAACTGACCTCCTCCAATCCTGTGGCCACTGCAGGGTTGTCCAAATCTTTTGACATAATGTATGCAGTGTGTTAACAGCGTCGTGGTTGAGGTTTTGAAGCAACTCAGCTGGAATACCATCAATTCCGCTAGCTTTGTTTAAGGCCCATTCAACTTCAGTCTTCAGGATGCCCTGCTCGAGATCAGTACTCACAACCGTCTTATGTTGGGTTTGCACATACGGGTCCTTCTTTTACAGTTCTTTTGTGTATTCCTGCCACCTCTTCTTTATCTCTGAGGCTTCAGTGAGGTCCCTGCCTCGTTTGTCCTTTATCACGCCCAGCTTAACACAGAAGCTTCCTTTGATATCTTTGTCTTATACAGAGCTCTTGTGTTCCTCAAATGGCTGTTGTCCTCAACTGCTTGGAACTGTATGTTCAGGAAGGCATTCTTATCTCTTCTTGCTATTTTCTGAAAATCCACATTGAGAACCTTGTATCTTTCTCTTTGCCCCATAAGTTTTGCCATCCCCCTTTCCTCAGCTATTTGCAAAGCCTCTTCAGATAACCAGTTTGCTTTCTTGCTTTTCTTTTGCTTTGGAACTACCTTATAGTAGCAACTTCTTCTATTATAACACTAACATCAGTCCACATCGCTTCAGGTTCTCTGTCTTCTAGATCTAATTCTTGAGATCGATTCCTCACTTCCACAGCATATTCTGATGCAATTTGATCCAGATCATACCTGAAAGGCCTTCTAGTTTTCTTCATTCTCCTCAATCAATGCTTAAATTTGGCAACAAGAAGCTAATGATCGGTGCCACAATCGGTCCCAGGCCTTGTTTTTACTGCTTGTATAGCGCTTCTCCATCTCTTCCGGCAAAGAATATGAAAAATCTGATTCCTGTACAGACCGTCCGGTGAAGTCAATGTGTACAGGCACCTTTGTGCTATTGAAAATGAGTATCGCTATGGTCAGGTTGTTTTCTTGACAAAACTCTACTAGCTTCTGCCAAGTTTCATTTGGCTCACCAAGACCGAACTTGCCTGTAATTCCGGATAATTCTTCACTCCCCACCTTAGCCTTCCAGTCTCCTATGAGAAAAAGGACGTCTGATGATGGAGTGCGGTCTAAAAGTCATTGCAGGTCAGCATAAAATCTATCAACGTCAGCTTCTTCAGGAGTGGTGGTTGGTGCATAGGCTTAGATAGCTGTTTTGTTGAAAGGGTGACCTTGGATTCGAAGTGAAATCATTCGGTCGTTTTTGGGGTTGTACCCTAGCACTGCTTTGCCCATACGTCTGTTTACTATGAGAGCGACCTCATTCCTTCTCCTGGATTCGTGCCCACAATAAAAGACATAATGGTCGCCGGAATTAAACTCCCATTCCGGTCCACTTGAGCTCGCTGATACCCAAGATATCAATCTTCAATCTGTCCATGTCTCTCGTGACGACATCGTTTACCTTACGTCGTGGATCTTACATTCCATGTTGTTATGTGATATATCTCTTTGCAACATCGGGTTTTCCGGTCGCCTCCCAACACATCCACAACTGAGCGTCCTTTTGGCTTTAGCCCAGCTCCTTCATTCGTCCTGGTGCTACTAGGAATCGCCGTTTGTTCATCCCCAGTAACCTGTGGAACGCCTTCCAACCTGGGGGGCTCATCTTCCGGCGCCTTATCATTAACGCTATTGTGACTGGTCATAGGATTTTCTTGGCAGGAAATACTGGAGTGGGTTGCCATTACCTTCACCAGTAAATCACATTTTGTCAGAACTCTCTGCTGTGACCTGTCTATCTTGGGTGGCCTTACACAGCAGAGCTCACGACTTCGAGTTTTGCAAGCCCCTCCTCCCCGACAAGGCCGTGATCCATGAAGGGGCCCCTATTGAAGACCTCTTCGTGCTCCTAGTGAAGACTGGAAAGTGGGCTAGATACACTAAGAATAGGCCTTTTTATTCACCAAGAATAAAAAAAAAAAACAAAGCATTCTGAGTCCGTTCGTGCGCCCGAATGAACCGCGATTACAGCGGGCTCATCCGCTGCCTGATAAAGCGGTTATTCTTGCCTTCAGTGATGATCAAGGCAGAGCTTCGCTTTGGAGCTGGTTGCGAGGAAAGCACCAACCACTACCTGCAGCATGCTTCGCCTTCATGTCAGATTAGCGCTGGATCGTAACGAAAGGGTCGCTTCTGCAAATCACGGAAAGCATTTATTTTTCTCCATTTATCAGGCCACCAATGAGAGCACTTTACTTGGCCTCTTGGATTTTAGATGTGGGGCCATTTGTCCTCATTCGGCCGTAGAAAATTTTTTGTCATGTCTACTGTCAGTGTTTAGAAGTATATCCTTCTCACGTCACTGCATCTTCTACTTAGCCAATTCTGTGCGTTAGAAGCTTTGAGTGCAAGGCGACCGTTATACAGAATTCCTATTTTTAAGAGTGGATGAGACATATAGGTAGGCTCTGAAAAGTAGATTACTCATGGCCTTTCATAGCCTTATTCTTTCGAGTGGAAGATGAAGGGTTCCAGAAGGAGGGAGCAGCAACCTTGCATCTGAAACAGAATTCAGACACTCAGCTGTTTCTTCCCACAACTGCCAGATACAGGCCCCACCTGGGCGGTTCTGTTGTCATGCACTTGATAGCCAAACCAGAGGAGGCATACTCATTATTTTTCAATCGGTGGCAACCTTATCTATGTGGAGGCGGGATGCAAGGCTCCAGTTTTTTGCGCCATTTCATTCCATATCAAAAATCCTAAGGTGGCTGAAAATGTCATAGGCTCATAACTGTGCCGCTTTGGGGCATTCATAATCTCCATATGTCATATCATTTGGTATATTCCCTTAAAGGTACTGTCTTGAAAAACGTTCGATACTTTTCTTTCTCGCCTTAGGTAGATTTTTTGCTGCGTAGTCTTGCTACGAAAAGAAAATGTGGCTCATTTCATGCAAAATACAGCGGTTCTCTCTTTACCAGTGCAACCGTGAAAGTAGAGCCTCTAATGTGGTAGCACATTTGGGTTAGATGATTGCAGTCCTTATTGTAGCCTGAAAAGCTCTCAACCGCTCTCACCTGAATTTGTTCCGGATGCTTGTGCTATGTTTTTTGAGTCTTCAACGTCGTTTTCAGCTCCTATTTTGGGATCTTGAACATCTTCGCACAACTTAGAAAAACTCGAAAGGTAAGTGTAGAATCAACTGTGGGCTTCAGTATTTCATGCTGAAGAAACATACGCGGCGTAAAAGCTTTTCTGAAAAATTTGAACCACAACTTTTCCGTAGGATGTTTATGTAAGCAAAGTACTGCTGTATTCTCTTCTAGATCATTGAATGTAAATATGGTTGAAATGTGACCTGCCTGACCCAAACATACGCTGTTCTCAAATTTTGCCAGAGTGCATGTAGGAATTTAAAGGCTTGGAACTATTTGTCGTTTGTGAGTGAAAGTCCCTTTTTTTCTTTTTAATTTCGAAAAGCATTTCACAAACCTCACTAAACCCGTAGACTGTTTGCATAGGAGGATGTGCATATACAAAATATTGAGTAGAGAAAGGCCAAGCTTTTCCACTGTACAAAGGTACGTAAAAGCACTGCTGTCATCAAAATGTGCGATGAGCAAATTGTGTACAAAATGAAACTTACAAGTTGAGACAAGATCAAATCTAGGGTAAATTTAGCAACGAATATAATATCTTACATCAAATGCAAAATGGTTTTGGTTTTTAATTTCATAAGCAATCACATTTAAAGGTCCACTGAAACGGGTCATCAAGAAGCCACTGATAAACATGTTCAGTGTGTAGAAAGAATTCTGAGTATTAACCCAAAGTATTACGCCTTGGAACAAAGCCAGCGATTTATTATTAATTTTTAAAAACGGCGTTTTTTGAAATTCGCGGGCATAGAAGTTTTCACATGGAGCTATTTTCTTAAACCGTGACCTCACGGGTGAGGTGACTGGCAAGGTGCAGCCATGTCATCACGGACACACTTCCGGAAGCTGCGAAAGTTGTCTGCTCGTGCGATGCGCGAGCTCCTCAGGCACCTCCTGAGGCGGTCAAGCACCGTACGATGGCAGCACCTCCTCGACCGCCATAAACACCGCCGCTGTGGGCTGTGGCCCCTCCTCCTGCATACCTTATACGAACAACACGGCGGATCGTTGGCGCCGATGTTCGAAATAAAGCGTGCTAAAATTTGTTGCCGTCTGGAATACTGAGCCGAATATTAATTATGAAGCCCTCGTGAGGATCACTGAGCAGTAGCAAATTGCTGGTAAGAGTGATTGCATTTCGACTCATCCAATCTGCTCGTACTAGCTCTGTGATTAATGCGTCGTTAGAGTTGATTTACGACAGCATTGCAAAGCTATGACCGCCAAGCAAAACAATTTAGGCCTAGCGACGACTAGGGACGGCCACGCACGGCGCCATCGTTCGCCGTGCTCGCATGCCCCACCCCCGCGGTAAAGTGTAACATACCTCATCCTGCTCGCGGCATCCTGTGCTGCAAGCGTTGCAAGCTCGTGTACTTTTATTACAGGTAAGGCCGCACATTTGTTGACGTTCTGCTCAGCCACAAGCCGTTCAAACTATACTGCAGGCAGGACAAGGCTTCAGTACGCAGTCGCTGCGCTGTCGGCTGTAATCGAAGACGTCGGGAGGCACAGTAGACACCGCATAGTCTATACCGATACAGTGTATAGACTATGCGCGATACAGTGGGCAAATGAATAACTTTGTAAAGCAGACCCGCTCGTAAGTTTCGGGCACTCTGGCGCCGACGAGTAGCCTCCCTCAACAGATGCTGCCATAACCTCGGCTAACGGCTCAAACCGAGGTCGCCAAGCTCTGTTTGCGATAACCGCGGTTAGTGGTGTAACCATGGTTTGGTCCGCCGTGTAACATGGGCTAACCACGGTTCCGCGTAACCGCGGTTACACTGCACAAACTGGCAAACTGCTTAGTATGCGAGCGAGGACGGGTTGACCCGAGTACGCCAGCGAGCGAGCAGCAACCGGAAGTTCATCGAAGTGACGTATTTCTAGGCGGAGCTTTCTTTCTTTATTTCTTTATTATTCTTTATTTTTGTATGACTCCCTTCAGTGTACGAGTTGAGAGGGAAACTTGCAAAGGTCATTTTTAATCTTCGAAAGCTCTGGTGGTGCAGAAGCTAGACCGAAAATGTTTGCCGGATAATGTGGGTGGTTCATTATCTATCAGTCTTATGACGTAGCTTACCCTTCTTGGTGACCCATTTCTGTGGACCTTTAATCTCCTGGCACCATTCTATTGTAAATGTATTTCAGTATAGGTATTGTGAAGTGGTGTTTGGTTAAATTTATTATTAGTCCCGGGTCTTGTTTTTATCAGCTGTGAATGTACTGGAACAAGAGTTTATTGTTTATCAATACTTTACTGATCACTTCTATTGCCTTTAGTTTGTATGCACCTGATACAGGGAATATTCTCAGATGATGAGAGTGACCGGCTAGCTGCAGTTACCTTTGCGAAAGTTACTGTACAACCACTGTGTATCGGGAGGCTAATGACTAGTTCCAGGTTTTTTTATAGCTACGGCTCAACGTCTCTCAGCAGCGTCGAAAGTGATGGTGTGCAAATACAAAAAGCATTATGCACAAAGTTGGGGCATGAAAGCATTACCTGGCTCTTAGTAAAGTATGCAACCAAACAATTTTTTTGAGATTTGATTGTTGCTTCTAGCACATATTCGATTCCAGGTCAACGCCTAAACACTTGGAGTAAGCAGCATTATGAAAATGGTTGCCACTCAGAGATAGCTTTAAATGGTCCTTTTTATGGTGCCAGGTGTTCTATTCAGCTTGTAAAAACTGACGTAACGTAAACACTATCTTGGTGGGAACAATCAGCTAGTCATTTTGAGAAATGTAGAGTTTTGAATTGCAACCTTTTCTCTCAAGCCAGCTAATAGAATTGGGTAATGTGTTTAGTAATTACCTTCGGTGAACGACCGGACTACTGCAGATTAGCATTGGTGACTGTGACCATCTCGTAAATAGTTTTACTGTGCTAGGGCTCGGCGTCTTTTTATATAACGGTATAATTGCGTTCAGATTTGATAGGGAGCAATTTGCGTATGCGACAACGAGTTGATTCCCGTCATGCCGTTGTATGAGCAGAGCGACCACCGCATGCATCAGTGTGGAGTTGCGTGAGAGCTATTAGGCTGAAATTATGCCGTATGGACAGTGAGGTAAGAAACTTGAGCTGGCGAAACGTGGAATCAAATTGAGGAGCAGATTTGAAAGGAATCATTCGTTCTTATCTTCCTGCAAGGGGCATGTGAGCAGGTAGGCTACATCAGCAAACTTGGGGATGAAGCGAAGAAAGTAAATCAAAGTTCCAGGAAACTCTTGTGTTCTTTCACAGAGTTGGGCTCTTTGACACAGCTGACAGCTTCAATCTTATGTGGACTGGGCCTCTGTCAGCCCGAGCACAACAATCTGGCGTTCACCGAAGCGGCACTTCTTAGAGTTCAGCTCGAGACCGGCTTTTTCCATGCAGTTAAAGAAAACAAGCTAAACGGTGTGGTTTCTACGTGGTCATAGGCCACCAACCACTGCGGGTTCGAGCGTCGCGCGAGCCGAAGCCCCGATCAGCCGTCGCCGCGCGCGCACTGAAACACTGCAGCGCGCACTCAACCTCCACCGGGAGGAGAGCACTTCGCTGCAAGGACACCAACCTCCAGTTCACAAAGGAGACGTTTATCGAAACGCCATCCTCCAGCGGCACACGCACACACATACACATATTTACAAACGCACATACGCATATTTACAAACTCACATACACACACATATGCACGCACACACACACACGCGCGCGCACATACACATATTTACAAACGCACATACGCACACACATACACATATTTACAAACGCAGATACACACACATACGCAGTCACCGTGTCAAGGGAGCGCGTGAGGAGCAAGGCTCCCCTGCGCGCACGAAGTGACACGGAGTGCGCGCCGCAAGCACGCAAGGGCGTGCTGTGATCTCTCTTGCAGTGACCAGAGGGTTCCTTTGAGAGAGAGCGGGCAACCACCGCAAGGTACGCCTGTCGCGGATCGTTGGATCACGATCGACAGGCTCGAGCTTCGTTCTCAGGTAAGACCCGGAGCAGACGAACTCGAGTACACACTGGTCTGCGCGGACAAAGGCCGGCAGTCAAGAACAGTTGCGTACGCACCTTGCGATGTCTCGGAGGGGTCTCTGTCTGCGCTCCGCTCGGACAGTCGCGCAAGCGCGGCCGTCGAAGCGGTGCCGTCGAAGCGGTGCCGTCGAAGCGGTGCCGTCGAAGCGGTGCCGTGTTCCTGTCAAAAGGCGCCAATGAGAACAGCCACTGGGACGCCAGGGCGGAGTTGGGGCCCGAACAACAGTGACAAGTCGTCCGAGCCCCTCTCCGCCGCCTCAGGCGGGAGAAAGGGAACGGGGAGAACTGGGAAGCGGGCGGCAGCCGCTCAAAGGGCAGCCGCAGCAAGCCCGAATCCCACATCCTCCTCTCCTTAATTGCCCTCCTACCCATCAGCGAAAGCACGCGGCAGGTCCCCAGCATGAAGAAAAGAATGCTATCCTCACGCAACAAGTCAACTGCACTTCAGTTCCAGCAAGAAAAGATCTCGAAAAGACAGACACTCAAGAAAGACAAACATTAGCAAGGCGCACAAAAAAAAATGAACAAGATGACATGAAGAATAATGTACAAAGTTCGGGAGGCTAAGTAACAACGACTATGTACGGAACACAATCATGTACAGAACACAACTATGTACAGAACAAATATGTACAAACACAACTTTGTACGGAAGTTCCAAAGTTCGTCGGTGCAGCTCAGGGAGCCTGCGGTGACTCACCGCTCGACTTCTGGGTGGCCAACGTTCATCCTTGGCTGCAAGCGATCTCGGTCGGTGGTGGTACAGGGTAGGTGCAGGGACAGCGAACACGCCGAAGGGGCCCCGGGTGTGGAAAGTCCGTGACTCCGTGGCGATCCAAGACGCACATGGGAAGACCGCGCGGGGCTTCCTTTCCACCGCGCTCCGCACACGCCGGCAAACACACATGGCGAGACGTCTCGCCTCCACGCCCACGCACGCACACGCACAGCCATGCCGACCTTCAGCGGCGAACCTGTCCCGAGCACCTTCGCAATTGCGGCGGCCTTGGGTGAAAGGGGCATCGTCCATGTTCCCCGTCCCCAAATGGCCCCAACTTCATCTCCACACACACCGGAAACGCCCCATGTCGGGCCTGCCTAATGACCAACCCTCGCATAAAAAAAAAGAAAACAAAAAAAAAAAAACAAGAGATGACGCGCTGTACAAAAGAAGGCACTCACTGTACAATATTTACAAGTTAAGAAGCAAGAATGGAAACAGAAGAAAGCGAAAAAATGGGAACAGAGGCACACAAAACAACAACAAAACAATAATAAAGCGCACAGGCTGGAACTGAGCGAGCCAGAAAAGGGGGATACCAACCTTGCTTGCGGGTAAGGTTGAATGAGCAAGCTCGCTCGGTGAAGCGGTATGCCTTCGGTTGCGGAAAAGGCCCGCCGTCCGGCATCAATCACACAGTTGAACGTCGCCTCACCTTGTACCGGTGCGGGGCACGGCTGCGTTCCACCGCATCGGGTGTGCCTTGGCGCTTGCCTGTGGTGACAATGGGCACCAGCGCAAGCTCGTCAGACCGTTACGCATAGGCCTTCAGGTCTGCAATGTAGGCACAGCTGGCTTTCCCCATAGGGGGATTCTCCAGCAATGAACCCCTGCTTGTTACTGGGGAAATGCCCCATGAAATCGCAGGTGGCCATCTGCCACGGACGCACGCTGTCAGTTGGTTTCGTCATGCCCGGTGGCTTGCCACCCCTCGACTTCTCCATTTGACAGACATGGCAGGAACGGCAACAGCGGAAAATGTCGCGCTTCATGCCGGGCTGCAGTCACCGATTGACTCAGTTTCTGGAAACCTTGGAGCCACTCAGATGACCAGCCAATGGTTTGTCGTGAGAGAAACGCAACAGAGCGCCGCTCAGACAGTGGGGAATAGCCACTTCAAATGGTTCATGGACTCATCATCCGTGGCTATGTATTTCAGCGCGAGCCCGTCGTGGCCCAGCAAATATGAATCCCCGGGGCACGCCGTGACACGCTGGCTCGTGCCCCCCTGCGCCCGCTCAATACAAGTAGCGTAACGCGTAACGGCGCTGCGCCCGCTGCAATACAAGCAGCGTAACGGCGCTTCGTCTCCCAGAGACCGTCGCTGACATCCCGACAAAACGGGTCATTCTGCTGGACCGTCGTAGCTCTTCGTGGCTGAAAACGATCCCAGACATCCAAAAGGAGAGCCTGGTTTCGTCCCCCCGCAGGTTCGCAGCAAAACTTCCGCTGGCATCGGCGTCTCAGATGTGCTCACAAAGAGCTTTCACCCTCGCCTGCTTTAGCGAAGCGCTGCTTACCCGGATAGCGGAATGGGGAACCCGTCTGCGGGCGTCCCCTCCGTGCCGATCTGCGGCTCCTCCGCTGTTTCGCCCCCTTCGCCTGCCGGCGTAAAGACGCCGCCGCGGGCGAGTGGGGCATGGGATAGCGCGTCAGCTACCACGTTCGTTCTCCCCTGTAGATACTGCACCGAAAAGTCGAAATGCTGTACCAAGAGAGAATGGCGCGCCAGCCGGCTCGCAAGTTCACGGAGCCGCATCAGCCAACTGAGCGCGCTGTCGGTGCGGTTTCCAGAGGGAGCCCGGCCGACGCCTCGCCGTTCCCCGAACAGAAATGACTGCAAGCGGGGTACGGGTGCTGTTGTGCGGAGATGCCGGCAGTGGCGGCGTCGCGCACATTGCTTCCGCAACGGCGTAAAGCTGAAACATCGGAGGCATATGGTCAACGGTCGCACCGCAGGGTGGTCCGAAGAACCATGTAGCGTGTTTCAGTGCCTTTGCCGAGTGCCGCGCAAGGGGCGGCAGGCATGGCGCATGAGCTTGATCGTCAAGGCGACCGGCTCGGCCGATGTGCTGTCCAACGACTCATGGAGCCAGGGACAATTCACGTTGGGCGCCAGTTGTGGTTTCTACGTGGTCATAGGCCACCAACCACCGCGGGTTCGAGCGTCGCGCGAGCTGAAGCCCCGATCAGCCGTCACCGCGCGCGCACTGAAACACTGCAGCGCGCACTCAACCTCCACCGGGAGGAGAGCACTTCGCTGCAAGGACACCAACCTCCAAGTTCACAAAGGAGACGTTTATTGAAACGCCATCCTCCAGCGGCACACACACACACGCACACACATACGCATATTTACAAACGCACATACACACACATACGCACACATACACATACGCACACACATACACATATTTACAAATGCAGATACACACACATACGTAGTCACCGTGTCAAGGGAGCGCGCGAGGAGCAAGGCTCCCCTGCGCGCACGAAGTGACACGGAGTGCACGCCGCAAGCACGCAAGGGCGTGCTGTGATCTCTCTCGCAGTGACCAGAGGGTTCCTTTGAGAGAGAGCGGGCAACCACCGCAAGGTACGCCTGTCGCGGATCGTTGGATCACGATCGACAGGCTCGAGCTTCGCTCTCAGGTAAGACCCGGAGCAGACGAACTCGAGTACACACTGGTCTGCGCGGACAAAGGCCGGCAGACAAGAACAGTTGCGTACGCACCTTGCGATGTCTCGGAAGGGTCTCTCTGCGCTCCGCTCGGACAGTCGCGCAAGCGCGGCCGTCGAAGCGGTGCCGTGTTCCTGCCAAAAGGCGCCAATGAGAACAGCCACTGGGACGCCAGGGCGGAGTTGCGGCCCGAACGACAGTGACAAGTCGTCCGAGCCCCTCTCCGGGGAGAACTGGGAAGCGGGCGGCGGCCGCGCAAAGGGCAGCCGCAGCAAGCCCGAATCCCACAACGGCTGCTATGTTCGGCGAAGATCCTCCCTGAAATCACTACATAATTTTGGTAATACTTGCAAATTTACCAATTCAGTCCATGCAAAAGTGTCCATAAATCTTTCAAAGGTAGCATAAGCAGAAAGGCATCAGATTAAATTTATATTACCCAACTGCAGTCACGAACGCAGTCTTCTCTTGCTCTTTTGGGTGCATCGAGATCTGCCAGTATCCGGACAGTAAATCAAAAGAGGAAAAGTAGGAAGCTGATTGGAGGCAGTCAATGACATCAACGTGTGGGAGTGGGTGAACATCCTTTTTAAGTGTTGAGGCGGCGATGAGACATGGTATGGCGTCTAAGTGGGTTTACAGACTTTGCGTAGATCATGTACTGGGTGTGGGAATGTGGAATCGGTGGCAGCTGATCGCGCGTAAAGTGGAACACGGCCACATTTTTCATAAGAAGTTCCATCAATATTCGACGGTCGTTGGTGGGTAGCAATTCGTTTATCATGGACTGGAACTGAGAATCGATCAGATCGACATGTCTGGTTGATAACTGAAAGCGATGTGCACAGAAAGAAGTTCTTCATTCTTCTTCAAAGTCAGAGTTTCAAGCACCGCGGCAACATGGCAGGTTTGTTGGAATGATTGACAGTCCAAAGCGTGGCATGACCCTTGTTCACTTGAACAACGCTGCAAGGCACCAACTCACTCGTTTTTGCTCCAGCAAGGGAAGCGGGCTCCACCAGAGTGTCGAAGGCATCGGGAACCACGCCCGAGGACACAACTGGGACTAAGATGGCAGACATCGCTGGAACAACGGTATCTTCGAAGAGAAAAAATGCTTGGGCAGCCGCAGCAATTCTTCGATGACAGCCGACCGAAGGCTAGGGCTTATTTATATCCCGCTTCGATTGAAATGGAGAGTTGTTGCTCACTGTTGTAAAAAATCAATCCTGGAATAATGTCGCACGTAGGACGAGGGAGCACCGTAAATTCAGTTCTAAGCACATGCCCAGCTATCGCTACATTTACATACCACTAAGTGGAACCAGCAATCCTCCTCCTATACCTCAAATATCACAGTTCTATCCCAATCAAACATCTGGGAGGTACTGGCATCGTTACCCAGCACCTCAGCATCTCCACCACACCGCTAAGCTTATTTACAGGGATGACTCACCTTAGCCTTACGTGTTCAACAATCTTCTTCTTTACCACACATCCTTCTCTCCTCAACGCTGCCTGAAAATATAATGCCGTTGTCCTTCGATTAGGGAAAAGCAACCCATACGTAGAATCAAAAAGCACTTTTTATCGGCTTTTTTATGAACATTTAAACAAGCCCAAAACCCCTAAAATAAAAAGGAGCACTTTTCATACAACTTAATAAATTTGTGAGGGTTCACAGCAATGTATTCTGGTTTTCAGCTTCCATACTGAGTTGAATATGTCACTTTTCCTTACTTTATGTGGCCGCCGTCGCATTCCTTCACTGCTACAAGCCATTGCTTGACTGCAGTCGAGCCTTCACAGAGAGGACGTCTTAGAAATAGCAGGCATCCTAGAAATATATGAAAGAAAACATTAGCTTTTATTATGTAAAGGAATAATGAGTTTCCAGACTGTTTAACGGGAAAAACGCTGTCACTCAGATAATTATCGAAGAATTTTCGGTGTGAGCTGCGGGCAGCTTGAGTGTTGTAGTCATGGGAGATATATTGATTGAAATATTGACACGGTGCAGTATTTGTCCTCACTCTGCGCTGATCGTGAGCCCGTGCCTCCTCGAGAAGAAGAAACTGCAGTTCTACCGTTGAGATGGGCCTTGCCAGTTTTTCTGCCGATCTGTGCACAGTGACTTCTGATTAGACTTCACGCCGTGACACCTGGTGGCAGGCGCTGGGTAACGCAACCCATGCTCCGAACACCTCCAACCAGCCGAGCCTCCAGTCCTCAGGGATCTTCTACCATCGAGATTACGCCTGCCCATCAGGGTATCCGACGGCTTCGATGTCTTGTGCCCGAATTCGCGCTTCTGCAATTTTTCTGTACTGCGAGGTCGCCACCATCTTCTCCAGCACCACCTTCGGCGACAACACAACCGTTCATAATGATGCAGGTCGATACCATTGCGCCCTCCTTCGTGTTGCAGCAGCCGCGGGAGATACCCACTTTCCAAGCCTTTCCAGGCGACGACCCGGAAGACTGGCTATATACATTTGAACGGGTAGCGCAGTACAATCGTTGGGGCGACGACCAGAAACTGAAGCATGTATTTTTCTCGCTGGACGGTACAGCTCGTACATGGTTTGAAAATCGTGAGACTACTATCACAAAGTGGAGTTCCTTCAAGGAGCAGTTCCTACAAGCTTTCACCACTGTTCTCCGCAAAGAACGCGCTGAGCTGCTCCTACTGATGAGAGCTCAGCTCCCTAACGAGAGCGTCCTCTTTTACTTCGAGGACACTACGAGGCTATTCCGTCGCGCTGATCCAAACTTGTTCGAATACAAAAACTTCGCTATCTCATGAGGGGAATTAGGGAATCGATCTTCGTTTGATTAGTGCGATGTCCCCCCAAGACCATTGGGGAATTGGTGTCCGAGGCCATCACCATTGAGAAGGCACTAGAGATGTGATTTAAACACTACGAGCGGCCGTCCATCCCTATTGTTGCTGCCATCGCCGACACTGATAGCACTGACGCTCTGCGAGACCATACGGGCCGTCAGACATACGCGAGGAGCTGCAAAAACTTTTTGACGGCAGCATCCCCCCCAAGTATCATGCCTTTCATAGATGGTTCGGGAACAGGTTAACCAGGCACTCACTCCACCCGAGCCACTCCCGACAATACCACCACTGGCCATGATCTACGCCGCAGTCACTCGTCGTGCCGCATGCCTACCAGTTAGCACCAAGAAGCCCCTGCATGCATACGTCCAGCACCTCCCGCTCGACCTCCTCACGTGCGTCCACGCAAAAGCGACGTCTGGCACACTCGTGATCATCGCCCGCTGTGCTTCCACTGTGGCGAGGCTGGTCACCTGTTCCGCAATTGCTATTACCGACCAATGGGTCTGCCGGGATTTAGCGCCGACGCCGAAAGCCGCAGCGTGGTGAACGGCCCCTTGCCTTTGAAGCGTACTTGGTTGAAGCATCCGAAATGCCCTATGACTACTCTCGGTCGCTTTCACTGCGCCATTACTCCTGCAGACACATTCAGATGCTGGTCTGACGCGGGACCATTCCCCTAGCCCCCGTCGGAAAAACTAGAAGCGGCAACCTTTGGAGGGAAGGATGCTCGTCGACGAAATTTTGAAGCTCCTTCACCACTGCCACCGGATGGTCACACCGTTTCACGACGAGCCCCACAATGATCCGCTGCCTTGGCGCTCCAGTTCTCCGATGACACAAAATCAGATGGTGCCACACCGCAACCATGACTGGACCCCGCGGCGTTCCGGCAACACCACAGCTGTAACCGCTCACCTGAACATTTCAGTGGACGGAACCGACGTGACAGCGCTCGTGGATACCGGTGCCGATTATTCTGTGATGAGTGGACTCTCCCCGCCACTCTGAAAAAGGTGACCACACCCTGGATAGGTCCACAAATTCATACTGCTGGCAGCCACTTGATAACGCCGACCGGTACCTGCACTTCTAGGGTGACAGTGCAAGAAGAAACGTAAATAAAACGAAATTTCTCCAACCAACACTTTTATTTTATAAAACCCGACATTTCGGAGCCGGCTCGGCTCCTTCAGGGGTGAATGACGCGGTGCTGCGTGCAGCTATAAGTAAAGGAATGGTCGAAGGGGAGATGAAGGTGGGGGGGGAATGGGGAGGGGGTGAGATGTGTGTGAAAGAAATGAGAAGGAAGGAGGGGGGTTTAGACGAGTGAGGGTGCCGCAGGTGCAGGTGTGCTCGCTGGCGACTTCTTTCTTTTCTTCTGTGAAGTGGCCAGGAGAGAGCGAAGACCTTGCAAGTATACAGCAGGGAGGTTGCTTATTGTCCGGTTGATGTTATTTGCGGTCGACTGTATATGCCATGACTCGAGGAGGCGTCTTTTGCGGTAATTGGTCTCGGTCTCCAGGATGAATGTTTCTTCGAAATTTATTCTGTGGTCGGAATCTTCTGAATGTTCAGCTACGGGGTTGCGTTCTATTGAAAAATTTCGTACATCGTTCTTGTGTTGCCGAATTCTTTCTTAGGTTTTTTGTTTCGCCAATGTAGCTAGCATCACAGTCGGCGCAGGGAATTTTGTAGACAATGCCTTGGGCTCTTTCTCTTGGTGGTCGATCTTTGGGGAAGAGTAGCAGGCTCCCCAAAGTGTTTGAAGGCTTGTGTGCCACTCGAATTCCCTCTTTTCTTAGAATACGGGCGATGGTTTCGCTGGCACCTCGGACATAGGGGACAGTGACGTACTTTTGAGATGTAGTTGTTTGCTGCTGGTTATTTTCTTCCCGGGGCCTGTCGTTGCGTTTTTGGCGGCGAATGATTTTCCAGATAAATTTTTTTGGGTAGCCGTTCATGGTTAGTTCCTTGAATATTAAGCGTTTTTCATTTGCTTTGTCGGGCTCTGTGATGCAATGTGTTTCCACTCTTTGTAATAAGGTCTTCACAACTGACGCTTTTTGGCTTGTCGGGTGGTTCGAAGTGAAATGCAGATATCGCCCTGTGTGGGTGGGTTTTCGGTATACGGAGAATCGCAGACGGTTGTTTTTTAGGGTCACCAGAACGTCAAAAAACGGTAGGGCGCCTCGCTTCTCCATTTCTAGGGTGAACTGAATCTCCGGTTGTATGGAATTTAGATGAGAGAGGAAATTTTGGACTTAGATTTCTTAATAATTGAGAAACAGTCATCGACATATCTCAGAAAAATTATTGGCGGTGGGCGGAAAGAGTTTCGAAGTTTTATTTAGTTATCAACCCAACCAGACAGGCAAATCTGTCGAAATGTTTAGCTTTCAATCTATCCGTGCAGACTTCGGGCTGCAAGCTATGCAGCTTGCAAAGAAGTACGTCAAGACTATGAAGAGTATCTCGGTGTACCAAACACACCTGGAGTTCAACCAGAAGTGCAAGGATACTAAGGTCATACCGCACTGCCTACGTCTCCGACGTCCGGTCTCCACACCGGAAGGACGAAACATCATCGACAAGGCAGAACAGCACCTAGTAACTGCTCGGGTACGGGAGTGCCGCACAGTGATGAAGAAAAAAGAAACCGACGCTTTTTGCTCGTCGACAGCTCGAGCACAGGATGCCCAAGCTACTAACACCCATTGAGGCCTTCGCCCAGGAGACAGCAGCTTCCGAAGCCAAAAAACACCGCACCAAGCAAATGAAGAAGCTGGCAGAATTATAACCTCGACCTGACAACGCCCCTACTGACCATTCAAACGTGGTCACGAACCTGTCTTCCAGAAATCTAACACCCGCCGAAACTTCAATTCTGGCCAAGGGACACAAATTCAGTATTCAGGCTCACGGACCTCCTCTCCCGAAAATTGTATCTGCTCTTGAAGACGGCCTTCAACAGCTGAAAACAGGTCGTCGAGAAGAAGTCAGGCTCATAACAGTCGGAGTACTGAAAGGTCTGCATTCACGCCGAAAAGAAGAGAATCTACCACGGTATGAACGGCAGGCGCTCGAAGACCTCAAGAGACACGACCATCAGCGGACAAAGGCAACACAACAGTAGTTCTGGACAGACAGGACTATGACGAGAAAATTTCTTCTGTACTCAACAGTCAAGAATACGAAAAATTGAAGGACCCCACAACAAGTACCCAGGCAAAATTGAACAAGGTATTAAAAGAAGTTTTCAAAAACCTCCCAAACCACCAAAATCTCTACCTGCAGTTATCGTGCACCAATTGATCGGCCCCAGCCTTCTACGGTCTGCCCAAAGTCCATAAACCTGGGACTCCTCTACGCCCAATTGTCGACTTCCGTTTCTCCCCCCTCCGTTCTTTGTTGGAATACCTGCACAAGCTCATAACACCAATCACGGAGATAACCTCAATCCACATCCGACACGCCGGGCATTTCATCGAACTCGTATCCCAGGTGAGCCTTGAGGCCGATGAGTGCCTTGTTTCCTTTGACGTGGTGTCCCTTTTCACAAATGTCCCTGTAAATTTCGCGTTGGCCGCCACTCGAGACGCCCTACAACGTGACGATACACAGCGCACGAACCCCACTCAGTGTAGACGAGGTATGCCGCCTTCTGGAACTATGCTTATCAAACACATACTTCTCATGCTGAGGAGAATTCTACAAACAAGTTAAGGGAACACCAATGGGTGCCTCCATCTCTGTCGCTATGGCGAATATAACTATGCAGCACATCGAAGAACGAGCTCTCAACTCTCCGCCCACTGCCAAAAATTTTTCTGAGATATGTCGATGACTGTTTCTCAATTATTAAGAAATCTGAAGTCCAAAATTTCCTCTCTCATCTAAATTCCATACAACCGGAGATTCAGTTCACCCTAGAAATGGAGAAGCGAGGCGCCCTACTGTTTTTGGACGTTCTGGTGACCCGAAAAAACAACCGTCTGCGATTCTCCGTATACCGAAAACCCACCCACACAGGGCGATATCTGCATTTCACTTCAAACCACCCGACAAGCCATAAAGCGTCAGTTGTGAAGACCTTATTACAAAGAGTGGAAACACATTGCACCACAGAGCCCGACAAAGCAAACGAAAAACGCTTAATATTCAAGGAACTAACCATGAACGGCTACCCAAAAAAATTTATCCGGAAAATCATTCGCCGCCAAAAACGCAACGACAGGCCCCGGGAAGAAAACCAGCAGCAAACAACTACATCTCAAAAGTATGTCACTGTCCCTTATGTCCGAGGCCCCAGCGAAACCATCGCCCGTATTCTAAGAAAAGAGGGAATTCGAGTGGCACACAAGCCTTCAAACACTTTAGGGAGCCTGCTACCCTTCCACAAAGATCGACCACCAAGAGAAAGAGCCCAAGGCATTGTCTACAAAATTCCCTGCGCCGACTGTGATGCTAGCTACATTGGCAAAACAAAAAACCTAAAAGAAAGAATTCGGCAACACAAGAACATGTACGAAATTTTTCAAGAGAACGCAACCCCGTAGCTGAACATTCAGAAGATTCCGACCACAGAATAAATTTGGAAGAAACATTCATCCTGGAGACCGAGACCAATTACCGCAAAAGACGCCTCCTCGAGTCATGGCACATACAGTCGACCGCAAATAACATCAACCGGACAATAGGCAACCTCCCTGCTGTATACTTGCAAGGTCTTCGCTCTCTCCTGGCCACTTCACAGAAGAAAAGAAAAAAGTCGCCAGCCAGCACATCTGCACCTGCGGCACCCTCACTCGTCTAAACCCCCCTCCTTCCTTCTCATTTCTTTAACATACATCTCACCCCCTCCCCATTCTCCCCCCCCCCGCACCTTCTCCTCCTCGACCATTCCTTTACTTATAGCTGCACGCAGCCCCGCGTCATGCACCCCTGAAGAAGGAGCCGAGCCGGCTCCGAAACGTCGGGTTTTATAAAAGTGTTGGTTGGAGAAATTTCAAGTTTTATTTAGTTATCAACCCAACCAGACAGGCAAATCTGTCGAAATGTTTAGCTTTCAAGATGAAACGTACTTAGCAACCTTCATCGTGCTTGCCCAGTGTTCCCGCGCCGTCATCCTTGGCATGGATTTCTTAGCAGAAAATGGAGCTGTTATCAACCTGCTAAGTCAGTGACCTTATCTACTGAGAATGCAATACACAGTGCATCAGAGCGACCGACAGCACTGTGAATTCTTGATGATCACGTCACTATTCCGCCCCATTCCAGTGTGATGACATCTGTGGCTGCAAAGACATTGCGAAACTTTGAAGGTGTTGTGGAAAGCAAACAGATCTTGCTTTTAAAACGCAGCCTTCCCATAGCCTCGCCTCGAAGAAGGCAAAGCAGATATCCTACTCATGAATTTTGGCATTGAGCACCAGCATTTAAGCACTGGGACTGTAGTGGCCCACGCTTGCGGTATCACGCACGTTAGAAACGCCTCTGGACTTATGACGCTGTCATTGACCGATGTGGAGGGGCCTACCACCTATTTACACTTCGATATCAACCCTGCGCCTTCTCAACTGCAGCATTGCCAAGTGAACGAACTCCTTCAGCGCTATCGGGCGACCTTCTCCTGTTCTTCACGTGTTGCCAGAACTGATCTCGCCAAGTATCGCATTATTACAGATGATACCGTGCCACCTCTCAGTCACCTTACAGAGTGTCTTCGACTGAACGCGCCGCTATAACCCGCCAAGTGAAAAAGATGCCTCGCGATTATGTCACCCAGCCGTCGCGGAGTCCATGGGCTGCGCCTGTTGTTCTTGTGAAGAAAACGTATGGTACGCTGAGGTTTTGTGTGGATTACCGCCGGCTAAACAGTTAAGAAGAAAGACGTTTATCCCCTGCCCTGCATCGACGATGCTCTGGATCGTGTCTGCTCCACGAAATATTTTTCTTCAAATGGACCTGAAATCCGTATACTGGCAAATAGAGGTAGACGAGAGGGACCGAGAGAAAACGGTGTTTATTTCTCCGAATGGGCTCTAAGAGTTCAAGGCTATGCCCTTTGGTCTCTGCTCTACGCCGGCGACTTTCCAATGGCTTATGGACACTGTTCTTGCAGATCTCAAGTGGCAGACATGATCCAGAGAAAACGACTATTGCCAACTTCCGTCCACCCAAAGACCAGAAAGCTGTTCTACAATTTCTCGGTTTCTGTGCTTACTACCGGCGCTACGTCAAAGATTTCTCTGGACTCCCCGAGCCCCTAACACGTCTCACGAAAACAACCAAGCCTTTAACTTGGAACACACCACAGGCACAAAAGCATTCAAAGAGCTTCAACGCCGCCTACAAACACCTCCCATATTGGCTCACTTCGACGGAAACGCCGCACGGCGCTTCACACCGATGCAAGCAACATAGGCCTGTGCGCCGTTCTAGTTCAAATCTAGGGCGGCCAAGAACGTGTGATCGCTTATGCCAGTTTCTGTCTGTCTAAAGCGGAATGGAACAATTCTGCAACGGAGAAAGTATGTGTAACAATTGTTTGGCCGATGCCGAAATTCCGGCCATATCTTTATGGCAAATCGTTCAAAGTAGATAGTGACCACCATTCGCTATATTGGCTCGCGAACCTAAAGGCCCCGTCCACCCGTCTTGTAAGATGGAGTCTCCGACTACAGGAATTCGACATAAGTGTCACGCACAAGTCTGGCCGACAGCATTTGGACGCCGAGTGCCTCTCGCGTGCCCCTCTATATCCCCCCCTCACAGATGAAATTACTGATAACGCCATACTGATAAATGCATCAGCGCAGAGTGCCTCGCTGAAAGTGATCTGCAGATCCCAAACTTCGTCACATTATGGACTATCTAAACGGTGCATGTACAACTGCTCCAAGAGCTTTCAAGTGTATTCTGTCAGCATTATGTGTGCGCAATGGTGTTCCCATGAAAAAAAACCTTTCCGCCAGCCAAACGCCGTACCTGATTGTCGTACCTATGTGCCTGCGTAATGAAATTTTACAAGCTTGCCACGATGAGCTAACTTTTGGACGTTTGGGAGTCACCCGCAAGCTTGCAAGGCTCAAAGAAAAGTACTACAGGCCTCGTCTTTATTCAGATGTTTCCCAATATGTCAAAAGTGTCGCAACTGTCAGAGTCGTAAGGTGCCGCCGACCAAACCCACCGGATTCTTCAAGCCAATAGACCCGCCATCGAGGCCTTTCCAGTGGATTGGCATGGACATGCTGGGACCATTTCCCATTTCACACTCCAGTACCCGGTGGGTCATCATTGCTACTCATTACCTTACACAATACGCGATAACCTCCGCTCTACCCAACGGTACTGCTTTAGATGTTGCAAATATTTTTAGTTGCTTTGTCCTGTGTCATGGCGCACTGGAGATTTTGATCACTGACAGAGGTGCTGCATTTACAGCCGAATTGCTGCAACAGATTTTGATGCACAGTCTTACTGAACACAGGAAGGCGACACCATACCATCCTCAAACGAACGGCTTGACCGAAAGCTTGAACAAAACACTCGCTGATATGCTGTCTATGTACGCCGACGTAGAGCGCTACCGTATGTTACCTTCGCATACAATACGGCAGTCCAGGAAACAACGAGCATGTCTCATTTCCACCTGGTCCATGGCCGTGAGGTGACCACGATGCTTGATGCCATGTCACCTCATCTAGATGACGACAGCCAGCAAGTAAATGTTCACACCTTTCGTCACCTCGCCGAAGAGGCTCGTCAGCTGGCCAGGCTGCGAATTCAGAACCAGCAACGCCGCGATGCTCTACGATACAACCTCTGACACCGTGATGCCCGATACACAGCTGGAGACCGTGTCTGGGTCTGGTTTCCTGTACGCCGACGAGGCCTCAGCGAGAAGCTCCTCTGTAGTTACTTTGGCCCATGCCAAGTGGTAAGACCAGTTCGAGACCTAACCTACGAGGTTGTTTCTGATGGATTTAAAAGTCTCAACGTTCCGCGCTGCCTGAAGTGGTCCACATGGTCCACCTGAAACTGTATTACGATCGATAGTGTTGATTCTTTCTTTGCGCCTAGACAATGCCCGCAGTGCAATGTCTTTTTTCTTTTCTCGTTTCTAGCGCACACTTCCAGCATCGGGGCGATGTTCCTTGTACCGGGTCTTTGTCTTTATTTTGTGCTGATCGCGAACTCGTGCCTCCTCAAGGAGAAGAAACCAATGTTCTCCCGTTGAGGCGGGCCCTGCCAGTTTTTCAGCCGCTCTGTGCACTGTGACTTCTGTGACCTCTGTGTCCCATGGTGACTTCAGACTAGACTTCACGCGTCAGCATGAGGGTTTACCATTTTTACACATGTACTGCATGTCCGAGCTAAATTAATCTAAGGGCTAAAAATGAAATTTCAGGGCCAGGCGAAGGAAGCCTGTTACATATCGCCGGCAGCCTATTTGAGTGCCACAGAAGGTTTTTCGCAATTTTAATTGGCATCGTTTGCATAAATTATAAATATTGACTTCACACTATAATTGACAATTACTACGTGGACGAGCAACACAAGAACCACACTTCATTATTTGCGATAAAGATCTCTCACATTTATGATTTTTCCCTAGATAAAGCAGGAAACCCCTACAAAAATGAGACGGGCAGAGAAAACAATTTCGGCCTGGTTCGACGGAACAGTGCAACAGTAAACCAACAAGCTGGCGATGGTTTCTTCGCCCGCATCAGCCAAACCATTCAAGTTGACTATATTTGCTTTGTTCTTCGGCTAAAAC
The DNA here is from genome assembly GCF_055883805.1 of Amblyomma maculatum. Taxonomy (NCBI): domain Eukaryota; kingdom Metazoa; phylum Arthropoda; class Arachnida; order Ixodida; family Ixodidae; genus Amblyomma; species Amblyomma maculatum. Next base: position 133,383,516 of record NC_139350.1, read on the forward strand.
TGAAATTCTTCAATCATTTATATTCTTGCCATTTTGTAGTCGGCATTGAAAAGTGCGGAGCGCTTGCTTTATGTCTCGCCTTCAAGCGCTCCAAAGGGAGAAGCAGCACGAAGCAATCATATCACCCTTACTCTGCAAGCTGGCCAAAATTCATGTGTGCAGATTGTTTGGTTCGCTCAAATCATGGCTGAGAGCAGCAGAATTATGGCATGCGAATGGGCTGGTAACAGTTTGTTATCCACATTTCACAAGAAAGTATAAATGAGGTTTCCTCACCGCGAATAATGAAACAGCGGTTTGTGAAGGTGCTCTAAGACTGTACATGCAATATTGTCTAAAGTGGATCGTTTGCACCGGCAGCAAATAACCCGAATTCACTGCTTATAAACAAAAAATTGACTACGCTACACAAAGTGGCCGTCGGTAATGAAGTATGAGACCAGTTTCCATCGCCTGTTTCTAAGGTTTCTAGCCAATGGCGTAAGCTAGCAGACATAGCATGTATAATGCCACAAAAACAATAGCTGCATGAGATCATATATGAGATTTGTAACCTGTTCAGATTTCACCTACAAATACTGCGATAACCATGTCACTGTGGTATATCTGGAAAGTGGACATTACGTACGCAACAGTACGTCACAAATACAGGAAGATGTCAAATCGAGAATGACTGGAGGGACCTAAGCTGGCAGATATCTGAGTATAACTTTTGCCCCAATATCGGCGTTATGAAGTGATTGGGCTCGGTTAAAAATCGTGGCATTCCACCTGGGCACCAAATCCTTCTCAAGGTTGTTGATCACCACCAAGTATGATTAATTTCAGTGTGCAGAGTCATCAGCGAGCGCATGGTACCGAAATAAATTAGCGTTTCTTCAATCTTCCATTTACACTCGATTCTCGATGTATTGTATTGTTACTAATTTCGAATAGTCAAAAGAACCTTTCGAAAATCCTAGGCTACAGTGAAGTAATACTGCACTCATATTCAGAACTTCTATATGCAAAATATTCAATATGCTCGATGGCGCACCATGACAGTGCACAAGTCGCTCTTCTCATAAAATTTCCGTATTCGATACGTGAGAGCAGTGCCACATGCGACCTGAGTCTGCTGGCAGGGCTACCCTTGTGGGGATAGAGTAAAGCGCTTTAACATTAGGAATATTGCATGTTTTTGGAAGTGCCCTACGGCAGTGGTTGCCACCCATGGAAGAGGACCATGATTTGAATCTGGGTGCTGCGAAATTCTCCTTCTGATTGAAAAAAAGAATTAGCTGGGATTTAGCTTGTCGCTAAATATGAAGTTGGTGAGAGCGACATCTGCATGGCTACGCTTAGGTCCGGCTTGAAAGTAAGACGTGTTTCGCACATAGCAGTTTATTCTGTTTTCACCTATATGACAGAGGGGGCACTTTGGACCACTAAAGTGCTGTGAGTCAAAAGGCTTCTGTTGCGCGGTGGCCTGAAGCCCTCCAATACGGCAGCTTTTTTTTTTCACTCCCACCTTCCTCTTTTTCTGTACGAATCTGTTAAAAGGTCGCAGAGGAGTGACAGATACAGCGCCTGTTCTCTCCTGTAAATGAATCTAAACGCCACTGATGCCTGGTGCCCTGAGCCTGTTTCTATATGCTGTGAGGTGCGGCATTCGAGGAAGCGCCAAAAGATTGGTGCCCCACTGACGCCTGACTTGAGTCTATACTGGCAGCACTACCCAGGTGGGGACAAAACACTTTGACATGAGGAATATAGCATACGGTTCGAAGTGGCCAAAGGGAGCTATGGCGTAGAGCTAGAGCATTCGCCACGCATGCAAGAGTATCCTGGTTCGAATCTTGTGCCGTGATGTTCTGCGCCGCATATTGAAAGAATTGAAAACATGTCTTGGTTGCGACATGCCGACGAACACTTCCCGAAATGCAATCGTTCAACAAAACGACTGTCGCCAGGCACGCACTCCTTCACCAAAACAGGATTAGACGATAATGGCCTAGTAGCCTCCTACAAATTCATTATCAATCCCAAAATATGATTACACCATTCAGTCTCCGTGGCTGCGGAGAACTGACTACGGGAGCGGTCAGAGCTAAGATGCAGGAGAGAGTGCTGAGAATCTCTGGCTCCTGTCATTAGATACTCACGCTGCCAACATTGCAAACTGACCCTACAACCGAAGTGTCAGAACGGGCCTAAAGTTAGCCAACTTCCACTCAGTAGAAATCTAACCAGTCAGCCAGGAAGCATTATACTATTCCTGGAGGCGGAGACAGAGTCGGTGTAGTTTTCGGAGTACTTGCTTCTTGCTTCATAGCTAACTGTTTAGGCTTAATGACAAGCGCGCGTTGGACTTAGTGAAACCTTCATTCATAATGGGCAGATACAACACATATGCTGCCGCCTGTGGAGCGGTAGATAAATTATCTGAGAAGATTCATGGAATTGAACTCTGCTATTCATATGAAAATCTTTGCCGCCATAGATTTTCCAGCTATTGCCGAATGTGTCGCTGCAATTCCCGGCTACAAGGGTTTATGCACGCGAGGCTTTTATTTTAGCGCGGGAACCTTCAAATGCATCCTCGAGGTTCGAGACAAATTTTGTGGTGACATTTGCATACTAGGATTGAGGCAACGATCTGTTTTCGAGACCAATTCCTCCTCCTGGATCGCTGCACCAAGATCAAGCAAAAAATGAAAGGAAATCACTAGGATGCCAGATATAGTCTATAATATAGCACCGTCTCCTACCTTAACATTATATATCTGCTCCTTCCTTTCCTGAATGTTCCGTGCCACCTTTGCAGACATATTGTACTTAATGTAACGGCATATGTTTAATGTACTTAAACATATTGGGGATGTACTTAATGTAACGGCACTGCGATGAGCTGAACTCGACGCTAAGACTTCAGTAGCCATGCAGTATTCTCTTTGTCAGCGTCGTCCTCTTTCTCAACGCTTTGTCGTGCCCACGTTCCTCGGTCGTCTTCTGTCAGTGAGCGCATCACTTTGGTCCCGCGTTTCCCAGCAACACTACCCCCCTCTGCAAAAGGCAACGTCCTGATGCGTATTAGGCTTGCGGTGTGGAGGGGGAGTAATATGGCTTGAGTCGGGCGACATGTACAATTTCGGAAGTGGGTGTAGCAGTCGGTGACTTTGGATGGAGCGGTGCAATCTCGTAGGTCACTTCGGTCACTGGGCGTATTACACGGTAAGGACCTGTGTAGTGGGGCAGAAGTTTTTGACACAACCCCACATGACGGCACGGAAGCCAGAGCAACACCAGAGATCCGGGAGGAAAGTGCACATCGCGGTGGTGAGCGTCGTAGTTGCGTTTTTGAGCTTCTTGAGAGATGGTGAGATAGTGACGAGCAATCTGGCGAGCAGCGTCGGCTCGGGCGATGGTATCGCGGGCATAGGTTGTGACGGGGCCAGTGGCGGGAAGCAAAGTGTCGAAGGGCAGTAAGGGGTCTCTTCCAAAGAGAAGATAGAGTGGAGAGTACCCAGCACTGTCATGACGCAAAGAGTTATATGCAAAGGTGACAAATGGCAAACTAATATCCCAGTCGCGATGACTGTCGGATATGTACATTGCGAGCATGTCTGAGTTTGTGGTTAATACGGTCCGTAAGGCCGTTCGTCTGAGGGTGATACACAGTGGTGAACTTGTGCCGAACGGAGCAAGAATGAAGTATTTCCTCAACAACTCAGGAAAGGAAACAGCGGCCACGGTCGGTAAGTAGTTGACGGGGAGCACCATGGTGAAGTATGACTTCCTACAAAAGGAAATCAGCAACATCTGTGGCGCAGCTGTTTGGAATGGCTTGGATCACGTACCGCGTGGCATAATTGGTGGCCACAGCGATCCATTTGTTTCCTGAGAAGGATTCGGGGAAGGGCCCTAGCGGGTCAAGGCCAACACGAAAAAATGGCTCAGTCGGGATAGCAATCGGCTGCAGGTCCCGAGGTGGTAGCACAGGGGGTTTCTTCCGGCGTTGACAGAGGTCGCAAGTGGCTACATAACGTTGGACAGAGCGGTAGAGTCCAGGCCAGAAAAGTCCGGCGCACGCGGTCGTATGTGCGTGAGAGGCCAAGATGACCAGCTGTAGGGGCGTCGTGCATTTGTTCGAGAACGGCAGAGCGTAGGTGTTGGGGAACGACCAGCAAGTGCTCAGCGCCATCAGGTCGCATGTTGCGGCGGTATAGCGTATTCCCATGAAGGAAGAACAGGGCGAGGGAATTCACGGCTGTGTGTGCAGAGGCGGTCGATAAAAGAACTGAAGGTTGGGTCCAACTGTTCGTCGGCTATGTGGGAAAAGTCCGATATAGAGAAGACAAAGGGGTCCCACTCATGGTCAGTAGAGGAAGGGGGATCGACGGGATAACGGGACAGTCTGCATCCTGGTGGAGCCAACCGGATTTGTATACAACGGAAAAGGTATACTCCTGAAAGCGCAGTGCCCAGCGGCCGAGGCGGCCAGCAGGATCCTTGAGGGAAGAAAGCCAACATAAGGTGTGGTGATCGGTAATTACAGTGAAGGGTTGGCCAAACAAGTAGGGTCTGAATTTTCCAACGGCCCAAACGAGAGCCAGGAACTCCCGTTCCGTAATAGAATAGTTCTGTTCTGCTGATGACAGGAGACGACTGGCGTAGGCAATCACGCAGTGTTGGCCGCGTTGCTGTGCAAGAATGGCACCAATCCCGTGGCCACTGGCGTCGGTGCGAAGTTCCGTCGGGGGCAGACGGGTTGAAATGGGCCAACACAGGAGGATTGGTCAGAACAGCGATGAGGGTGGAGAATGCGTTAGCCTGCTCTGGTCTCCATGAGAAAGGAACGCCTTTCTTCAGCAGATTGGTGAGAGGACGAGCAACAGCGGCAAAGTTTGGGATGAACCGGCGAAAATAAGAGCACAGTCCTATAAAGCTGCGGACATCACGGGGTGAACGGGGAGATGGAAAAGCACTGACAGCACGAACTTTGTCGGGATCGGTTCGCACGCCGGTGGCATTCACCAAATGGCCAAGCACTTTAAGTTCGCGGCGACCAGAACTGCACTTCTTTGAGTTCAGTTGAAGTCCGGCACGGCGGAAAAGTGCCAAGATGGAAGAAAAGCGACGAAGATGGCTTTCGAACGAGGGCGAGAAGACAATCGCGTCATCTAAGTAACATAGACAAGTCGTCCATTTGAAGCCGCGGAGTAAGGAGTGCATCATTCATTCAAATGTAGCAGGGGCGTTGCAAAGTCCAAAAGGCATAACCTTAAATTGGTAAAGTCCATCGGGTGTGACAAAGCAGTCTTCTCGCGGTCTTGTTCGTCGAGAGAGATCTGCCAGTAGCCGCTACGAAGGTCGATGGAGGAAAAGTAGCGGGCTCCATGTAAACAGTCCAAGGCATTGTCTATTCGCGGGAGTGGTTAAACATCTTTCCTTTTAATCTTGTTCAGACGTCGATAGTCGACGCAAAAGTGCCAACTGTTGTCTTCCTTTCTAATGAGTACGACAGGAGATGCCCAGGGGCTGTTCGAAGGTTCGATGATATCGTTGCCCAACATCTTGTCGACCATCCTGCTGGATGACTTGGTGCTCAGAAAGGGACCCACAATAAGACCTCCGATGTACAGGTTTTGCATCGCCGGTGTCAATGCGGTGAGTCACAACTGATGTTTGGCCCAGAGAACCGGCAGTCAAAAATGTCTGAGAAGGATAACAAAAGGTTGTGCAGGTCCTAAGCATGTTCGGGGCTGAAGAACAGAGGCAATCATTGCGGAATATGTTTCCCAGCAGCTCATTTGAGTCTCCATTGACTCCTCTAAATGTTTTTTGCCCTTTGCTTTGCAATGCAGGTTGCTGCTCCCAGCCAAAGTCAATGTTGGAAAAAGGTATCTCAAAGAAATTGAAAATGACGACACTGCAATTCCTGAGGCGCAGGCCACTGCCGGTAGAGGATTTTGAAGCAAGAAGCACTTCACAAGGTATGAGGTTAAGTATGTGCTGTATCAATTGGGTTTGAAAAGTTCGCTGCAGTGAACATCACTTTCGCAGCGGTAATTGTGGTGGGGAGTATGAGTGTTGGAAGGACGCTTGAATGTGGGCCAGGAGTAAGTGCACAAATGGTGCAGTCTGTGAGAGTGGACAAGGTAGCAAGGGATATTCCTTCGGGGAGAACTTGGGGTGACAAACTGAAGTTCAGGATAGGAAGGTAGGTGCTGTTCTGTGTAACGCGTACGATGAGATGAGGAAGAACGACGTTGCGGTCAAGAAAGACCTCAGTGAGAGGGCAAGCAACATAGCCCCCTCAGGCAAAGGCGGGAAAGGTGACAGAGGTTGGTAAACAGCAGAGTCAGGGAGCAGGCGAGCGAACTCTGTGGAGTGAAGGCGGGGTCTAGATAGATGGAGGATGTTCTGAGCAGACAGGTAGGTCCAAATGAAGAAGGCCGCTGGAGCAGTCGATACGGGTAGAGTAGGATCACATTGTGAGGGCACTGGTTGAGGACGATGAACAAAACAGGGATGTGATGACCGGCAAGAGTGACGGGTAGTGCACAGCCCAGTGATTGCAGCAATACTGCCATCGGCAACACGAACGGTGGGCGATGCGGCGGGGGTCTGTACTTTCTTGAGGCGGTGGCAAAATGATGAGCTCATGATCGAGACTTGGGCACGAGTGTCAATGAGGGCAGAGACGGGAACACCATCCACGAACAGGGAGAGGAGGTTACAGGGTGAAGAAACGGACAGTAGAGGATTTCCAGGTCGGGGTATGGCGAGGAACTGCGGCTAGGAAGAGGTGAACGGGAACGGCGGGCTGGCGGGGAAGGAGAGTGACTGGACACAGGAGGAGGCGGAATGGCATCGGTGCCGAAGAAATCGTAGCACGCACAAACGTCGGAGTTGTGTGCTCCGCGCCCGTCAAATTTCCGAGAATTTGCAAGGGCTCCTGTCCCGGCAAGAAATCCAAGCCGCAATGCAGCATCAAACACGTCAACACATTTGCAGCCTGCCTCGGAAGGCGTGTGCAATATTCCGCTGACATGTACAGCATGCTACGTAGGCCAAACAGGAAGGTGCATTAATGAACGTCTGATTGAAACCCTCGGGAATTTGATGCAACTAGCAATTGATAGCAATATTTCCAACCACTGTAGGTCCTGCCAATGAACAGCGCTAATCAAAAAAATGATCTACCATTTAAGGTACCGTGACCAGCTAACCCTGGAAATAGTAGAAGCACAGGAAAAAATAATAGCTGACAAAGAATGTATCAGTGTTGCACCAATATTACTTTCGAAGAAAGGAGTTTGTTTCTTAGCCGAACGTGAGTGGTCATGAGGTAGCAGTCGCAATTAAGGGTTGTCTGCTGCCTTTCGTACAAGGCCTAGGGTTGGTTGCATACAGGTTCAGATTTTGTGTCTCTGCCGTGTCTTTGTTGTCTGTGAAGCTTTTGATTGTATTCGACATGATGTTAAACGGTGATTTTTAAATTCATTGCTGCCTTTTTGCCCTCTTATTGTTGGTGGTTCACTTCTCCTTCTCGTGTGTTAATCTCGTCGCGGTGCTCTGTCGTCTTTGTTGCCTGTTTAGCTTTTGGTTTTATCAACAAGCTGCTGAACTCTTTGCCCTGTTATTGTTGGCGTTTCACTTGAAGTACCTATGTGTTAATCTAGCCGCGGTGGTTACGTCCTTTCCATACCGGTTTTCATGCTCATGTTTTTTTAAGTTGTCACTTCTTTTTTCTGAAGGGTAAGCTCGTGTTAGGTTTAAAATAAAGTGTCATAATGTTTCTATTCTTCCCTTTTGTCCATATCTTTTATAGACTTGCTAGCTTGCATTTTATGGTCTATCCGTTTTATGTGGTTTTGGGTATTGGTTTTTACACTAAATGGCTTGCCAGGTGCGAAGATCCGTTCTTTGCTTGCTAGCAGATGTAGTTGTTATGCGCAAGATGATCGCACTTAGCCTCCCACGTGGGGCCGCGAATTGTGTTCTACATAAGGCGTGTTGCGTTGTATAAATTCGTCAGCCTCTTAATACATTTGAAAGTTGGCGCTTGTCGTGCGTCTTTCTGCTTTCATGTCAAGTATGTCTGACCAACAGGCACAGAGCAGTGGCCTGGCCTCGACACCTTGTGACACACTGGATGATTCTTTTTTCTTCAAGGAAATGTCACCGGCTTATAACCTTGGGAACCGCGTCAAGGTACGAAATCATTGAGTGGGAACTGCAGCTTGGCATGTTTTTACGCACTTTTTTGCATACTCACTTCCGTTCCTCTTCATTACAAGCATTGTATATTTGCAATATTATCGCCCCAATTACTGATCCACTGTGCAGAAGACCACTAACTAGACTTGTTTGATTACCTCCCCACTTTCCACTCCCCGTCAAATAGCGTGTTGACTACCTGAAACATTACTCGCCATTTTTTCATTTATTTATGCGATGGATAGATGGATACATAATCACATAAACTGTGCTTAGAAGCTTTCTTTTTAGAACAGTTCGGTTGTAGCTGCCACCAATTCCAATATTTTTCCATTATTTCCTCAATGCGGTGAACCTAAAATTGTTACCCGTTGGACAATATTTCTTTAAATAGAAATCCCAGTCGGAAAAAACTACAGAACATTTTCTGAGGTTACGACAGAATTTCTGTGTGGTTTTTGACGGGAAACCTGCTGCGACAACAGAACATTCTGTCATAACAGAAATTTCTGTAGTTACAACAAACAGTGCTACAGAAGCTACGGACAACAGAAATATACTACAGAAAAACTACAGAACTAGAGAAAAGTACTACAGAACTACAGAAAAATTTGATGGCTACGACAAAACTACAGGATATTTTGTCGTATTTTTGACACAGTTCTGTTGTTTTTTTCAACTGGGATGTTATTCCCCTTTATGTTTGATTTATTCTTCACCCAGCGTTGCCGCCTGAGAGGTACAGCGAGTTGACTAGACTGCTTTCTCTCGAGACCCATAATTGTAATGTTGCACCCCTGGCTTTTTGTAACCCTCTTGGACCTGATTTTTTTTTTCATTTAATGACGCGTCCTATTAGTGTCATTTATGTCTTACGTGTTATTAGCGCGTACAAAATTTCATTGCTCACTATGCTGACATTTATAAACTAAAATAGGCCTCTGTAAATGAAGTTTTAGCGCGACAGAAGTTGCAAGCGACGATGTGGCCCAAAATAAAAGCTTTTGTTACTGAGGTCGTAGATAGGTGAGCGTTCATGTCCGATAATAGGTGAATGCAAAGATATGTTAGCCTAGCGCAGAGCAGAGAACATTGAAATGCTCACTGTTATGTGGCACAATTCCGCTGGCTTGCTCTGAAAACGTATTCACAATTGACGAATTCACGAATGTGAAGATAATCTATATTTGAGATATTGATCAAAGGCACATGTACATGTGGCAAACTATTCCATCTCATCAATATTCATATACACCCACCCCTTGCCGATGCCGTGGTTTGGGGGCTCGACTGCTGTGCCCCAAAATTAGGGATCGAATTGAGTCGCGTTTCGATTGAGGGATAAAGCAAGGCGCCAGTGTACTGCGCGATGTCACTGCACGATGAAGAATCGCAGGCGGTCAAAATTTCCACAGCCCTCCACTATGACATCTGTCATAGGCTGAATCACTTCGGGGCGTTAAAACCCCAAATACTTAGGCAAATCTAACCAATTAACCAAAAGGCTATACTCTGGCTTCTTCGGTCATTGCTTCCCTGCTGTTTCTTCTTTTTCATGTCATACAGCACCGACAAATGCGAGAAAAGTGATGCCGAAAACAACAGGGACCCCGTAGAAGCCATGCCGTTCAAGATTAGGTTTTTATTTGTTGCTGAGGCAATAGCAGAAAGTTTGTATTTTGATGTGAATTGACGCTAAAGGGGCTGAAACGGTGGACCATGCATATAACTTGGGCAAAGTCTATCTGTAACTTAATTTTCGCCTATTTTAACCTCACTGCTGCATTTTGCACTGCCCTTGCCTCTGCATTTGCACTGGATATTTAACCAGAAATGTGAACACCTGCCTTTCCAGCAGCAGATAAATACTAATGCAGTCTAACACTTATTTCGAGAGCCTGTCGTCGTAATTGCAGTTCTACAGAACTACACATACTGCCAGAGCAATCAACAGGGCACGAAGGCCTCTACAAGGACGTCTTTAACAAATGTTCAAATATCTTAACCAACGTGCCTACAGATGTAGCCAAATTTTGAACGTACCAGTAAATATCTACAGGCGGTATGTACAGTCGGGGACAAAATTTGTGAGACGCTGATTTGTGGAAAAGCATTAGTCATTGCGTCGCTAGTTTGACGTTTGATATTTTTTCTTGAATGGAATGCATGTCCCTTAGCGATTCAGCACAATTATTTATCCCTATTTGCCCGACAGTAAATGTTTTTCCAAGATCTCGCGTGCCGCAAGCTTTTGTCCCTGACTGTAGATGTGACATTAGACGCCAGTAGTCATTTTTTCGCTTTTTTATTTGTCCAAAAATTCTTTTCTTTTTTGATAGCATCCCTGTTGTGCGCTTACTCAATATGCGAAACAGTAAGCAGATAAGAATTTGATACAATTCAGTCGATAGTTCGCTCACCTACGTTTCGTGTCGCTTCCTCTTCTGTGGTAATTTTTTTCAAAATCAACGAATCATGACCAAATAAAACAGCGTCACGATGAGGAAGCCAACAGAGGTGCAAACACACAGTCTGTTGTTTTAGAGCTGTTTTATGCCCTTTTTGAACTATTACCAACCAGCCCGCATTAAAATTACACATGCTAAATTTTTCTGGTCTCCGAAGTTAACATTTCCCCCGGTACCACTTTTTCGTGCAGGTACAGGTGACACCAACAGGGCGACGCCTGATCGGGACTCACAAAGCAGCAAGCAACAAGAAACTGGCCATATTCGAGAGCGGTCTAACGCTTGCAGCTGAGCCTTCAGCACAACAAGAGAGCCAAGCTTTTGACAAATAGAACAAGGTAAGAAAGCCTTACATGATTGAGCTCGAGGGCTCTGTCAAAGGCACACAAGTCATCCCGGCGAGCAGCTTTAATAGCAGTATGCTTAATAGTAACAATTTCAGGTATCATAAGTCCCGCCTTGGACCCAGTTTTTCAAGCTTTCTTGCCACCATCGAACCTTCCAGCCGAGTCCAAACCGAAACGTACATGAATGTGAGTGCATACGTTGTTGTTGAAGCAAAACTAGTTTTGCGTGCAGTTCTCACAAAGCGAAGGAAAATAACGCGTTCAGTCTGGCGTGGTCATGGCACCCCACTTGTGACCTTTAGCTGAATTCGCGTTTTCTTAAGCTCGGGTAAAAATGCATGACGTGTTTAGCATTTGTTTTTTTATTACAGCTCGGATTTCAACTTGTGTCAGCAGCCTTAGTTGCCGTTTCTCACATCGAATTCAGTACTTCATGATATGGCGCCAAGATTTTAAATGTGTTGCACATTAATTCCCTCGCTGATTGGTGTAATTGATCATGTGGTAGTCACTTGTCAGCGAATATGTCTAGTCTCTATCTCATCCCTGAAAATTATTTACTTTCAGGTATCTGCACGCACAATTTCCCAATCTTCATTGGATAAATCCAAAATGTATTCATCATCAAATAGCATCTCAACAAATAAAATTACAAGTGCCCTTTCTTCATTGGACTCTGCGAGAAAGGTGAAAGCTTTAGTTTTATTTTGTGCTTAAACTGCATGCTTTTGGGGCATGTACGCTATGCGCAGAAGTTCGTATCGCGACAAACAGGTTTGAACCGGTCCTGTATTATCCCAGGTCAGGACAGGTCATGTCCGGTATAAATCTCAATCCGGATAGTCCAAGGCAGTATAGATTTAATACAGGGCAGACCATTTCCAGTATGCACCTTATACATGACATTCCAGTCCGGTATGGATATGAAACAGGGCTGACCAGTCCTGTACGAAGCTTAAATGGGTTTATATCGGACTGGTCAAGTCCGGTATGAATCTCAATCCGGATGGACCAGTCCGGTATCGAGTTAATACAAGGCAGACCAAGCATCTTACAAGACATCCCATTCCGGTATGGATATGAAACAAGGCGGACCAGTCCTGTATTGAGCTCATATACAGTACAGGTCGTCCGGTTTCTGTTAAACCGGACAAACCCGATATGAATGAAACTGATACGGGACAGTATTTCCGCTTCTCAGTACAATTTGGGCGGATCGTGAAGCTCAACCAGGATGACCACGTCGGAACATGCCTTCGCGCTAAATAAGTATGAAACCATACTTATTATACGTTTCAACTTTTCTGTATATGTGGAGTACGCGTTGTTTCGCAAATACCTAGAAAATATGAAGCTGTGGATGTGTGCGCTAGCAAGTACATACACGCATTGCGTTTTGCTTTTGCGTGTGCAACAGTCGCTGCAGCTGGTACGATCTTGCGGTGCATCTTCATATCTGCGACTGAAGATTTACCACCTTCAACGCGAAAGTGCAAGCAAGAACGTAGCGTTTCGTTAGCGAGGATAAAATACGCTCGAGAGTAAATGAAACACATCGCTGACCATCGAAATATGCACAGGTCAGCCGGACATCGGGAGTCGCTTCCTCGAGTGTTTACGTATGCAAGACACTTGGTAAGAAGTAAATTCATTGACATCGCGGCTCCGCTAGCCGCAGGTGAAGCTAAAACAAGCAGTATTACAAGCATTACAAGTGTTGGTGCACCGCATATATCTATATGTAGCAAAATTTTCATGCGCTCGAAGACGATGACAAAACACATCAGCACTAGTAAATTTGAAATTCTGAGGTTTGTCTGCAAGAAAGCGATACATTGTAAAGATGCGGGACACGGATAACCCTTCGTGATAGCCAGGAAAAAGATTCAGCCTGTTTAAAGGGCGATCGTTCAATTACGACCACAAATTCTACACTCTACCAAAATACAAACTACAAAAGAGCAATGTCGACTACATAAGCAGAAATATAACCTCTACTACCGTATCCTGCCATGGTGTAGTAGTTAAAGTGCATGCTTGAGGGGCGAAATCACATGTAAATATTTTTTTCTTTTCTATTTTCTTTGTTTCTTCTTTCTTTTTCTTTTTCAAATGTAGTCGTGTTATTTTATAGCTCTGCATGCTTTTTCCAGCCTGGCGTACAGTTCTTTAAACAAGGGCCACGGACCATACAAGAATTTCCGGAATGAAAGCTCCGCGCGGTTTCATTTCGGTTCAGCTTGTATCAATTAACCAGAAACCGGATGAACGCGTCATGTCTGGAACTGATGCTGGGCAGAGTATTCCGCTTTTGAACAGAAGCCGGGCCGATCGACGAAGCTCAACCAGAATGACCATGCCGGACACGCCAGCACACCAAATAAGCATGATACCAAACATATTATACAACTATTTTGTATGTAAAGGGCACGCTTCGTTTCCCAAATACCTCGAAAATGCGAATCCGTCGAAGTGTGCGCTAGCAAGCATATACGCGCGTCGCTTTTGCGCAAACAACAGTTGCTGCAGCTCGTACGATCTTGCGGTGCGTCTCCATATCTGCGACTGAAGATCTGCCGCCTTCAACGCGAAAGTGGAAGCACGAACGTATGGTTTCGCTAGCGATGACAAAAAACTGTTCGAAAAAAAATAAACAAACATAGCTGACCATCGAAAGATGCGCATATAGCCGCACACCGGGCGACGCGTTTTCGAATGTTTACATATTGCAACCGCTCAGTCGGAAGTGTATTCAGTGACGTCGATGCTCCACTGGTAGCACGTGAGGCTAAAACGCCCAGTATTACAAGTATTAGTGCACCGGATATCTGTGTATGTAGGAAAACTACAAGCGTTCGTAGACGATGAAAAACATATCGGCCCTAGTAAATCATATCTTGAGGTTTGTCTTCAATAAAGCGATGCATTATAAAGATACGGCACACTTGTGAACCCTCATGATAGCCTGCAAAGATATTCAGCGTGTTTAAAGGGCGATCGGTGAATGACGGCCACAAATTCTGTAGCTAAGGAAAATATACAAAGTACAAAAGAGCAAAAGTAGCTACATATACTGAATAATAACCACTAACCACAACCCACCGTAGAGTAGTGGTTAAGGTGCCCGTCTAAAAGAGCATGAGGACCGAGGTTCGATACCACGCTTGGTAACAAAATCTTTTTATTTTATTTATTATTTTAAATGTAGTAGTTTTATTTTATAGTGCATGGTTTTTCTACCCTGGCGACGCGTTTCTTTCCGGAAACGAGGGCCATCAAGAGAGAGAGAGAAATAACATTTATTGCACCCGTCAAAAGGCTGGTGAGGATCCGAGGCGAAGCTCTGTCCCAACCATGTCCTCCCCCTCAGCCGGCGACCTGGATCCCTTGGATCTTAGCAGCGGCCAGGGCAAGACGGATGACTTCTCGTTGCCCTTTTTCGTCCTGCTTGAGAAGTAGTGCCTCCCAGGACTCATCTGTTCAGTCAGGTTCTAAAAATCTAGGACACGTCCATATCATATGGATCATGTCCGCTATGCCATTGCAACGTTTGCACCTGGGGCTAAAAATGTCCGGGTGCCACTTGCTGTAAAGCTGGGGGTTCGGGAATACTCCAGCCTGTAGCTTACGCCACATAACCTCGCTTTTGGTGAGTTGCTTACACGCTTTTGGTAGTACTAATCTGCCTAATTTGTAATGATTTAGGATATCTTGGTAAGTGTTAAGGTCATCGTCGAACTGCAGGGGCTCCTCATCGCGCAAGGGGTACGGGGCTGCGCATAAGTCGTCACTGGGATCCCGGAATGTAGCTAATCCTCGGGCCAGTACGTGCGCTTTCTCGTTCCCCCTCAACCCCTGGTGCGCCGGTGTCCAAATGAGCGCGACCTGCTCTGCCGGTGGTGAACCACTGGCCAACACTCTTGCTGCTATGGCCGAAATGCGGCCCGCGTCAAAGTTTCTAATCGCTGATTTCGAGTCTAACTATAATTTTGATCTGTTGTTGTGTTAGAGCTAGCGCGATGGCCACCTCTTCCGCCTCCGTTGTGGTCGAATTTCGGGTGCTGCAGCAAACTACCGAGCCCCCGTCTTCTCTAGTTGCTACTGAAACACGTCCCCTACCGTTCGTGCATTGTGCGGCATCTGTATATAAGACGTCCTGTCTTCCCTGAAAACGGGCTTGCAGCGCTGTTGCTCTATCACTCCTCCGGCTCTCATGGTAAACGGGGTGCATGTTTTTGGGGAGCGGAGGTATTTTTAATTTGTCCCTAACCTGTCTAGGTACTTTTTCTGTACGTCTGGAGCATGCTTGCGGCTCATACCCCAGTTTTTCCAAAATGCTCCGACCAGTACGACTGCGCAACAGTCTCTGGTATTATGAAGTCCTTGCACCTTCAATGAGCTCTTCGAGGGTATTGGAGACCCCTAGTCTCATAATCTTGTTTGTCGATGTATTGGGTGGTAAACCTAGTGCCGTTTTCATCCCTTTACGAATGAGAACGTCGTTTCTCCTTTTCTGCCTTGTGAAGCCGTAAATACGGCGCCACGTAGACTATCCTACTGATTATAAAAGACTGGACTAGCCTAAGAAGGTTAGCTTCTTTCATGCCCGCATAGGCCATATATAGGCCATTCTGGTATCGGAGCTCTGCGCAGTTTCATTCCGGACTTTCCAGGGCAGTACAAAAATTTCCTGAAATAGCCCCCAATCCTGTATCCCGGATCCTGTGCAGTAAACCTGTATACGATTTCCTGTACGAATTTTATACAGGATTTTTCAGTAGGGTTGCTTTATTGGAAACTAACAATTATTTGTTTGTTATTGAGTGAAATAGTAATTTGTGAACTAATAACCATAGATTTCTTGTTGATTGGATTGTTGTTGCAAGGTGTGAAGAATATCGGAGGCATTATTGGCACTCGCTGTGCAGCCGGGTGCCCCGAGGAAGTGAGCGCACTGTATTTGAACAAACTGCAGCACTTCGATAATGCAAATAAACCTTCTAATGTATTATGTTACCTTCGCGTAGCCGATCGTCTTTTCCAGTCATTGAAAGCACAGAATTCTGACTGGGGCATGTTAGGTGTTAGGGAACGTGTGTTCCTTAGAAACTCTTTTCAACAAACTGAAAAAAATTGTGGATTCAAATGTATAAGGGCAAAATATCTGTCGCCCTTCACCAGGCGCCACCTCCGCTTCCAGTAGGTTTCACTGTACGGTCATCTCGCTATCGAGCTGCTCGCGTCTCACATGTACTTCGCTTCAGATGGCTGCCACTTGACGGCCGGCTGCTTTTCTTGTGAGATGCCCATGACTGGTCTCCTTATAGCTACTGCCGGAACTGCTGCAGCACACTTCACAGCCTCTTTCGGTTGAATGACTGCACGATGCGTATGCTGCACTCGCTGTCTATGCAGCTGATTGGCTTTGCGAACCAGCGTATTCTGTGGCGCCGATAGCAGTTATTTTTACATGTTTTCCATTTCTCCTAATTCATTCTCGTGCTTTGGCTGTGTGCCGCGTTGCCTTTACCTCACGCCACTTTATTATTCTTTTTACACTTCAAAGCCACCACGCTAGCTTATGCGCACTCAGTGTTTGTCACGTTCAGCTGCCTGGCATTCAGCTGCAAAAGCCTGCGAAAGGCATTTGCATGCCGCGCAATATAAGTGCCTGTTGTAGCTTCCAATTGACAACTGAATTATTCTCTAGCCCTCCACCACCGCACCACAAATTAGCCTGAGTCACTTCGGGATGTTAGACACCCATTTTGTGTTTCAGGTTCAGTTTAGGGGCTGGTTCGAATTCGGCTGCAGTGCCTGCCACCGAATTTTTATCTATTCTAGGCTGTCCTTGCACCCGCCACCGCTTTGGTGGTGGACGACGGCTGTTGCGGCGCGCGTCTTTCTCTCCGTCTTCTTTTTTTTCTCTATTTTCTGTACGCAAGAGGCAGCGGAGGTAGCTCAGCTACAGAGCCAGTAGCAGGCCCGTGCATTTTCTTCTTCTTACAGCCACAACAACTAAGTCAAACACTGACACATGTTTTACGAGAACATGCTGCAATGCAAGATGCTCGGATGTCGGAAGCGATTTGTTAATCATTCCGTCTATATTGGCCGAGAAGTCTAGTGGCTGTCTGGGCGGGCGTGCCCGCCAACAGAGAATGGATGTTCAGAGCGTCATACACATCAAAGCAAGCAAGGTTCATGCAAGATTGGAGTAGAACAGATTCATTTCATGCGTTCAGTGTCCGCAGTTGGGCTGTTCTCTCAGCTGCTGCAACAAGAGCCCTTAGACCACAACATTCTTCTTCGCCGCGTTCTGGAATTCTGGCTGAACCAGCAAATGGAAAGCATTCACGCAATCACCATAAGAGTGAACTGAAACAAACATTGTGGCTCTGGCTGTTAATAGCACATCCTATGTGACAGTGAATGCTCCGTTGCGGTGGTCGGTTTAATTGTCCTTATAGGCATCAAGCACATTGCGGCAAAGAGAAATTTCACCAGCACCACGGACAAGTTAAACCCCCAAATGCACATAAAAAACCAAAACCTAACTGGCACCGTGCGTTGCATGTAGTAAAACGATGAACTTTGTCCGAAAAGTTTCTCCGTGAATAACGGACACGAAGCCTATATCAACGGGGTGCGAAGTTTCACCTCCTACACCGCAAAAACTAGCTGGCCGATCCAACGCAAACATACTTTTCGTCCAAGGTGGTTTTTAAAGCAAGGCTCATCACAGATGGTGGCACCAGTATCTACCAACGCGTGTGTATTTATGCCAGCAACTCACACAGACACTTCGTTTCTTTAACATAAGTACAGGAAGAGGAATTGAAGACGACTGTTCCGCGACTGACAAAGCACGCATAGCATTATGAATTGCCAATTGGTTTACAGAAAATCTAAGGCATATTATAAATCACCTCTCTGTAGACCCTTGAACCACTTCAGGAGAAAGGTTGGAGTTGAAGCGGAAATATCGAAAAGGGTGCCGAAGCGGGGGGCTACGGTGTAATTCGAATTCCCGGGAAAATTTGACGTGCACTGACATCGCCCAGCAGTCGCATGAGTAAGGTAGGAAATCAACTTCATTGTCCGACAAAATAGGGTTCTTTCCTGTCCCAGGCCTTCCCCTCTAAGAAGAGGCGCCTTAGGGCAGGTGGGAATTCTCTTCAGATACCCGAGCTGGATGGCAAAAGTGCAGGGCACAAAAGGCGGGGTCAGAGCAGCTCTCTGTGCCAAGGATCGAATTCGCTTGTGATGGCCAAATCACTTCGATCTCTGCGGCCTGCAGCTCTCATATTCAGAATCTGGGATTATATTTGCAGATGCCTCAATGGCACCAGCAAGTGTAGCGTTGTCTGGAGGAGGCAGTTTCAGACGCTGACTTCTATAATATTGCGTCACATCATAATACAACAGCATATGCACTTCTCTGTTGTAGCCTTCCGCTGCTTGCTCATTACGACCTGCTCCGGAGTGGAGATCTCGAACCAAGATATGAGCAGCCTCGTTGCCACTAACAGGTTCGTGCGCGGGGTCCAAATCAGATGAATCAGATCCAACTGCATTTGTTGAATGCCATGGGAAATATCCGTCTGTTACCAAAATTTCCAATTGCAGTTTTACTGTCACTCTGCACCTACGTGGCCTTTGTGCTGACGCAAGCAAGAGCTTTTGGAACCTCCTCTGCCACATCAATATCGTCGCTCTTAACGATACTGCCGAGATCAGCCCCTTCCCCGTAACTACTACCGCTAAAAATCCCCCTCCTTTTTCCATCCGCTGGACTTATACAAAAGCGGCCTGCTCCCTCGGCTTCTTTAATTGAGTTCTAGGGCCTCCGCCCTTTTCTGCCTATTCTTTTTATTGTATTTCGGGTGCACATTTCTCGATAATGAGGGTACTCGAAGACACTCTCGTGCTTTCTATCCAATGGTGGCTTGAATGGCCCTTTCCCTATTTGGATTCTGCCCCACTTTTTCCAAAATTACTCTTCCTACCCTTGCGGTGCTGAGCACTTTTAGCTGCGAGACATTTACTGCCTCAATCAGTTCCGCCAAAATATTATGCTTTACCATGTATAACAATCTCTCCGTGAATGCCGTCATAGGCAGCCGCAAAGTCGATACATTCTCATAAACGCATCAGTTTTCCCCTTTCTGCCGCTTTAAGTTCCAGAAAGGCGTCGCATAGCTCACTCTTCTCGTAATAAGGACCTGAACCAGTTTAATCAACTTTTTCTAAGACCCTCTTTATTGTGATTCTCCTAAAGAGACACAGTGCATAGAATAGCCTTCCAGCTTTTTGATAGTAGCAGTATTCTGGCCATTTTTCTGCTGAAGGAAGCCCAGGATCCTAATAGATCTACCTCCGGAACCTGCACCCCACCTAGCAGAATTTGAAATTTTGAAGGCAGTTTATTTAAGCACCTTGTCCTTGTATAGGAATAATTCAGATTTCCGGTGATCACTCCAAGTCTTTTTCTGCTGCATACGTTACAATACAGTCAGCTGCAGCTTGGAGAGTTTGCTCAGTCTCTTGTTCACCCCTGATATGTATTACTACTAAAAAGCCTTTTAAGGCAGTTCTAAATGTTTTAATGTAGATAAAATGAGACCTCATATTGCATAGTTTTGGGCAACTTTGCGCATGAGGGAAACCAACCATTAAGTCAATGAAATAATATATGTGGTCAGTGGATTGCCACTTGTGGTTATGTGGAATCCAGCACTCAAAGTGCAGCGTTGAAGTCTGTTTTGCTTTGAATTGTCTTTGACCCTAAAGCGCTAACCGCATGAGCCAACAATTCACGGCAACATGCCGCGCGACGGGCTGAGTGCCGACAAGCATTGCCGCTCGTCGCTGTCGCTCAGTTTCTGGGTTTTAAAAAATTTCGCGTGTCGTCCAGAAGCAGCTGGCGAGGCAGCTAATCGCAGGCGGCTTTGGGGGGCTCAACTTCTGTTCTGGCTTTTTTGTTTTTGCGTGTGAAGTTTGTTTTCCTAGTCCGGTTTGGGCGAAGAACCTGGTGCCTGCATGCGCTCACTTTGTCTGATCCGTGTATATATATGAGTGCATGGAGACAATTCAGTGAGTGCTTGGAAGGGTAGTAAAGAAAAAAAAAGGATAGTGTGGATAGATACTGTTAATTTTCGAAAGGAGCAGGAGAAAGTCGCTGCTTGCAATGCAAGTCGGCATCGCAGTACAGTAGCGCACTGCTGTGCTGTGACCCTTTAAAATGTGATGCAATAAAAGAAATTTCATCAGTGTTTTATCGTACTTCATGCTGTTGAGTGTTAGTAATGGGATATAGCGTGATTGCACTCCCTTTGACCGAATGACGAGGCGGCGGTAACAAAAACGCTGAAAACGTGCCTCTGTCGCTGAGACCTGTCGCTCCGTACGGTATGCACCAGCGACAATGACAGGCGTTAGCGGCGGTGTCGGGCGATGGATTGCTAGGGGCTGTCGCCTTATGCGGTTGCCGCTACAGCGCTGGACGTTGGTAAAACACTATAATGATGGTTAGCCACTGCTGCATTGCACGAAACATAGTTGAACCATTCAGAAGTTTCATTATAGAACGCAGTTGACAAAGTGTTTATAGCCTGGTCGGTGCCTTTCCACGGGGAACAGCACAGTTGCCACAGTATTAGCTTCCATAGTTCGCCGTGACTGTGGCATGGCATCTCCTCCTGCTTGAAGGCAGCGTGAAAGAGGATGCACACAATATAGCCATTGGACATAGCAGAGTCCACTTATCGCTGCTAAATTGTGTGTTGTTGAGAAGCCGGTAAAAGATGCGTGGTTGAAAGGGCCGGATCACGAAATAAGATGCGAGGTCATTTTCAAGAGCAGTGAGGGCTGGGTAGACAACATAGAGATGTGATGACCAATGATTTAGACAGAATGAGGGTAGTGTTAACTTCCATCTCCTTGTACCACCTTTGAAGGAAGATTTCAACTAATTGTGCACAAGCTTTTTCAGAGCTCTAAAAGTGGAGAGTGGAATAGAGTACACCCTGCTCGTTTAGTTCATCCACGTAAGTTTTTCTGAATATATTTCATGCAAATAGCATTTTCTTTAAACGTTGCTCATTCCACTAAAGTCAGGTTTCAGCATTTTGGTTTCATTGGAAATACTGGAGGTGATGATAAGTTAATAAATGCTGGTAAGTGATCACTCCCGTATGGATTATCTAAAAAGCATCCCATGTAAAATTGACAAAAACATGGTGAACTAAACGACAGGTCTAAACAGCTCATTTCCCCGGATGATGCAGAGCAGGACGTGGGTTTTCCGAAATTCCACAAACGTCTTTGGAAATTGTATATTCCTCTAAAATTTTACATCTGCTTTTAGGTTTTTCGCTTCAAAAGGTGGAATGCGCGTTAATATCTCCACCTATCAAGTATGGTTCTGGTAGCTGGTCTAAAATGCCATCCAATTACTGTAGTTATTTTCATATGGGTTGTAGATGGTTTCAGACCTGTGCCAACTTCAAGAAAGCAAGAGCAGTAGCGTGATACGCCTGAAGGAATGCCGAAAATACCCTTCAAATACGTCAAAAAATATGGGGGCGGGTACAGAAGCTAAATTGCAGCTTCTCACCATTTAGTGTTTCTCTTTTATTATCCTGTATTCAAACAACTCTACAATAGCAACCAAGCATATTAGGCGAATACTTTCCAGCAGCTTATATATATCTTTGCATTGCACTCAGTCGTTTTTAAAACACAAAAACCACTGAAAAATAGACTTCCAACAGCTGGTTGACGTACAAACCTTATAACGGCCAAATTACTGTCCATAAAATCAACACGAGTACTATCTGCTGGAAAACAACCTGCCCCAGGGCCTGAAAAAATACAATATGAAAGGTTGGCCCATCTTTCTGATTCTGCTGTACATGCACTTTTGAAATTTTTAACAAAATGTGCATCTCACAAAAGTTACTACTGAAAGCTTGGTAAACAGCTGTTGCAGTTCCTTTTCTTAAACCGGGAAAGCTGGCAACTTCCCCTAGTAGCTCCGGGTCTGTAGCCCTCACAGTTGCCTCACTAAATCTTTTAAACCAGTTCTCCTAAAACGTGGCACTCTGAGTGCCAATGCTGCATTTGTGTTTGCACCTTTGCATTTGTGCATTTGGTCAATGTAGGTGTGTCAGGCGTAGATAAACTGGAGAATTAATTCGTGCCAACTCCCATTGTTTTTTGCAGCAGGTGGTGAAAGCAATTCTGGTGCTGAAACCCAGGCACCCTTAAATCTTGTGGACATGTATGTTCATTTTTCTTCCTCCTTACTTGCGACCTGTTTTCTGCGTTTGACATTAGGTCAACCTTTATTTTTGATTCACGTAATATTCTGAACATCGATCAGTGTGGTTTTAAAAAAGCATGCGCAACGACAGACCATCCTCTTAGACTTTAAAATGCTGTCCAAGAGGCATGTATACATAAGAAACAGTGTCTTGCCATCTCCTTCGACATGAAAAAAACCGTATGACACAACATAGAGGTTCGGCGTACTGCGTGACCTGGCAGACTTGGGTCGAGGCCACATGTTAAACTGCATGAAGGAATTCCTATCAAACCGTTTACTTAAAGTACATGTGGGCTCAATCCTTTTGAGGGGCTTTGTTCAAGAGAACAAAAATCATGAAGGGTGTATTTAAGTACTACTTTCTTTGTGGTAAATCTTCAAACAATAGCCATGATGATCCCCAAATTGATTATGCACTCACTTTGTGTGGATGACTCCACATTGCAGTACATCCAAACAACATGCGAGCGGCAAGTACAGTAAACCATAGATAGACTACCTACATGGGCATTCTATATCTTGACACCATTGTATTCTAAATGCATTTGACTGTAGGTATTGTGACATGGTATTCGGTTAAATTTACTATTAGTCCCATTAAACTGATTATTAGTCCCAGGTCTTGTTTGTCTTAGCTGGGATTCGAAGAGTGCATGGACAAGAGATTATTGTTTGTCACTACTGTACTGATCACTTTCTTTGTCTTTAATTTGTATGCAACTGACAGGTGAAATATTCTCAGATGCTGAAGTAGTGTCCGGCTAGAGGCAGGTACCTTCCAGAAAGTTATGCTAGAATCACTCTGTATCGGGAGGCTAATGACTTTCCAGTTTTGTTTTATAGCTACAGCAAAATTTCTCTCAGCAGTGTCACAAGTAACTGTGTGCAAATTGCATGGCTCGTAGTAAAGTATGACAACCAAACACTAATTTAGAGAAAATGTGTACTTGCGGCTTTCAGTGCATATTCGATTTCAAGTCAAGCCCAAACAATGGCCAAACAATTTGTGTCAGCAGAATTTTAAAATGTTTGTAGAGATAGCTTTAAATTGACGCAGCTAATACCTTTGGAGTGGAACGCCGTATGATTTTTTTTTGTGTTCAGAGCGAGCAGACTGTTAGTGATTATCTTCTCAACACTCATGTCCTTGTTTATTATGCCGTCTAGTTCCTGTATTGTATTGTAACATTCCGTATCCTAGCGCATGAGAATAGGTCATAGATAGCAATTCATTACACATTTGCAGAAAGAGCGGAGTCAAAGTGCTGAGCCTTGAGGTACACCAAGTGTGAGTTTTTGGGGGACTGATGTGTAATTTTCGAATGCAATGCATTGTGACTGTTGAGATAACTTAATAAATCGTGTTTCCCCTTAGCTCCTAAGTTATGTTTCCTCTAATAATATAAATTGTTGGACTGTATTCTGTTTATTGAAAAACGTGTTTATATGGCTGCAAAATAAACTAAGATGACTGCAGTGAAATACTATATTAAAAAAAACTGCTGGTTCAACTATCCATCCGACGAAATCTGCAGTCGTTCCTGAAAACACCTTTGTTACACAACAGTTACACAATGCCCATCTAGGGCACTGTTTATTAATAAGCCTCAAGTAGTCAAGCCACTCCTACTTCGTTTTGAAGGGAAGCGCACAGAATTAAACTTACTCAATTACCCGATGTTGCACACTGCCCCCACCCACTGCCACCCTGGTACAGCTTCCCCGATGTATGTGACTTAACACTTAAAAATTCCACAAAAAACGGACACCACATGAACACCTGTTACAAGAGTTTTTGACCCTCAGTGATAAATACAGAAATTATAAATCATTCTACACTGATGGCTCTAAAACAGTATTTTATATAGGCAGTGCCATAGTGAAAGACAAAAAAGTAGTAAGGTTACCTCAGGGCTCTTGCATTTACTGCTGAGTGCTACGCGATCGCCGTGGCAGTAGAAAAAGCAATAAACGAGAACTTGAAGAAAAGTGTCATTTACACTGATTTCTTAAGTGTACTCACAGCACTTCACCTTACACCATTGATTGGAAATATCATACAAAACATAGTAAAAGCCACAGCACAGTGACAGAGCATAATACTGTGTTGGGTTCCATGTCATGTAATTAAAGGCAATGAGAGAGCAGATGAGTGTGCTGCACAACACAAAAAATTAAAAGCATTCCCTGCAAGGACAGTTTAAAGTTAGTGCACTACAAGTTGGAAAAAAGCTGTCAGTCAAAATGGAATAAAGAATTGAAAAATAAGCTGCACTTAGTAAAACTTGCCATAGGAGAATGGAAGTCATTCTCTCACCATTAGCATTTCACTGAAGTCATCGTATGTCGCCTGCGCATTGGAAACTCACACCTTACACAATACTTTATTCTGGTAAAACAGGAAAGACCGAAATGTGGACTGTGGGGAAAAGAGATGACAATAATACACATTTTATGCTCATGCAAAAAACGGGACAAGATGAGAAAAAGAACACTTCCCACAATTCTTCAAAGTACACATTACTTTTCATCTTCACGTACTTCTAAAAGATGACTCACTTGCAAATACATTATGTGTTTCATTCCTAACAGAAGCAAACTTTTTAATTGAGTTATAGATTTTTTAACCAACTTTTAGACCCATCACATCCATAACAGCACATAGTCATGCTGCATGTTTCATTTTATTTTTTCATTTTACTTTGTGCCTTTGTATTTGTATTATCCACTTATGTATTTGTTCTGCTTGGATTTGTACAATAATCTGCAGTATGAAATAAAAAAATTTGGAGGACGCTTAAGCTTCGCCTTCAAGAGTGGAACGCGATAGCTTTATTACATCGCAGGGGACGCTTTCCCAGCAGAAGCGCTACGGCGCAGAGATCACGTCGGAGGCGTCCGACATCAGACGCTGCACCTAGCAATCGCGCTGTGAGCGTAAAGAGGAGCCGCGTCGCCTAAACACCACTGGTCGAGTGACGCACGCTGGATGTTGGAAGGGGAGAGAACGAGAAAACTTATTAAACGCAAGGGTATTGGGGCATCCTCGCACCGGTACCCGCGCGGCCCGAAGGGGAGAAAGGGGTGAGCAAAGATAGTGATCTAAAGAAAGGAAAGACTTGATTTTACAACCCGTGAGGGTGCACGGCGAAACGTCAGGGGCGAGTGGCATGCCACGTGTCGGGGCAGCGCTGCACATGGAAGTTGCTTTTTATTTATGAAGTGCATGCCGGGATTTATCGCTCACGGCCAACGCCGCCGACGACACCGGCTTTTCTGCGACACGAGCTCCTTAATGCTACCGCGTTAATAAAATAAGACTAAACCTCGCGCCTGGCACATGATGGCCTTCGTAGCCTATGTGCCATTGAACCACACTAAACTAAACAATCTTGGCTCACTTCTGCTTTTGTTAAGCTTCTCGGTCATAAACACAAACCAAAGTTTATTACCAACGTGTGCACAGCAAACCAACAAATTGTTTAATGCTATCCATAACCTAGTGCATAAAATGGTTAAGCCACAATGGCCATTTGAAGAATCATTGGAGGTATATGCAAAAGTCATGCGTGTGAATCCGGAGCGTATGCTATGACTGAACTAGTACTTTTGTGCTCCGTAACATGTTGAATCATTTGAAGCACTCCGAACATTCTGCACACGGTGTTCCACAAATTTGTTTATAGAAATGGTGGTGCTAAGTGGTCCAACAGCAATGGTTCACAAACCGGAGTATGTATCGCGGAACGAAAGTGCGAGCAGTAGCGCTAACAATCTGAAACCTCTTTCTCCAGCTATCCAAGATGAAACCTGCCACTGCTTTGGTCCAACCAACCACTAGCAATCAAGAGGAGACAAGACTAACGCGCACATTCAAGATGAACACTGTACCTTTTCTTTCTCATATCACAGAAATGTAAATAAATGTAAGTATGTAAATACATTTCTGGCCACGTTTCCACATTGCTTATGTCTCCACATTAAATACTTCCACCGCAAGTATTTTGTAACTTTGTCCGAAAAGAATTGTCCATCAAACCCCAGATACTGCGTTTCATATCGATTGCATCGTATTAGCCGCTGCTTTTCTTGATGCGCTTGCTTGCACTCTCGCGTAATGACTCGCGTGATGCATGCCATAATAAATGCATCGGGTAGCACAGACGCATGCTACTGTGTTTACTCGTCTGGAGCTTAGTGGACAGAGTACAGAAGAAAAACACTGACAAAGGGCCTTATGTTGGCAAAAGGCTCAGGGTAAGAGAAGACAGTCCTACACTTGAAGCTGTGTGTGCCACATTGTCGGTCGAAAGTCAGAACAGCGACAGTTGACAAGAAAAGACCTTAGGCCATTTTAAATCAACGCGTGTCCTGTGTCAATTGCCAAGCTTGTTCCACGTCTTATAGCCAGATAGTCGTTTAAACCTTCTACCAAACACTAAATGCCATATCAGGCCAGGTTATAAAAGACTGTATCCTACGCCCATAACTGAATTGATTGATTGACCTATCGCGTTGAGCGCCTGTCACAAAATTGGCGGACGGCCAATGAGGCCACCGGGTGAGCGGAGCTGCAAAACTGACCGTTCCATAAAGTTTTACTTCTCCCAATAAAATATGAGCATGGCATGAAGGAAGCCTCCTCAGGACTATAAGATTAGCCGCTTCATGAAGTGGTATGAATGTAACTGCCGAATGTGCATTCCTGACCCGCTCCCACCGAAAGCCAGCCGCAGCAGCTGCGGATGAAGCATCTTGCCATACTGAAATGCGATAAAATTATGCATATGTGGCGGAGAAGAGTAATGAAAAACCACTAATATTAGTTACACACTTCTAGGCAATAAAAAAACTAATGTCTGTATAGGCCGGAATTATTTGCTTTTATTTGGTCTGTCAGGTTGCTAGTGCACTGGTGCGATGTCAGTGCACGTTAGAGAACCCCAGGTGGTCGAAATTTCTGGAGCCCTCCACTACGGCGTCTCTCAGCCTGAGTCGCTTTGGGACGTTAAACCCCACAACCCAACCCAACCAGTTAAAAGTCAAAACTAATTAAAATTTTCTACCCTTACCAACGCTACCAAATGTACTAAAATACCTCCAAAGAGAGAATATTAAATATTGCATGGCGGGATTCTGCTGCACTTCCCTGTTCAGCTTTTACAACTGACCACGAAGTACGAATATAATTGCGATGCGTAAGTGTGAACGGCCATCACGAAATCGGCGCACATTTTTAAGCCGGCGCGGCGCGAGGCCCGCGCGTCGCCGCATGATAAATTCCACAAGATTTGAGAAAAACCTCCTTCCCCGCGCGAGAGAGCGCGTAGCTTTGTACGCCACGTGTCGCCCTCTTTCTCACCACCCGGCGTTGAAGGTGACTCACCGTCTGGAATACGCCAGAACCATCCAGAAATTTCTACGGGTCCTAGCCAACGACGCGCGGCTCGACGGGAGGAAAAGGGAGCGCTCTGACCAGCGAAGCTAAGTGTGTGTGCACGCTAACTTTGGCGCGTGTTAACAGACAGACGCGGCGCGCCTTATTTAAAGACCGCGCCGCTTGTGTAGTAAGTCAGTCCGTCAGTCTGGTTGCGGCGTGTTCGCCAGTGCTTCGGCTGGACTCCTAGGGATCACCCGCTGCTGGCAAGCCCACGGACCTGCGAGGGAGCGGAGCTCGTCTTGCATGGCGGCCACATCGTGACTCTCGAGGCGTTGGACTGCAGCAGTGCCCGGTGAACAATTGGTGTTTGTTTTGTGACTCTCGTGTTTGATCTGTTGTAAATCCTCTGTGTTATTGAATACCTCTGTAATTGCATGCTTAGCGTTTGTATTCTGTGACCCTCTAGTCTGCATTTCCAGCGATCTTGTGTATTCCTTTGTATCGTCTCTTGCTGTGCATAAATTGTGTTTTGTTTGTTACTTCTGACTCCAATCCTTACTCTGGTTTGAACCGGTGACAGCTGGGCACCAAACGGCCACCCCCCTCTGTCCCTACAAGGTAGTTGAATTCCGGCTGAGCTTGCCACGCAAGTCGAGGGCATCTCTTTTGCGACCGGAACAGCTACCCGCACTCACTCCAAGGATGTCTGGGAGTGTGCGCACCGTTGAGGGTGCATCGTTAATAATAATACCTTCTAATTATTAACGGGTGACAACTGCATGCAGTTTGTAAACGTAGGCCAGAAACGCATTAATGCATGAGAGCTTTTTAACTGATTTATAATAAACGCTCCACCAAAACCTTCCTCAAATTCATTGCCCATTTCTTCATCGTCGATTTTTTACGATTCCCGAAATAGTCGAACACGTCAACTACCACTGAACCGAGCTGTCGCTGATTTTTCGGTTTCTCAGTCTGCCATTGCGGCTATTAGTGCTTATTTCGTCGCCCGCAACAGCAAACGTACGGATGCTAAAAAAAAAGGACTGCATTTATTGCCAGAAATTTGCCTTTGGAGCTCTTGCCAAAAAAGCGAAAGCCTTCGAAGGTTAATATTTCAGACTGCGGTAGGGCCGTTTTGCTAGTGCTTTACACGATGGTTGGACGTAACACACAGAAAATAAAGCTTTTTTTCCTTCACTGTTTGATAGTTATGCAAATTTACACTAACAACGATTTCAGTTGCATTTTTCTCAGTGGCGGAAGAGAGGCCACAATGCACTCAGTCCCTGTTTCATCAAAAGCTTTTGAATAAGGAAAAATGTACACCGAAAACGACCAGTTTGATAGATACCAGTAATTTCAGTGACATATCTCAGCTTATATGCCTCTTTCTGGCCAGTTGTTTAAATCTACAGCTAAATCTGTGCTAGGGTGGCTAGAATGGGGAGGTGTGAAAACCGGCTCCTGAAAGCTGGCCGCAAAACGCGTTCCTGCCGCACGTGGCGCTGCCGGCGGGGGCGCCATCGTTTCTCGCGGCATCTGCACTGCTCCAGTAGGGTAGCTCCAAGTTAGCCCGAATGATTTCATCGCGCGAATATTTTTTCGCTTAGTATTTTTGTTTTACAGGTAGTAGATATGAGATATTTTAATTTGATACTCTCATTCCTCACAAAACTGCTAGCACAGACAAAGTTGGCGGCGTTCGCGCTAGAATGAATCCACAGAACTGATACAGCGCTGTTTTTGATCTTCACTCTCTGTGGTGCTCTTAATGCGGCCGCTTCTTAGAGTTAGCGCGTATGCTTGCCAGAATCTCGAATAAAAAAAATAAAGTGTAGTTCTCATCGGAA
Source organism: Amblyomma maculatum (assembly GCF_055883805.1). Classification (NCBI taxonomy): domain Eukaryota; kingdom Metazoa; phylum Arthropoda; class Arachnida; order Ixodida; family Ixodidae; genus Amblyomma; species Amblyomma maculatum. Next base: position 133,413,098 of record NC_139350.1, read on the forward strand.
TTACCGTGAAGGGCCAGCATGTTGGAGATGACTTTGAATGTGTCGGTCGTGCATCTGTCACAGTATTTTAATGGAGGAAGAGATTAGTGCAATATATGCGCGATGAGGTTAAAAAAATACGAAAAATACAAAATGTTCGTGGTTTAATAAAGTTTATTGCGAACAGCATAGTAACTCAGCAACACCGCATTTTTACAAAACACAGGGCTTAACTCTCTTTTTGTAATGGGCCTTGCGCTCATTCAATCCTTTCAGCAAGAAGTGCACACGCGTGATGCAATAAAACCTAGCCACAGACATTGTTAGAACAGTGGAATGCGCACTACAGCCAATCTGTGGTACATTGGCGGCTAGAAACAAGAAATCCTTTACCACTTTCGCATGAAGCCGTGTAGTGCTAAATGCACGCGTTAATCTGTCCTCTAGGGTCTGGATTAGTCTGTACAGACACCTTGATGGGTACAGAAGCCCTCCCATGTCCCATTGCTTGCAAGCTTCTGCTGGCAATTCATGCGGCACACTTTCTTTTGCCACAAGGCAGGTATCCGTGCATGCTTCACAATGAGCTGAAAGGATGCGTTTCCTGGCAACATAGCCCGCGATGTAGTAAACAAGGCGGAAATCGCTGTGTTCCTCGACGTAGTCCACATGGTCTATGGCCACTTCCGCTGCCTCAGCAGGTAGTCCAGGATCACCCAAGGCTGTTTCCTCACTTTCTGGAAGCAGCTGCTCCTCCAACAGCAGGGACTCCAAAAGTCCAGGGGACACATTTCCACCCTTGGGGCTAAGCTGTAAAAGCTTAAGCGCCTGCATTTACACGAGCAAATGAGAACAATTAAGAATTTAAAAGTATATGCCTGATATTTCAATGGACAGTATTGAAATGCATATGCATACTTGATGATAATGATGAACTGCGAAGGTGTGGGGTGATCATTGGCTCCACTAGCCTGTCTTACAACCCCAAAAGAACTCTCCAAGCAGTCTTGACTAAGGCGGGAGGTCATCAAATACCTAAAGCCAACCTTTTCAGTGAGGTACCAATATGTCCTTAGTGGAATGAATGGTGACACGCAGACCTTCTGATGTGCTCTTGCTTAAGAAGCCAAGCCCTTTTGCATGGGCCTCCCATTGATCTAAAAATTCCAGCAGGCCTTCAAGTGCAGCTTCTTTAGCGCTTCCACATCTGAAAAAAAAATTATTAGCAGCACATAGAAATGAGCTCAGTTGCTGTGTACATACCTCAAAGCTTCTGCTGGAAATCGTGACGTCATGGCTTCAATTGCTTGAACCATTATGTTAATGAACACCCTTGTTGGTTCCAGGTTTGGATATTGTCGCTCAATTTTTGCCTTGTAAAGGTCCATTGCATGTACAACTGCACTGCTAAAAATATAGAAGGCCAAATTTACCCTCATCTTTTCAAACCCACTTGGATATATGTGGGACCTTGTCAACTTCGGCACTGCCTTCAAGGTGAAGGCACTGCTGTTAACCTTCCAGGTTGTTGCCACATGTTCCCAGTGAGCCTGCACAATTTGATAAGTGTCAAACCAGCTGCTTACCACATGCTCAACATTTTGAATGTAAATAAAGACAATAAAATAGCATGCATACTCGGCCATTGTGCGTGTTGAAGCCGTGCTTCATCATTGTGTTTCGCACGCATTTCACAAGATGAGGAAAATCCGAGATGAAATGTAAGAACCGCTGATTGTCACATGGATGGACAACCTTGCATTTCACATATTTTGAATTTCCATGCACACCCATGATATGCCACATAGAACGGTTCCATGTTGCACCATCCGTACAGATGTAATCTACATGCAAACCAGCTTGTTCGCATAGAATAGTTGCCTCCAGAATGATTTTTGTCAGCGTTGGTGCCTTGACATTCCCATTGGAAGCAAAGACACCTGAAAAAAAAAGCATGAAAGCAGGTATTAGTGTGAATGAAAAAAATAAATTCATGCACTGATGAGTACTATTTACCTATAACCTGTGTCCACCTCCCCACAAAAGGCTGAAACATGACAACCAGGCCATGGTCAGCTTTTGCGTGCTTGTCTTGTGCTCCGGTGAACTGCCCCAGGTGAACTGCACGAAGCCCTCAATATCTGTAGATGATTTAAGGTCTAGGTGGGCAGAGAGCTTCATTTCGTCTATAACTAGCCCACCATGCCTATTCAGTTCATCAATTTCCCTGGCTTTCTCTTTCACACACTCAAGGAGTTTACGGCTAAAGCCGTAAGATGCCTTGAAAGCCTGCAAATATAAGATGAGGAAAAATTAACTTTACTCATTAAAAAAAAAGTGCAGCAACATACCTTGATGTATTTTTGGAGGCACACACGGCTAGGAAGTGCAAGGATCTTCTGTCCCCTCAAATGCTCGTACAAACGTGGGCTCTTCATCCTTAAGATGATGCACTCTAAGAGCCATGCTTTCTCATATCGATATCCCTTCATGGATCGCCTCTTTGATGCCTCGAGACGTGCTCGTACTGCATACTGCTGCTTTTTTGGAAGCTGCTCGATCTGAAACGAAAGCACAAACAGCTCCATTTATTTTAGGGCCAGTTATGAAACAGTGCAAAGCTTACCTTTGCCTCGAAACTGGCTTTCTGTATAGAGGAATGTTTTTCTTGCAACTTTCGGACGGCTTCATGCAGGCTGTGTACTTTCATGTTCCGCCGCCTCAAAGTGCGAACAGCGCACTTTAATCTCTTTCCCGCAGTTAGCATCAATGGGCGTCGCACTTTATTCTTGGAACGCAGCAAGCGGGCCTTCAAGATTTGCCTCTTTTCTGCACTTCATGCACCGCTGAGGCGTCTGGGTCGACACATCTGTGAAATAGATCACAAAAACCTTAAGCATCCAAAGTTTTCATACTTGTCGTGCTTGTTTGAGAGGCATGCACCCAAAAACATACCCTGTGACACGGATCCATCACATGCAGTAGAGTACAGGAAATGTCCAGATAGTGTTGTGCAATCAGACACATCTAATGGCTGGAACTCGGTGGGCTTTCCAACTCCATAACATGCAGAAAGATTTTCTGCATATGCTAGAAGCTCCTGGGCCTCTTGCTCAGATGCAGTGGTACGCCGGCAGTGATGCTTACCAGCCAGGATGATTGTGCAGCTTAAAGTTTGTTCATCAATTTCGAACACAGCTACCTTGTGGAAGGTAACTGGAGGCATTTTGTTTTTACAAAACTCGGCTGTTTGATAACGCACCACATTTTCTTGCTGGAATGTTTGGCGTGACCAGTTTTCTGATGGTAGTTGGACTAAAAATGTAATGCTCCTTAGGCTCTGCAACAGTCATATTGTCCGGTTCGTCATCTGGATTGAGTTCAGCCGATTCGCATGCAGACTTATCAGTGTTCTTGCGGCTCTTTTTCGCGGGAACGGGAGGGTTTTGTTTCACTCTTCTTTTTCTTTCTTTCGGTAGACTCTTTGTCAGGTACTTAGGCAGATTTGGAAAAACTGTTGGAATAGCCCCAACTTTCAGGGCAGGAACATCGCGTGGCATTGAGACTCCTTTTCCGTTCACCACGTGCACGAAGTGTCTCAGAATGAACCTAAAGAAATAAAAATGCATAACCTCTGTTAGAGAAAAACTTCCCGGTCTTGAATGCAATGACAACTACAACTTAAAGAGCTAACACACGTCCTGCCGCGATGCATGGGCTTCATTCTGGGCGCGTTTCGATGGAGGCGAAACGCTAAACGCATCCCTGTGCTGTGCGATGTCAGTTCACGCTAAAGAAGCTCCGATCATCTCAATCAATCCTGAGCTGTCCACTGCAGCTTCCCTCATAGCCCACGTGTCGCATTCTGTTACTCTTGCAATGTTTTCACGCGTACAATCAACACGTGAGAACCGCCGAAACACGCACGTACCTTTTGTCGAAATGCCGTTCACAAATCGCTGAATTCTCTTGCAGCAGCTTGTCGGCCCTTGGGATAGCACGAGCCCACTTTTTAAAATCATCTTTGCAGGCAGGCACGCGGAAAAGGGAGACTTTTTCTCCACATGACTTGTAGCCGCCGTCGCAACCCGGCACAAAACACCACCTCTGCATTTTTTTTTCACGTTTGACGGTATTCTTGGGATCGTGTGAAGGAATGGTGACAGCCACTCACCACTTGCACTATAGAATTATATAAACGCAAAAAATACACGCCAGCACTGCAGAAAACTTTCGCAACGCCATAACCTATGCTTCGTACGACGCCTGCGAGACTGCTGGTGCATGCTGGTGCTGCTGCCGGGCTAGCGGCGCCCTAAAACCCCTTGATACTTTGAAAGTTACGCCAAAGATTGATCTTTGCCGCCGCCGCGCTACCTCCTCGCCTCCTGCTCGCCCTTGCGCGCCCCTTCGCTGAAGGCCGGCTCTCCGCCCGATTTCCTGAGCGACGATTGGTCTCCCTGCCGTTGCCATTGGAAACCGACGCGCGTCCGGCGTTTTCCTTGTGTTTTCTTTTTCCTTCGCGCCATTTTTCTCCTAGTCTCGGCGAGCGAATATTGCGCGCTGTGCTTTTATTGCAGCGTGCAAGCTCTATGCCGTGCTGTTGCGCGTACAACTGCAGCAAGCGACCTGAAGATGGTTATGCGGTATTCATGATATCTCAAGGCAAGCGTGACGGCTTGCGCACGAGTCAATGGATTCACAAGATTAGTCGAAAGACGTTTATTCCTAGAAACAAGAGTTGTTTGCGACGTCGAGCCTTTCTCACTCTCCGTAATAACGCGTCACCTGACGCTGCGTTTTTTATTCCTGCTTGCTGCTCAATACTTTTGCGGCGGCAGCATGTTCATTGTATAAAAATAAGGTTGTCCTCTGCAGCATGCTGAATATTCTGCGAGGCTCCAAAACTCCATCATTTAACACGCTTCGACTTCTGTACAGTCAGAAACAGGGCACTATAATCTGCTTTTTGCTGTCAGAAATAACTGGAAAATTAGTCTCTCGATTGCATTTGTCGCGATTATGCTAGGATCCCTGGCCTCCTTCACTAAAAATCAAAATTCGGGCTTGTAGAGGAGCTAGCCTTTCCAGCTTTTACTTGTAGTGTGCGTCGGTTACTCGGGAGCAATGAATGCTGGCCCTGAAAAACTCTTTGGCAAGTAAACCCGAGGTATTGCGGGTAATCGGCACTAGTTAGGTCGTATGGCATTTTTTTTTCAATTCTTGAATGTGTCTTGCCATGCTTCGACGCACGCGTGGGTTAAAAAATATGCGTTCGTTTTATCAGGGATACGGCCAATGTGCAGGAGGTGTTCATATGATCACACAAGCTTCACTTTGACCATGACTACTAGGCGTTGGCAGGTTACCTTCGCTTTGAAAGCTGGAGCTCTAAAAGCGCGATTCCGCGTATTCATTTATTGCGAGAAAAGTTATCCCATCGATGTCAAATCAGCCGGAATCATTGCATCAATTTTCTGTATTTACGAAACTTAAACAATCAATGATGATTATAGTTATTATGTAAAAATAGGGGAACATTTTGCGAGCAACAATTCTTAACACTGTAACATATTACTCATTTCAATTGTATGCAAGATTTTTTTTTCACCTAGCCTGAGTAATTATCTCATCGCTCTATGTTCTAGCTACATTTCACTGAAGACCAGTTTGAGCCGCCAATATTACACGAACTCGAAAAAAAAAACAGACCAAACGCAGTTCCATCAATTTTCTCTCACCGACCTGTCCTGAAGTAAAGGAAGCCTCCTCGACAGAGACATGAACCTCGCGCTGATAGTAGTCAGTTAATTCTGTGGCTTGCTCTTTTCCCACCTCCATTTATGAGAAAACAAGAAAGTATAACAATTAAAAGTCAATGTATAGTTGTCTCGTCAGATATTATGAAATAGAGATATGACTGACAATGTAAGTCAATGAAAATTGAAGTATATCAATGGGTCATGGGACGGCATTAGATTAAATAGTGATGGTTATGAATAGTGATAGGTAATGATGGTGACTGTTACGGATAATAATAGTAAATTATAGTAATAGGCCCGGATAGTGAGGTGATAGTGTTCGTTGCGGATAGTGACAGTTACGATAGGTCTCTTGCATTAGTAGATATAGTGATAGATAGGATAGCGATAGTTAATGAATTGGCAGTTATATGCTTTCTCATTTCCGCACGTTGAAGACCTATGTGCACCTTGTAATTTTTTTATTTGATTGTTGCGTTCAATGAAATCAAGCTCTTTTACACAGCGCATGAGACCACAGCATGCTTGCCCCAGAACTTCAGTGTATCGGCAATAGGGCCCACCACTTCTCCCAGTGTACCCTGCTGTCTTTTAACCACACGCGAAGTCAGTGAGGGGCCACGTAATCATAAAATTATTTAATTCCTCCATCAGCATCATATCAAGACTGCCGTGGCAAACCTGTTCCTTGCCTCGAAGCAGCAAGGAACAGCTCAAAATTTGATTTTATACAAAATTAACTAATGAACGCAGATTATCGCGGATCGCTAACTAGCACAATGCCATTACACTTGGCCTAAGCTTTCCAACGGTATACGGTTCGGTGTTGCAGCTAAAATTTAGATTTTAATTGCAATTTACTAAATATCAATTAATTTGGCCCAGTAATTGATTGAAATACATGTACAATTAACCAATAATCCAATCTCATGGTTGATCACGTGACATATACTATGCTTAGAGAGATAGCTTGACAGTAGCGAAATAGACTAAGTCCTGCTTTAACCTTCTCTAATCTTGAAGTTCAAAGCACCAGCCTGGATCGTTTTCTGAAGTTTTACCGCGATGACAGATTTCACGCTCTAAAAAAAAAACAAACACAAAGTCAGAGGCAGTACTAGATTAAGTGCACAAAGTAAAACCTTATCATGAGACTTAAAAAGTGTCTGTAGCACAGAACTCGCTTGAAAGCTTTGTTTATCAGTATTCCCCATTCAAACAGTTCTAAGAAGAAACCAATCAATTCATGAACTTTACTATTGGCATTCTTAATGCTTTTCTCGCAATTTTTCAAAAATTTTGTGCACTCCTGGAGCGCAGACCTGGCCCAAAAGCTCAGGGCGTCAGGGGGAGAAAGCGTGTCGTGCGCAGCGCTCGCCGCCGCCGCGCGAGGAGAATCGAGGAGGAAAGCGCGGCGCGGAGGAGAGTGTCGCTACTTTCAAATTATCAAGGGACTTTAGCGGCGCCCCCGACTGGAGCGCCGTATTTTCCCCAAGCGGCAGGAACGCACAGCGGGTACTCGGCTGGCAATGGTACGGCGCCGCGGTTTTCACACCTCCCCATTCTAGCCACCCTATCTGTGCTGTAAGAGGTGCAATTCTTTCTGCTTGCGCTGGAGTTTTCTGCGTACCGCCAGCGCCGTCTAGTGGCCGTCGCTCCACTACCTTGGTAGGACAGCTGAGACGGCCGCGGCTGGAGACGCTGAAGAGAGTCTACTTTATCGCGAAACTAAAGGCATGCTGCTGCGTTTAGAAGCGCTCGGTTACAATAAAAAGATTGCTATGTACTCTATTCCACTGCAGCTGTACAAAACACAGTGGCGGTAGAACTTGACTGAATTCGGGAGACATGGGGGATTGTTGAGTTTCTCGTTTGTGCGCTGCTCATTGCACTTTATCAATACATCAATTGCGGAACCTGATGAGAATGTTTTGTGAAAGGCGCCTGTTATAACTGGGCGTGAGTGGAGCCATTGCAAGATGGACGACAACTTAAAGTTAACAAAGGGTGAGCGTAAGTAGCATCCCGATATGCATATTGCGATCATTTAGATGAGAAATCGAGAGAGTTAACAACCTATCCGAATACGCAGTGTTTTGTCAGAGTTGAGTTGCATAATGCATTAACGGGCACGCTTTCACACTTCTTCCTGCACTAAACTATCGGAACTCACCTAGTAACCGTTCAACAATTTTTCAATGGTTTAGTAACTGAGTTGTGATTGAAAAACGCCCCACAATTAGAGAATTAATCTTTCGTTGTTTGCTTCGAATAAAATACTTCAGAGAAAGCGCTTTTTGTTTTAAGTTGGATTGTTTAGTTTGCTGGCTGAAGTACAGCCGAAAATATTCATGCACTATTTGTTTTAGCACGCCTACAAATTAATAGGTAGATATTCTACATATTCAATCCAGAACGTTCCTATTGTAAATATCGCGCTGTACGATCTAGCTGCCTCACCATGAATGATTGCTCTAAGGAACGCATACTGCTAGCTGACCATGATTGCTTGAGTCGTTTATTTGGGCACGGAATAGTAGATACGCTGATCTCCAGTCGCAGTCGGCGCACGGGGAGGGTGGGGGGATAGGTCAGTGCATAACTGCTAAATAGTGCCTGTTACAATTTCAATTCTGTCATCATCAATACTAATCCCATCCTTCGATGTAGTTCATTCTTGGCTCTTAAGGTAGAGAGTGCGGGTATAAACTAAGGAGATTCAAGGTACGAAAACTCTCCCTCACGCTCTCGCATTGTAGGGCACCGATAATATCCGCCCAACGTTTATGACTAGGAAAATTGTGGCCACCTAACTTTTTACAGTGCTAGCAGTGTGAGCCTTCAAGATGCATGCTTCGCAGCAGATCTCGGTGTTATTCGCTTCGAAGAATAAGACAAACCCATCAGTTGCTTGTCGTTCATTGACGTAAATAGGCAAGTGCAGAAACGCGACTGCATGCCTTTGTTTCTCTACAGATGCGTTCAACGGCATCGCCCTAAAAACCGTGCATTATATATATTTCGCGACGCATGAGGCACCATTTTAATCGGAAAGCTTTCTCAATCATTACTGTTCCTCAAATGGGGAGTAGAAGTACTTCACGTGTTCAATGCTCTCAACACGCGCAGTATTGACAAATCCTACTGAATGTTAATACAGCAGTGAGGTTGTTTCATTTTGCTGTGATATATTTACCCTCCACTAGTGGTGCTTCATCGCAGGCGAATCTTATTTGATAGAAAGTGTGCCTGTAATTCACCGTGCAAAGGCGCTGTACTTTGCAAGTGCCCCATAGTAAGGAAAAAAGAGACTCAACTCACAGCCGTTTCAAATCTACGCGTAGAGACTGTCGCTTCCACAAGGCAGCAGCGGCGTGGCTCGTAGCCAAGTTGGCATGCAGCTGAAGAGGTCAGGATGCGCCTTCAAGCAATTAATTAAAAAGGAAAATTCCAAGTTTTTCAGAACAATAAATTTGCGGTAAAAGTACTAGGCACGAAATAGAAAGCTTCAAATCTTCCGATGGGCGTAGCCACGGCACGACGAGCGGTGTGCTCCGTCCTACTATACGCTTGCTCATTTTAAAACCAGGCGGCGCTCGGTGTCAGACTTCAAGCGCGCCCCCTGGCCAGCGCAGCATCTTACAGTCCGAGGCGAATTAGCAGATAGAGATAAAGATTCAGTTCACTTCTCTTTACGTTGCGGAATAAGATATCAGTGTTCTGGACTTACCACTGTTTTTAATACCCTGCCGTCATCATCACCATAGCTGTCATGCTGAATAAAGCTTCCAGTTTTGGCTTAAATTGTTTCGGGGCCATTTTATTACAGGCACAGGGATATAGATATCTGCCATCGCATGACAAAAAATATTAAAATGGTGCAGAATAGCAATACGGTGGCGAAAGGTATGTGTAGGGTTAGTTGTATAGGATGATAAATTTGCGTTTGGACACAGAGGCAAAAAACAACAGCATAAGAGCTTGTCATCTCCAGTTCTCTCGGACTGTGCCTTCTTCTCTGCTTCCGAAATTAAAAACAAAAGTATGGCGAAAGAAAGTCACACATATCAGCGACAGAATAGATAAAGTCAGTATCTTGAAAGAAGAATATCACCAAACTTCCACACTCATACAATAGCTATCCCGCCGGGTTGGCGCAGTGGTTACGGCGCTCGACTCCTGTCCCCAAGGATGCGGGATCGAGTCCTGGCCTCGGCGGCCGCTTTTCAATGGAGGCGAAAAGCAAGGCGCCCGTGTACTGTGCGATGTCAGTGCAGGTTAAAGATCGCCAGCTGGTATAAATTTTAGGAGTCCTCAATTACGGCATCTCTCATATCCTGAGTCGCTTTGGGACGTTAATCCTAGAAACCAAAACATCATGCAATAACTCAAGTTATGCAGAAAATTGCTATTCTATAAGAGTTGGACAAAAGAAATTCAAAGAAATGAAACCAGTGTTTAATAAAGAAAACAGCGAAGAAAATACAGCTCAGCTGTCGCAACACTAAAATTGGGATGTAACAAACCTCGTAATGAATAAAAGGAGCTCAGAATGGTAAAATTTCAAACCACAGCTCAAAATATTTGTGATGGGGTCTGAAAATGTTCACATGCATGGCAGAAATAGCTCTGAATTCCTTACGTCGCCTGTAAGAATTGCCATAAGTGCCGTAAGAGGCACATCACCCAATGGCTTGCTGTACTGAAACAGGGTAAAGGAGGGGCTTTGAGCTCTTAGCTAGTCACTGTTAAGGATCTGGTAGGCAAAAATATATCAGGAAATGTCGGCACTATATAGACCATCCGTTCCGCAGGCTGTAATTGGGATCGTGTCTTCTTTGTGCACAATCAGCTCTCCCTCCTCGATGTATAGGTCCCGGCACACTATGGTCTCTCGGGTAACGAGGCCGCTCACTAATATGCGCGAGGTTGTGTCAGCCGAGCTGTGAAGGTGTCTCGGACGTGGGTGCCTCACGAAGTGAAGCACTGGATACGTATCAGGCGATTTCCAACCCCTACAGAGAGCTTAGAGCGAGCCTGCCTCTTCTGCTTGATTCGCTCAGCCAAGGACAGGCTACACGTGGCGGCGCCTCCAAACTCGTTCGCAGCCAAACCCCTGGACTTAAAATATATTTCCTGAGCTAGTAAACCCGTTCTGCCAAACTTGCAGCGAGCCTCCCACCTTAGACCATGTAATCTGGGACTGTACGAAAGATCCACCTCCGGCAGGTCTGGCAGCATATCTCTCGCTTGAAAAATGGGTAGCAACCCTCGCCAGTCAGGACACAGACATCCAGTTCCGGGCCACGGCAAGAGTGCAGGAGTTCGCTGACAGACTTCAACTGCCAGCCACTTGGAACCGCTGTGAAACTCTACCTTTTCACTGACAAAGATTTCTCTCTCTCTCCTGATATACTTGACCAGCTCCATCATAGAGTGCAGAACCGGTATCACTGATAAGGCGGGGCAGATACTGAGGTTTTGATATAATTCTTCATTTGGCGCTGCGCATTACGAGGTATAATTTTTGTCATGCCGTGAAATTTATTTTTGACAACGTAATTACAATCTCACTGATATCTGCTTTGCGCTCTCCTACGGATATGGAATCTGTGCATGTGCTAGCAACGTGGCCAAAGCTTGTTGAAACTCTTGGAGGAACAAAGGTATACTAGCAATTCAGCGCAGCGTTTTGGCTGATATGCTCCGTTTGTGTGGAGAGTGCAAGTTCGTTGTTTTCAACCATCCTTTCAAACAGATTGCACGCTTTCCAGAGCGTATTGTGTCCATACACACCTCATTTTACAGTCACTGGCAATTCAAGAGCAACACGAACTGAACTGCCATTCAGCAAATGTGCTTGAGTCAAGTACGTATTGTCACGTTTACTCCCTTTTGCCGCGTTTTAAGTGCTTATTCGAATAAGGATGCATACGGAGGCGCTAAATCCTGCCGGGATCATAAGCCATTCATAATTATATGCATCGACCAAACATAGTTACCTTCCTTGTACCCTTTACAGAAAAGATGGAACTGTTCCAAAGCGACGGCCGCTGTTCCTACGATGCGAAACAATCTAGGTCTGTCGACTGAGGGGGAATAGCGCACGGTCAGAGCGACATCGTCCGCCCCACATACGTGCGGCATCTTTAGCGTGAAGGTCGAGACAACCGCGGTGCTGCAAGCATTAGCAACATGTCCTAAACATTTCTTGACAAGTCTGGGGGCGCTCCTGCTAAAAAGACCACTTAACAGCACCCTAAAGGGACCAACAATGCTGTCACGACCCTAAACATATCCAGACGTTCGCGCAACAATGCCCGCGAGAGACCTTACTGCTCAGCTACAACCTGGAAATTCAATTCGAGGCCATGGCCCACGGTGTCGCCGCCAGCATCGACTGACGGCCAGCTAGCAAGCTATAGATATACAAGCCCACCCCAGTCAAAAAAGTCAATGGGTCCAATTGGAAATTTCCCAATTGAAATGAATTGGTCAAAAACCAATTGTGTTTTCACCACCCATTGGACCTGACCATTTGATATGGATTGGTGCTCCCCATTGGAAATAATTGGTCACCTATGAAGACCAAATGGTTCACCAATTGAACTCAAATGGCATACCCATTGAGCCGAAATGGTTTGAACTCACATAGCTGAAAAAAAAATAATGGAGATGCAATTTCAATGTTTTGTGTCCAGAAGTTATAGGGAAGCCGACTTCTATACAAGTGGAATGAAATTACAATTTTTTACAGAAATCATATATGAGACAAGCAAGCATTACACACACGGAACTGACACAGATTCAATGTATATACCTACAGGTTGCAGACTTACTATATACTCCATTCTTTGAACAGTGCTGCTAGGACCAGTGACACATCTTTGTTATTCAGAGTTAACTTATTTAATTACGCCTGCACTTAGAGTGAACATGATATAATCAATTAATAAGATTAATAAGATTAAGCGGCATATACTTTTTATAAGAACTTAAATTTTTCACTGTTGTCTCTTTATAGAGGTATGTATATCTGTGCACATCTCAGTCAAGGCTATCACTGACTTGACTTTCCCAATTGGGAATGTTTGCTTAGGACCAATTAGAACCAATGGTAAGCCCAGTTAGAAGCCCAATTCGTTTCAAATGGGCGTCCCAATCGGGAGCGAAGGAATCCCAATTGGGATACCCCATTGGTTTCTTAAGTCCCAATTGGGACCCCCAAATGGTTTCTTCATTCCCAATTGGGAGTCATGAAACCAACAGGGCGTCCCAGTTAGGAGTGAGGAAATCAACTGGGCTTCCCAATTGGGAGTGGAGAAACCATTTGGGTTGGACAGTACCCATTGGACAAACCATTTGGGATTGGCAGAACCAATTCAATCTGACTGGTCTTCCCAGTTGGACCCATTGACTTTTTTTGACTGGGACCATCCATTAAGCAGTGCCAATAATATTCTTACAGTCCAAATCCAAGACGAAAACAGACTGCAATAAATTGCTCCCGGCTTTCTATCCGTCATCGCATGAAACTATGCGTTATGTATTCCTCTTAACCTATGTGTTGCTGCTGAAATGTTATTTAATACGTACGTCGTTGATGCGGGCCAGCTTGCAGGCCTTTCGCACTTGACGCCGACACGAACTTCCGCCCGCCGGCACCGCGATTAATCTCGGTTAACCGCCCAATCAATCCAAGGTTCGGGGCTCGATAACTGCGTTTTGGAACGCCGTGTAATATGGGCTAACCACGAGTTTTCGTTGCACTAGTCGAGTATACTTAACCCATCATGATCTTCTTTCTCCTCCCCTTCCCCTTCCCCAGTGCAGAGTAGCAAGCCAGATTTGAATAATTCTGGCCAACCTCTCTGCCTTTCCTTTCAATAAATCTGTCGATCTATGGTCGCTCATGCAGCCGACCTTATAAAAAGTAATAATATAACCATTGAAAAAAAAATTACTGAGCATTAAATAATATAATTATATGCGTCAGAGGCAGCAATTACTGGATACGGTTAATAAGCAGGTTAGCAAAGTGCGGGCACTCTAACGAGGCTCCTCAAGGAGACTTAAGAACCCCAAGTTTTGTTTATCACTACCAGGTTGTTGCTTAATTTATGCGATATTTGGTAATGGTTTTGAGGTGACATGTCAGTCGAGCAAGAGCCTGTTGCAGGAAATATAATCAACTGGACCAGTTACAGGTTAATGAAAACCAAGGACAATGGAGGCTTGATGTACCCCGCAAAGGAAGTAATCAAGCTTTGTCAGCTTACGAGTACCTTTATTAACAGGATGATGAAGTCTGAAGAGGTCCGGTGAAGTAGCAAGCTGTGTAAACTTTTGGTTTCATCATTGTTTTCTCACTGTACACAGTACCTGCAGCTAATCTATAAAAACAATGATCGTGCCCAAGCTAAGGCGCTATGCAAGATATCGTTAAGTTGCTGTCCCCACTAATAGCGAGCTGGGCTGGAAATGTCAACTCAACAGTGGAGCGATGTTTATGGCTGTGGCATAAATTTCTCTCAAGAAAGGTTTTCGTCTGCGATTGGTAATTTTCTTCCTTTTTAAGCGTACTCGGCTGCTCACTGAATCTCGGCTGCAGTTGCGCTCTGACGCGTGAACATTCTTGTGATCACAGCTAAGAGTTTTACAACAGCAACACTCGATGCGCGTTCTTCTATTGAAAATTACGAACCAGCAAAATTGTATGGGTTTGCGAGCAGCTAATAAAAATAGTAATAAAAACTTTCGGCGCATATGCGCATATACGTAGCACCTTGAGGCAGACCGGCTCTATCAAGCGCGCTTACTTTGTCCGGTCATGCAAAATGCGGGAAGCCATGACGGATAGTGTTCTGGCGTACAAAGTTTAATGTCTCCAACTGAGTAGAAGATCCCAGGTTATAGTCTAGATTTAATCTAATAAACATCTTCATATTTCCACTGTAAAATTTGTCACAATGAGATATAAAGGTTGGTTACATGTCGCATTTTCACAGAGGTTGCTCATAGTAGGACATTTTTTTATTAGATAGCGCTGGCAGCTTAGAACAGGTTGACGCCAATTTGTGTATAAAAGCTGTATGCAGGAATGAGTAAATGGTATGAAAATGACACACGGAATTCGCGACATAGTTAATTAAGTGGTTATCCATTAGGCTACGATGGCAGCTGAACAGCTTCGAATTGTTCACAGCCGGGTCACATTTTAATGTGGCGAACAACTGGATCCGAATGCAACATCATGGTAATGCGAGCTCTCCAATCGATTGAACCACCGTCACTATAAGTTTATCGGGGTACACTCCAGTATACATCCTTGCCGAGCAAGTGCTAAGTGCTGAAATGGTCACACTAGACATGACAGTATATACTAATTCTTGTTGCCAAATTGTGTGAAGCGGAGCTCTTATATCCTTAAAATAAAAGGCTTCTACCACGCCGACGCCTCCCTCAAAGCGCAGCCAGGCGCTGCTCTCCGCGCGCGGCTGTCCCCGAACGGTGGCGCCGCGGCGGTGGCGACTGGAAGTAGGAGCCTCCCGCCGGTTTCGGGCGACGTAACAGGCCGCACCTAGTGCGCTTCCATCGAGCGGCCGTGCCTTGTCACTGCAGCTTGCCAGACTGCCGCTATATCTGTTTACAGCATTGGCCATATAAGATATTTCTGAGAGGTAAAACAGTTTTGTCCTAATGCACTATAATCAGAAAATCTCGTGTTCAGTAAAATGCTAATGAGAAACGCTGTACTTAGACGGGCGAGGAAATGGACGCTGCCGAGAAAATACGCAAATCCGTGTCAAGTACAACGTGAATGTGAAATAAAAAAAAATTGCTACTTGAGAAGAAATATGTGCGGAATCTATTAACACTCTAAACGGCAATCTGCGCGCCTTCGAAATTAAAAAAAAACCTACAGTCATGCTCTTTCCCAACAATTAAATTTTTTTTCTCGTTCACCTTTTATAAGAAGCCGATAGCAAATTTTATAACCATGCGGTATTGAATGAGCTCTGAAATAAGTGATTTTGTTAGGTGAGACGGACATGCCACAAACAAATGTTAACAGATTTTAAGAGGTTGACAAATGAAGAGAGGAAAATGGACAAGATCATGGTAATATGAATTGTTCATGTCTGCTATCTGCCTTTTCAGTTAAGAGAAAAAGAATTCTCTATAACTATATGTCAGCGGAAAGAGCTGCACAAACATATCTCTGCCCATCACTGAAGATCGTAACGTGGCCCGAAAGACGATGGTGACTGCCTTTTCCCTTTCCGTGCTGGGGTCTTCTTGTTCACAAGCGGGGAAATGCTAGCGTTGCAACTTGCGCTGTCGCGTTCCTTCGATTTCCAACTGTCAATAAAGTGACTAGAGATGAAGGAGCGCTACTTCGTCTCCGAGACTCTCGTGCCGTCACTCCTGGGGAAGGATTTAAAAAATCAAGCACTTTCCACGACCACACAGTAACCAAATACGTACATGCGTGCCTCTGTCTTTCAAAGAACAGTGCTTAGGTCACCTGTTACTCATGCTAGCGTGAAAACTCTTAGGAATGAATCGACTTAAAAGCATCCGATGAGGTCGCGTAGCTGCTAGTGCAGCCAACAACGCACCAGGTTTCGCCAGCCTTGTTTGGCCAGACTTCGTTTTACCGGACATATTCCCCAAACTAGCCAAACGTTCTGCTCTCCTGAGGATATTCATGCACAACATCATCTAAACATTAGGATTTCTAATGTCCACACAAACCAATGGCAAGCAACGCGCTCAGCTCCGGGGACGGACCGAGTCACAAATAAGCTGCTTCGTAACTTGGATGACCTGTCTGTCGATGTGGTCACGGACCTCTTCAACTAATGCTGGCGCGCGGGAACCCTTCCGGCCCAGTGAACACACGCCCGTATCACATTTATCCCTAAACCCGGCAAACCACTCGACATCAAAAATCTCCGACCCATATCTCTCACTTCCTGTCTTGGCAACCTCTTCGAACATGTTGTTCTCGCACGCCTCCAGAACCACATAGACGACCACAACCTCTTACCTGACACAATGGTCGGCTTCCGGCCACATCTCTCCACACAGGATGTTATGCTGCAGCTGTCAGAAGATGTCCTTCACCCCCGCCACGCAAAGCGCACCCGAGCAATTCTTGCCCTAGATCTCACAAAGGCCTTTGATAATGTCCGTTACGCAGCCATTTTAGATGCTGTCTCATCGCTTTAAGTCGGCTCGCGTATCCACCAGTACATGTCCGCCTTTCTTAGTCACCGCACAGCAGAAATCACCATCGGCTCGCTCTCATCTCCATCTTTCAACCTCGGTAGCATCGGCACCCCACAGGGTTCTGTCCTCCCTCCACTGCTTTTTAATATTACCCTTATCCCCATGGCACACGCCCTCAACCAAATCCCTGCCCTGTCCCACTCCTTATACGCCGATGATATTACACTGTGGACCACCACAGGTAACATTGGCGCTATGGAAGACACATTACAGGCCGGAGCAGACATTGTAGTATCTTTTACCGTAAATGTCGTCTTGGCTTATTCCCCTACCAAATCGGAGCTTTTCTACTCCGACCTCCTAGGTGTCGTACAGACAAAGGCCCTCCTCCCCCCATCTTGACAATTGACAACACCCGGATACCAGAAGTGGACAACATCAGGATTCTTGGTATCCTTATACAAAACAATGGTAAGAATACCGCAACATATCACTAAGCTGACGGTGATGGTTCATCAAACAATCCGCCTCATTCGCCGCATAGCCATTCGCCATCGTGGCATGCGCGAGCATGACCTCAGATGCCTGGTATAGGCATTTCTCCTGAGCCGTGTTGTGTACTCGCTCCCCTACCTCTTCCTCACGCGGGTGGAGGAAGACAAGGTTAATGCCCTTATCCGACAGGCGTACAAGGCCGCCCTCAACTTACCCCGCTACACCTCCAATGAACGCCTTCTTCACATGGGCATCCATACCTCCCTAGCTAAGCTCGCGGAAGCCCACCGCTCAGCCCAGTTGAAGCGATTATCATCTACCCTCATCGGCCGGAAGATCCTTGCGCGCATCCATCTCTCACCTCCCGGTCACTGCTTTACACAACATACACTCCCCCCTGCGATACGCCGCGTTCTTAAGGTGCATCCCCTGCCAAAGAATATGCACCCAGAGCACCATGTCGCTCGCCGCAAGGCACGCGCAGAAACTCTTCACAAACAGTATAGCTTCCAGCCAGAGACCGTTTACGTAGACGCTGCCTCATACCCCTCCCGCCCTGCGTTCGCCCTCAGCGCTGTTTCCAACTCTTTGCAACTGGTCGCGGCCGGTACAACTTTTGCCTCCACTTTCCTGGAGGCGGAGGAGGCGGCGGTTGCCCTCGCCATAGCTACTACCCCAGCCACAACCATCTTTAGCGACTCTAAATCCGCCGCGCGGAACTTCGCCAATGGTCGGATCTCTAGCCCAGCCTTCCGGTTCCTCGCCTCCCTCCCCCACCCGAACACCCTATTCAATTAATATGGGTGCCCACTCACACGGCTCACCCAGGCAACGGAGCAGCTCACTCTTGCTCGAGGATACGTCAGCCGAGCAGGGACTGCCACTGCCTGGGGAGATGCTCGCGAGCGCATGTTATCCTGTCACGAAATCAGTCTCTATTACCGTGATCAACGAACCATCTACCCTCCTCCTAATAAATTTATGATTAAGCTACAACAGGTGCCGTGGCGCTAGCTTCAGTCCCGTGCATTCCCATCCCCTTCTTTCTTACCTTTGATCCATCCAGGACTGTTCTCGCCGCAGTGCACCCTGTGTGGCGCACCTAAAGCTGAATTTGAACACATTATGATCAAATGCTCAAAATTCCACCCTCCAGCCACTTGGCAACTCTCCGACCTCGAGCGGTGGGAGGCTGGGGTGTCCAGCTCTGACCCAGCCGTTCAAAAGCGGCTGACAGACTGGGCTTTGGGTGTCGCTGGGAAGTACCAGCTTCCGGCCACAACACGCAGCCAAGAGCCGACCCGTCATTAGCGTGTAATCACTTAAGGCTCCCAAATATAAAGTTTTTCACCACCACCAATGCGCCGGCTGGGGCTGTCGCATGCCAGCAATGAGCGCTGCGCCGCGAAGCGGCTCCACCCGTTCAGCTGTCCAGTCCGCGTCCGGTCCCTATAGAGATGAAATGGAAGGCTTGCGATCCAGGGGCCATATTTTCGACACACACACGGCCACCGTTCGGGGCCAAGTTGTTGCTCTGATTGGTTGTCAACACAGTCACATGTTTCAAATTTGCGGCTCGAAATTGCGGTCTGTCCAAAATGGCTTTTTGTGGCGACGTAAAAACGACGTGAGCGTGAAAACGGATTTTTAGCACTGCTATTCATGATGCCTGAATGGTATATATAAGTAAATGTGAAGAAAAAATGGAAAAAAAAGAAAAGGACTTATGCTTGTATTGCGAGTGGTTTGGTTGTTTGGTTTTTGGGGTCTGTTGCGACTATAATTTCGGTGCAATTACTCACAATACAAGACCGGTGACAGCTGTTCCTGTGCAATAAATTGAAAGAAAGGACAACATCATTGGCCGTTTTACATGACAAGAAATAAGCAAGGGTCTTGGATGACAAAAAATGGAGTAAAGTATTTGCCATCAAAGTGCTCATTTCATAGCCTTAACGCTTCCATAATGCCGCGAAACCTTCAAAACTGCATTTGTCGTTTTTTTAACAGCCGCCGGCATGCGGCCTTATCACTTGGATTCTGGATCGCGTATCAGTTCTGTATTCTTTGTTTGTTAATGCTCGATATCGCGAGACGCACTTTTATCAGTTTCGTTGCAGCCCAAGATGCACCGAGATCTGTCCCGAAGATTCCAGCCATTCGTGTGCCTTTCTACAATGTTCCAGCTTGTGCTGGTAGCAATTGCGAAGTTATCTAGATTGTTCTGAGCAGCCTTTAAATTGAGCGTTGACGAGTGCGACGGGCATTCTTTTTTTTTTTTTTTTTTGCTATCACCGCCGCCGAGTTGCTTAGTTCTTTTGCGGGTGCAAGTCAGCCCAATAAAGAGTTAATTTCAGTACCATTAAGCCTGTTTCTTCTTTTGGTGTCAACGGACTTGTCGCCACTACGTGACAATATCAGTGACATGCACTGCTTTGCCCGTTTCGAAGTGATATATTTATAAAGTTCTTTCAATGTTTTCTGTACTTATTAAATAGACAGATTCATGGAAGCATTGATACCAGGTATTTCTGCCACAATTTTCGGCACATACATATATATATTTTTTATAATAAAATGAATATGTTACTCGTCCTGACAGTGCGTATAGCGTTCAAGAATTCGTTTGCAGAACTTAATACACCACGGCTATTGACAATGAAAATGCTGGTAATAATCAGATATTTGATCCCTCGACAAATTCTATATGGAGGAAGCTCCGCTGGAACAAGAGTCCCTGCCTGCCTGTCGCAAAATGAAGTAAGAAACTGTGTAGAGTCCGAGAAATGAAAAGTTACAGACGCAGCGCAGTGTGTTATCACCTCCATTTAAGAACGCTACAAGGGAAATGAAACGGTCATCACGACCATCGCGCGCGCATAGCAAACTACGAGGCGCCAGCACAAACACAGGCGCAGGAGCTTTTAAGTCGGGCTGAATGCACGCGCAACGGGTGACACCCGCGTGAAAAGAAATTGCTATAGGGAATTCACCAAATAAAGAATGCCGTGCAGCTTTCACCACGTTGTTTAAAATGCCTTAAACGCCGTGGGACAACGATTTGTACCTGTTTTTACTTCGAGGGCCATTGTGTGCTCACAATTCACGCGCCAACAGACCTAATCCTCTTGTTCTAAAACAAAAACGACAGTGAAAAGGTCGTCGCATTTCAAGTGGCTGAGTCAAGCCTCAATCATTCAGAATATTTATTCGCAAGTATAGCTTGAGAGCTAGAGAGGAAGTGGATAGTTTAGGTGATGGTGAGGGCGCCAGACTCCAAAATGAAGTCTACCAGGGCCCTAAGCTTGCGCTTGGCGTCGGTACTGGGGCTATCTTCGTATGTCTAGATTCGGTGAGCAGCGTTGTAGTGAGTGCGGAGGCTCTCTGTTCCACGACAGGTTAAGATCAGATCAGCGGAGTCAGCAGTGCTATTGGGACAGCGCCATCAGCTCAGGATGTATGGTGTGTACGCTGCGCCGGCTCGCACATTTTGAGTGTGAACTTGGGCAAGAAAGACCACAGAACAGAGAAGTAATGCCGGGGACGATTTCCCACAACAAACCCCTCTGCTCATGTTTAAGGCGTGCGAAGACAGAGTCGGGTGTTATCAGGGAAATGGGAGAATAGAAAGGGTAGTCCGAGTTGGACGGGCATACGTCAAGGTCTTCTAGCTGTGCGCAAGCGACCTAGTGGCCAGTCCTGTTCGCGGTCCGTTGTGCGTGATGTCAGGCGTCCAGTGAATGCGTACTGTTGTGCCCGGCCAAAGCCGCCCAGAAATTCAGCCGCACGCCAAAATTCTCTGGCGAACGCCTTCTTCACAAAATCCGGATACTGCTCTGTAATACACAAGTGTACTGGAGGCGAGCCGGGCCAAGGGGAGAGAAGCGACGTTTTTTAACATGAGTTGAGCATCCAGACAGCTTGGCGCCGTGGCCCTGGCGGTGTACCCCTTCTCGCCCCGCGGCATATTTGAAGCAAGAACGTAGCAAGCTCTTCCATTGGCCCTGCGAAAGTGCTGCCGTTGGATTGGACCATTTGAGCGCCAACGGATTCTCGGTTACGGAGACTCAAGTGCTTCTGCTCGAGAGTAAGTTCGTCACTATAGAGTCCATCGGGAGCAGTTCGCCCCCTGAGAAAGCGGACGCGACGGAATCTTCCCGGCCGTCGCAGTGCGAGAACAGTCGCGTATGGCAATGTTAGCTTTCGGCCCCAGAGCGGACCTAGTTGTGTAAATGCCTGTAAATAGTGTACAAAGCTTTTTCTTCATCTCACCAGCGCCGACTCGGGTCCATCGCTACCGCCCAGGGAGCTGACAGCCTTCGTTCACGAAACTGGTGACGAGAGCTACGCTACCAACTGCTTGGCACAACCCTGTTGATGGTGGGCTACTGTGTGATAACCTCATCGGCACAACAGTACGAAGGTTTGCGAGGTCGCATGCAGGAAATGGCAGTGCTGTTTGATGCGGTGTTGCACTGAGGTCTTCAAGAACGGGCGTTCAGAATTTAGAGCCTCATGACAGTCGGTGTAGATGCGGATGGCACAACCCGTTGAAGAGCCTCGTGTATTGCTGTTAACTAAAGTTCATTTGAGGACTAGGGCATGCCACACGCAGTTGAGAACCCTCCTGGTAGAAGGAGGTGGTTGCAACCGTGATGGCTGTGTAGATGTCATGTTATCGGCCTTGTGTGCTTGTATCGTGCCGCCCATAGAGTTAATACAAAGACTCTAGAGGGAAAGCTGCCCGTTCAGCCAATGCATTCGAGTGGTGACCGCGTGATTGCCGCCATCATCACACTGTTTAATGGTTGCCAGATGAGTTTTACTTGCTAAATCGGGCACATGAAGATGGTTTGAAGCTGGCAACGTAGATCGTGGGAAGATGGCGGCGTACAGTTAATTGGCGGCTACTGTGCTACTGTAGAGTAGGTGCTGTAAACAACGGCAGAATCGTCGCGTCTGGAGCATTTCTGGTGGTATGTTGCTTCGCATACCTACTGTAACATCACATAGGTCCATCCTTCCAAGCTGTAGCGCACACAAGACGAGGGACTGAGAACGAGAGGACACATACAGCTCTAACTTCCAACAACTTTATTTGGAAAAAAAACGGCATCTCTATATATACACAGTACATTGTCGTGATCTCACAAGTCATGCACGAAATCAGCAGGAACGAAGGTAATCTATCTCTTACTTTGAAAGATTAACAAAGGGGGTACTCCAACAACTTTATTTTCCAAATAAAGTTGTTGGAAGTTAGCGCTGTGTGTGTCCGCTCGTTCTCAGTCCCTCGTCTTGTGTGCGCTACAGCTTGGAAGTATGAACCAACAAGCCCAAATTTCTACATCACATCGGTGTCCTGCCTCTTCAGACTTGTTATCGTAAGGCGGGCTATCCTTGCGATTGTTACGCGCTTCGCATGTATTTCGCTTGTCGAGGACACATGCATCTCCTCTGTTCCCGATCACCTGAAAACACGTCAGAAATTTGCTTTGGCGCAAGACGGCGACCACAGTATAAAAAAAAAAACAGTGACGAATTCCACAGCAACGGCCCTTCTTGGTCTATCCGGGATGGCTAGTGCTGCATACAGTAAATGTCAAAGGGTGCTCGTGTGTGTTTACTGTTAATTTGCCTTGTGTGCGTATTTTTTATTTTGTTTCCTTTTATAAATTTCAAAGGCTTCTTAACTCCTGTGGATCTTGTGCATTTTTTTTACCTTGCATTTCGCGTAGGATGAAGTTGACGTATCTTTTCTGGCGCGGGACGATGTCGCAATGGGATTATCTCACCACAGCATCATCTCCAGCCACTTTAACAGCTGCTTGTTATTCAGTATACGGAGTAGCAGTTATGAGAAACCAGAAATGCGCTAAATAATATCGTCTTTATTACCGCATATATTAGCGATGCAAAACATTACTCTGAAACAAATTTTGATGCCACTGAAAACACTCGATCATTCACCTTTTAAACTCCCCTAGCAGGCTGTGGAAATGGCGATAAGGAAGCTGAATATACTTAAAAATAAACAGGATCATAATGGTTTTTGTGCATCTCATGGCAAGACATGCACACATCGGTAAGGCATATCACTGAAGACCTTTTATTCGAGTTGCAGCCCGAAGTTAGGGACTAAGCATTTTAGTCATCTTATAGTGTGCACTTTCACAGCCATGTAGCATTAAACGAGATCATGTAAGTATATCATAATAATGATTCATTAGTGGAATGCCATGATGCATATATAGGCCTGCCAAAGCCAACAGAAGGCTTGTAGGGCAGTTTTTAGCAGCGTTAGACAAGTCTCAGCATACCTGACTGTCAGCTGACAAAAAAATAATGTAAAACTAAAGATTAAGCAGGAAAAAAGAAAGAGGAGAACAAGAGGGGAAAAAATCAAGCATACAAATTTAATCTAGCATAACTTGACTTGCTTGAAAGAAAACAGTAGTTGGCACAGGTATTATGAACACCTATTATGAAATTTGCAAATATAAAATGTGGCACGTCTACTCACACGTGAAGCGATATGCCGGATCCTTTTATAGCTGTTGCCTTGCATACAGCACAGGAAGGTGCCATCGCGATGCATGAAAGAGCAAGCACTTCGTTGTTTCGCACTTCGCACTTCGTGCACTTCGAGCATTCTCGTTGTTTCAACTTTCAAGTGTCTGACCTCGAGGAGCTCGAAAACTGAAATTTGAAACCGAAACTCAAGAGGCGTCTGCTACGTCTGCTCGCAAACATGGTTTCGCTCGTTCTACATCATTCCTTTACGAACAAGAAGGTGCCTGAAAGATCATGTAATGTGCTTGAAACTTGAAAACAAATTATAGAAATTTCCTACAGTTGTGTTATCTGCAGCGGTTTTTAAAACTTTTGCTCGAACCTTCATTCATTTTTGACGCAGTGAGCAGAAACTGTGCTGGCCACAATGACGAATTTGATGATGGCGACGAACCAGTGGGAAGCTCGTTTCCCTGCCCAGCTTTCCCTCTAGAGTCTTTGTATTAACTCTATGGCGCCGCCATTGAGTTTGAACAACTAACGACATCACCAGGCCGGGCGGCAAACTTTCCGATCGCTAGTATCTTCCCGCACCGGTTGCCGGCGGTTGCGGCTGCCTTGCAGTTTAGCGGCGTGGGTTGAACTGTCCGTTATTTTGTAGGTGTCAACGAATTGAAAAATTTGAAAATATTCGAAAGCTGCAGCCCCTCGCGCGGGAACAATTCTTCCTGTACCGCAGGAGCTTCCGGCATCGTTTGCAAATACATTGCGCACATGAAGTGTGGGGAGAATAATGTCATATGTTTCGTGTAGATGTATACTTTGCGTTTGGCTCAAGCATTCCTTGAGTGCAACCCTGCATACTAAAAAAAAATCAGATTAAGGGCCTTTGTCAGGTAGCACGATACGTGCCTTGATGATAAGGTTCATCTAATAACATATTGAAATCGCTCCCTCAATATCGCCCGATGAATGCATTTACGTCCAATTTTCGGAAGCTAGGTGTGCGTTCACAGATGTGCTGGAGTGCAGTGAAGACAGTGCAGACAAATGAGTGGCAGTTTCATTTTCCAGCCTAGCGGTACCTTGATTGTGATTGAAATTATTTATGCATAAAAATTTGATTGCGGTATATCATGAAGTCATATTTTATGGGATAGCTCTCGTCGAGTATAACTGCATTGGACTGATAGCAGGTAACGTTTACCAGTATTGGATAATTGCAATTCAATTTTGAAAATGTAGTCAATAAGATCATAATCAGATATAATATATATATATATATATATATATATATATATATATATACATTGTAATAGGGCGTTTATTGACGCTCAGATGGAGAGCTGTGAGGAGAGGACCTTGCAACGGCGAGCCCAGCGTACTTCTTCTTTGTCTTCGTCGCACAACGCACTGGTGCATGTCGACGGCTGAAGTGCTGACTATCACAGTACATTTTCCCCCCGGGTAAAAAAAGGAGCCATCCTGGCGACTTATGGCGCGGAAAGCACAGCGGGGTCATAGAATGGCTTCAATCGGTTCACGTGAACTGTTTCACGACCACGGCGACGCAAGTCCGCAGAGGGCGTGACGGGCTCAACTACGTAGTTGACTGCAGATGTTTGCTGGAGGACCCTATATGGCCCGTGGTAGCGAGCAAGAAACTTCTTTGAAAGGCCAGGGGTTGTGGAGGGCACCCAGAGCCACACCAGAGAGTTCGGGAGACATGACGAAGCTTCGCCGGTATCACGGAATATTCTTGTTGCCACTGATTTTCTGTTGTGAGAGAGCGGGCGAGCTGACGGCATTCTTCTGCGTACGTGACGGCATAGGATAGCGGGGAAGATTCGGAAACGTCAGGGCGGTAGGGAAAAAGTGTGTCCATAGCACAGGGTGGCTCGCGCCCGTAAAGGAGAAAGAATGGAGAGAATCCAGTAGTGGTCTGTGTCGCGGTGTTATGTGCGTAAGTTACAAACGGTAGAACTTGGTCCCGATTGGAATGGTCGGTGTTCACGTACATAACCAGCATGTCACCGAGAGTGCGGTTGAAACGTTCTGTCAGTCCATTCGTCTGAGGGTGGTACGAGGTAGCGGTGCGGTGTATGATGCGGTATTCTTTCAGGAGAGCCTCAAGAGCGTCTGATAAGAAAACGCGTCCGCGGTCACTGAGCAGTTCGCGAGGGGCACCATGGCGAAGAACCAGGTTTTTCAGAATAAAGGCAGCCACGTCGCGTGCGGAAGCAGAGGGCAATGCTGATGTCTCAGTGTAGCGGGTCAGATGTTCCACTGCCACGATAATCCAGCGGTTGCCAGCTGAAGTTGTAGGAAGGGGACCGTATAGATCTATGCCGACACGATCAAACAGACGGGCAGGACAGGGCAACGGCTGCAACGAAGCAGGAGACTTGAGAGGAGTTTATCGGCGTTGGCAAGACTGACAAGAACGGACAAAATGGCGGACAAAGCGGTACATTCCACGCCAGAAGAAGCGCAGACGCAAGCGCGTGTAGGTTTTCAACACTCCGCCATGGGCGCACTGGGGATAAGTATGGAAAGCAGCGCAAATTTCGGCGCGGAGATGACGGGGGATGACTAAAAGCCACTTCCTTCCGTCGTGAAGATAATTGCGGCGATAGAGCAGCCCGTCACGAATTGAAAAATGGTGAGCTTGGCGGGCAAGCGCCCTAGACAAACGACCTGGAGAGTGACGAAAGAAAGTCCAGAAGTGTAGATATCCACGGGTCGCGCCGCTGTTCCGTGGCCATGTCGATAGTGGCAAGCGAAGACAAATCGTAGGCGCAGATCTCATCAGACAACGAAGAGGGAGGCAGCGGTGAGCGCGAAAGAGCGTCCGCGTCAGTATGCTTGAGGCCTGAGCGATATATGACATGAATGTCATACTCTTGAAGGCGAAGAGCCCAGCGAGCAAGGCGGCCGGACGGGTCCTTGAGGGATGCCAGCCAGCACAGATCGTGATGATCAGTGACCACATAGAATGGTCGGCCATAGACATACGGACGGAATTTGCCTATGGCCCAAATAATGGCCAAGCGTTCTCTTTCCGTAACAGAATAATTGGACTCTGCCTTAGTCAAGGTGCGGCTTGCGTACGCCATCACATAGTCTCGGATACCAGGTTTGCGTTGGGTGAGAACGGTGCCTATCCCAATACCGCTAGCGTCAGTGTGAATCTCAGTTGGCGCATTCGGGTCGAAGTGGCGGAGGATGGGAGGCGAAACCAAAAGACGGCGTAAAGTGTTGAAGGCGTTATCACAAGCAGGTGTCCATGTGGTGAGGTCGGAGATGCCGGAGAGGAGCTGGATGAGAGGAGCAATAATAGAGGCAAAATTTAAGATGAAGCGGCGAAAGTAGGAGCACAGGCCGATGAAAATTCGTAGCTGCTTCAGTGATTTTGGGCGTGGGAATTCGGCAACTGCACGAAGTTTGGTGGGATCGGGAAGAATGCCATCCTTAGAAACGACAAGACCTAGAATAGTTAGTCGGCGAGCAGCAAAGCGGCACTTCTTCAGATTCAGTTGGAGGCCGGCGGTAGCGAGACGAGAACGTCCTTCAGTCGGAGCAGGTGGGATTGAAAATCGGTAGAAAAGACTACGATATCATCGAGATAGCAAAGACAGGTTCGCCACTTGAATCCACGAAGCACAGTGTCCATGAGGCGTTCAAATGTGGCCGGGGAGTTGCAAAGTCCAAAGGGCATGACGTTGAGTTCATATAATCCATCTGGTGTGATGAAGGCAGTTTTAGAGCGGTCAGCGTCATCCATTGGCACCTGCCAGTAGCCAGATCGTAAATCCAACGAGGAGAAAAACTCGGCGCCCTGCAAGCAGTCGAGTGCGTCATCGATGCGTGGCAGAGGATAGACGTCCTTGCGCGGGATCTTGTTGAGCCGGCGGTAGTCGACACAAAACCGGAAGGAGCCATCTTTCTTCGGTACCAACACAACTGGAGACGCCCAGGGACTGTGGGATGGCCGAATGACACCACGACGGAGCATGTCGTCCACATGATCAGCAATTACTTGGCGTTCCGAAGCCGACACGCGATAGGGGCGCTGGCGCAAAGGTGCGGTTTTACCGGTGTCGATGGTGTGCTCTACGACAGACGTGCGGCCCAAGTCAGTGTGAGGAAGGTCGAATGAAGAAGCGAAGTTCTGCAAGAGTGCGACAAGTTGATCACGTTGCGCAAGTGGAAGATCAGCATCAATAGCATGTTGGAAAACGTCGGAGGGCGTCGAAGCGGTCGCAACATCGCAAGATCACAGACTAACGTCGAAGGAGGGGGTTGAGTCAGCAAGAGTGGTGATATGACCGGGATCAAGCTCTTCAAGACGTCCAAATGCATTCGCCACGGAGCAGGACTGCTGGGCAAGAAAATGGGTTCGAGGCGTAAAGTGCACTCTCGCCATCTTGAATTTCGAGAACTGCGAATGGAAAAAGGAGGCAGGGATGACGGGAGGCGGCTTCGGAAGGTGTAAAAATCGCAGTCAAAGGAGTTACACACTCACAAGACAGTGGTACGAGGGCAGCAGAAAACGGAGGAATGTCGGTGTCATGGGCGACGAGAAGTTTTGCAGTGCGGGGAGGGGTATCACAGAAGGGGGCATCACAGAGGGGGGCGAAGGCAATTTGCGCGCGAGCACAGTCAATAACGGCCTGATGAGTCGATAGAAAATCGTATCCGAGGATGATATCATGCGAGCAGTTCGGCAGAACAATAAACTCGATGGGGTACAAGACGTCCTGAATGAGCACACGGGCTGTGCAAGATGCGGAGGGGTGAATGTGCTGTGATGAGGCGGTGCGGAGCGAAAAGTCGGAAATCGGAGTGGTCACTTTGCGAATTCGACGGCAGAGCGCTTCATTGATGACGGAGACGGCTGCACCGGTATCGACGAGAGCGAGAACTGTGGCGCCTTCTACAGAAACTTTGATAACATTAGCGGGACGACACGGAGGACTTGAGGAATTCGAAACAAGCGCAGTTCTTGCCCCCGGAACTGCGACTGTTAGTTTCCATCAACGGTGCTGGTAGGACGTCGCAGCATTGGAGAAAGCGATCGGCGCCGAGGAGAATGTGATCGACGAGTGGCATAGGTTTGGCGATCTTGTGAGACAAATTGAGAACCGGGCGGAATCATTTGCGAGCGTGAGTCGGTATCGTACGGGTAAAGTCGAATGTCAGGCTGTGAAGGTTGGAGGCGCTGGCGACAAAGGCGTGCAACATGGCCCGGCCGACCGCAGGCATAGCAAATCGGAAGGTTGTCCGTAGTACGCCAAGGTTTCATAGGATGTGGGCGGAACCTTGAGGGTGGGGCTTGGAACGAAGGCTCAGCATGCGGCGGTGAACGGTAGGCAGGGACCTGCACATAGGAGTCAGACGTGGCCTAGCCGTTACTTGGGCATACGTGAGAGGTGCCGTCACAGGCGGCAGCACGGGGTTGGACGGCAAGACATCAGCGACGTGTTCTTGCACGACACGGCGTATAGTAGGGGCCAAAAATGGAGCCAGTTCAGGAACGAGGCGGCCCGAGTCTTTAAAATGGGGAAGGAGTGAGAGTTGACGTGCGACCTCTTCACGAATAAAATCTTTGATCTGTTGATTCAGCGGGCTCCCTTCAGAAGTTGGCGAACCACCCAGGGCTAATGCGGATACGCCTTCGTCGCACACACTGGAGCGGCGCCTAGAAGCGCGCCGCTTGCGGAGCTCGTCGTAGCTCTGGCAAAGCTTCACGATTTCACTAACGCTGGTGGGATCTTTCGCTACCAGCATCTGGAAGGCGTCCTCAGTAATGCCCTCGAGGATGTAGCGGATTTTGTTCGCTTCCGGCATGGCCGGGTCGACTCGTTTGCAGAGATCAACGATGTCTTCTATGTAGATGGGAAAAGGTCTCATCAGCGCGCTGAACACGATCGTGTAAACGTTGTTCGGCACGAAGCTTACGCACTGCCGGGCGGCCGAACACTTCCGCGAAATTCTTTTTAAATTCCGACCAAGATGACAGGTCAGCCTCATGGTTGCGAAACCAGAGGTTCGCCACGTCCGTCAGATAGAAAATGACGTTACTGAGCTTGTATGAGTCATCCCACTTGTTGTAGCTACTTACTCTTTCATACGATGACAGCCAGTCGTCGACATCTTGATCGGCCTTGCCACTGAAGAGGCAAGGGTCACGCTGGCGCACGACGCCAGAACGCATGATCGTGGGTGGAACGGCCGGCAGCGTCGAAGTGGACTCGTCTTGCATGGCGGTCGTAGAGGGCAGTGTACGGCTTCGCAGTTCCAGTTTGGATGGGATCGTTTCCGGCACCTCCGTCAATTGTAATAGGGCGTTTATTGACGCTCAGATGGAGAGCTGTGAGGAGAGGACCTTGCAACGGCGAGCCCAGCGTACTTCTTCTTTGTCTTCGTCGCACAACGCACTGGTGCATGTCGATGGCTGAAGTGCTGACTATCACAGTACAATATATATATATATATATATATATATATATATATATATATATATATATATATATATATATATATATATATATATATATATATATATATATACACATATAACAGAGAACGAAACATGGTGTTATTTCTTGCTGTAACCTTGGAGAACGCCAAATACACTTTATTACGACATGGGCTGTTTTACCTTCCTCGTGATACTGCTGTGATTCATCGCTCTCGTTCCTCTTTCTCGCAGAGGAAATCCATAAAATGATAATTCCAGAGTCTTCCCAGGAACATTTATGTAGCTGTTGTGGCAAATGTACTTACACGCAGCATCCACCCGAACGAGGAGCAATGTCGACAAGCGCGACGCGCGCATTGCGTGCCGCTTGCAGGAGATGTGAAAGAAACGACACCAGAGCTGGAGTGTGCCTAAGAAGCATAACGTCTACAGATACAACCTCCCGCGTCCCTTTTCTTTTTTTTTTTTTTTTTTTTTTTTTGCAATCGTCAATTGAGCGACGGTGCCAAGCTGTTATCGGCGCTAGCTACATTCCGTCCTCACATTGATACTAAGAAAAAACCCAGTGCATTGGCGACTTGTATACTTTGATCTTTTTATCTTCTTGCATTTAAAGTACTTTCTATATATAAAAAAGAAACGAAAAGCCGTCAACTTCTGCTAGCGGCTTTTCGCTTTTTTGGCCGTAGAAGATGTGCTGTGCCTAAAGGGACTGCGGCTGAAATTTTATCAGACAGCAAGAACGGGTAGCGATTACCTTCGCTTTTATTTTGTTTTTGTTTTTTTGCACTCACATGGTGCATTTTTCTGATATGTGCGTCTGCGGCACGAGACACAAAGAAGCCGAAAATATGTTTTGGCTCAAAAGCTCTACAGCTGTGGAGAAATGTACATTTCCCGCATAACCATCACATCGCTCTGATAAGCAAACAACCGCTTGATTTCCGGACTCTTGCCAAGAACGTTTCTGTAGCTATCGTGGCAATCATTTACGCAACAGTGAACAATGCCATCTTTTCTCATCCGCGATTCCAAGTCGCCAGAGTGAGCCATCATGCCGGCTAAGGCAAGCATCGTGAGCCGCTTCGAGACGACCGGGAAGTACAACCGCTTTTGCGAGGTGGCGCCCCATGTTGCCCTGAAAGCTGCAGCGCATGACGCCCATATGGCGGCGTCGGTATAAATGCGAAAACCGCTGTGCTGGTCTTGTATATCAAGTACCTGGCTATAGTGAACCTGGCGTTGCCGGTTAACTCTGCCAGGCCTTTTGGTGTCGGTTAAAAGGGGTCTTGAATTCGTTACCAGAGTTTCTGTCCGTGGGGCTGTAAGGCGGTAAGCGGTGAAGCGTTTATTATGACGGCCACATAGCGGCGCCAATGCAGCGACTGTCGCTGGTTGCGCAAAACAGTTTCCGGTTTGCCGTGGGCAGAACATGGGTATTCGAGAAATATAAAGAAATATTACGGTTGAAAGAGTAGAGCACGTATATGTAACGCCGAGACAAACGAACATACACTGAGCCTTTATTTGACATCCAAAAACATAAGCGCATAGTTAATGGTGTAAATATTTTAAGCTAAACCCACATGAGAAGCAGCTAGCCAGAAAAACATAACCTGAAAGACAGCGCTCGTTGGCAAGGCAGGGTGCTTCTGCGAATGAAAGTCATGGCTCTCCACGACAGCCCGCGAATGCGACTTGTTGTTACCATGAAAACTTATCATTTCTCAGCAAAACACGAGAAATAGAAATTTGAAATTTGTTTGGTCATTTGCACAATACTTTTTTGCGTTGCTTGTTTCTGCGGCTTATCTGGTTTCAGAACAGTAACTCACTCGAAGACCCATTTCATGAGAATTTATGAAATGAAATCTCGCGTAGTCGTGAATAATTATATTTTGTCAATGCTATTCAATTCGAACAGCATTAAACCGGCTAGTGTGGAAGGCGTATTAAAGGTCGACGGAGAGGGGCTCAAAAAAAAAAAAAAAACAGGTGAGAGGCGGTCATACAGTATCACTTTCTTGCCCTACACCAGCGTGATGGGCCCATCAGTCTTTTGGCAATAAAGACAGAGTGAACAATCTGCCCCCCCCCCCCCCAACATCCATGAGTGTCTCTAAAAAAAGAAAAACAATCCAGTGGTCATCTTTTGCATTACGATTTTTTTTTTGCATAAGAAACTCACTGAGAAAAACGTTTGGATGCATGCATCATTCCTTGGCCTGCTCATGGAAGTGCCTAGTACGGCCGTAATTTTAAGACGATTTCTAGGTTTTTTTAAAAGTTTCTGTATTTCTCAGCCCTAATAAGGGGACCGTATTTTTCCAGACGGGCTAACAGCTGAGACGTGCATGTCACCTTGGAGTGGTACTTCACAGAATATAGATAACAGGCTACACTCCCAAAGACCGATGCATTGACTTCTTTATGAACCGGTGCCAGGAAGGTGAATACCAGTCATCTTTAGGGACCAGGCAAAAAGAGACCATCCTTGGTGCTCGCCCTCACGATGCGTTTACGAAAGGACCACCCGTCAAGGGGCAGTGTTTCTACTGTTCTTGCGACAATACAACCCAAATACATACTCTTAGTTGTTTTCTATATATGAACAATTCTGCGAAATATTCATCAGCTAATTTTCTATTTTCTTGTGATTGTTATTTCCCCTCATTATTTTTATCATTATCTTCTCGCCCTTAATTAAAGCAGTAGTGCTGCCATTGTTTCGATTTCGACCACAAATAAAGCGAAAACAATTGCCTTCGCTGCTTCAGCATTGCCGCACGCCAAAATTTCACTTCCGCGCCCATCGGCCATTCGCATCGAGAAAGGAAAAAGAAGCTGGTCGAGGGAGAGCTAGCGCTGCACGAGCGTTTCGAACATGACGCCTTCGAATGCAGCCGCAGCAACAGCGGTCGCACCCTGAACGAACGGACCGAGCATCGGCAACCGAGGTTTCAGCAGAAGCTAGAGCGCACCCCCAATTGCGTACAGCGGTCGGAATGATGCCTGTCCCTGCCTGCGGCGCGGTCAGGGGCGTGAATGCCACAGCGGCCAGCGCTGAGGCGAGTTCTTCGAGCAGGAGTTCCACACGCCGTTCCTCCCACTCGGGTCCCGGCTGTGCCAGCGACGCCAAGCGCTTCACCTACCCGCCAAGGAGCCCTGGCTTCCAGCGCCTTGGGGGCATCGAGTTGTCCCAGGTTCCTGAGATAAGGCGTCCCACTCAACGGACATTTGTGGCAAGACCAGTGACCACTGCAGAAGCCTCATGTCAAACAACAGGGCTACTAGAGCTGGGAACTTTACAACAGGTAAGGGCGGCAACTCCAAAGCTGGAGGCCAGCGCACTTCCTAAGTAACTGATATATTATTCCTGCACTTGAATCAGAGGCCTGTATGTCAAGCATATGACATTTCCAGACGCGTCATAAGCATTCTGTAGAATATTTAATTTAAAGTCGTTATAGGAAACGCCTAATCTTGAAAGAAGCAGTTTTACGAGAGTTACACTCTTTCATAGTCTCTCTTCTTACTTCTGGTTTACACGGAGGAAGAGCATGCCCTCTTACAGGGTCGGCTGGGGGTCTGTTGCAGCTGTAAAAACAAAAATATTCCTTGCGACTGTGTCTGCATCTCTCGCTCTCTGTCCTGTTTTTTATGCCGAATTTATGATGCAGCGTACGCAAATTAAGATTCATGTAAAGTAGTGCTACCTTCTAAAGCGCATAGAAGCTTAGGCAGTGCATCAGCATTCTGCTTAAATTGCACTTCTTAATACAATGCCTGTTGACTAGAGAAAACTCCAAGGGCTAAAACTGCCACCTGACAATTAAATCAGTACGAAAAATTTAACTATTCGCGAATGGTATATTCCGCCATATCTGCGCGTTTTTCTCATTTCCTGCGCGCGGCACAAAATTAGACAGAAAAAGCGCACACACCAGCAGGGAGCAATCGGCGCCAAACCTTATTGTGTCGTTCTTACGGCGCAACAAAGGCATGTACTTATCCCAATCGTGAATGCCTTCAAGCAGATAAAATGAAACATTTTCTTGAACGCGATTCGCATTTTGTGAATTTTCCCCGAGTAAACCAGCTCAATGGGTAAAGCTGAAATCTTGGCAAACGTTCTCAGGCCACGGGGTCTGCTTTCGAACAGTATATAGACCTTATCGAAACGTGGTCGTGGGCGCTGCCATATTGGATACTGGGCTGTGCTGCTAGGACAGGAAAAGTTGAGAATTATCTCTTTCAAACCCGCCCCACAGCCCAGTCAAACCAGTTTCCCCGAGGCTCGTGAAAAGGTCTATACGGGTCCCTGTAGCGTCTATGACATTTCCATGGACCCAATGAGTGAGGCTGTGCCTTATCCTTACCTATCTGGGATATCAAACGACGGGTACTATGCTTTTGAATAGCACAATATAGGAATGGAAAACTCTGACCGATTCAATACGTAATTATTTTGCGTCATAATCCATCCAGTAGGGGACAGAACGGAACCACAGACAGAGCTCGTCTCTGTCTCTGGTCGTTCGCGACCACGACGTGCTGTTGACGCACTCTAAACCAGTTCGAACTGTGCTTGCTTTCAGATGTCTGACTAAATGTGAGGAGCTCAACTACAAACTTACAAATCATTCCAAGAAATGAGCTGAAATTTTTCACTTTTGTTACGCCAGTATTTACATAACCAGACTATTCGCTACTCTGAATGAAGTAACGCGCTCTTCAGAGAGCCTTCGCATACGCATTTGCCTTTTCCCCCGCTGAACGGAGCTTCGCGATTCAGCCGCTTCTGCGCGTTCGTCACACTGAAATTGCCCCAAAAATACTAATATGATTAGGCCGACTAAAGAAGTGTACATATTTTGAATTGGCTAATATGTGTAGCGACAAATAAAACACCAAGATTGCTGTAGTCTATTAAGCAGCCAAAAATTCAAACGTGGAGCCAAAAAACCTAAAGCCAAACCTGTAATAACAACTTTTGTAGCCTGGCTTTCGAGGAGAATTAAACATTTACAAGGTGTTTTGGATGGGAAATGGACAGCAAAACACATAAAAATGACGGTTATTTGCGTCTAGAAGGAAAGCTGAATTGCAT
The DNA here is from genome assembly GCF_055883805.1 of Amblyomma maculatum. NCBI lineage: Eukaryota > Metazoa > Arthropoda > Arachnida > Ixodida > Ixodidae > Amblyomma > Amblyomma maculatum. Next base: position 133,448,676 of record NC_139350.1, read on the forward strand.
GCATATACAGTGACCCAACTGCGCGAAGGCGAGCACATCCTGGGAAGCAGCCAGGACTGTGCGCTAACGGACATGTCAGCAATCAGAAACACCGAAGAGTACTAGATACACCGATATTAAGTACAGTAAAGTCGAAAGTTCGGCAAGTTGGTAATGACTCCTCTAAAAACGGCGCACGCAAAACACGACAATACAGATAGAACAGGATGGACAAGAGCGCACTAGCATTTGATGCAACTAATCAGTTTCTAGGACGCTTTCGTCCGTCCAGTCCTCTATGTTTTCGTGTTTTATGTACGCCGTTTTTAAATGGATCTACATTACGTAACAACAGAAAGTTATTCTTGTCTCGCTTGCAGGTATTCTTTACTCTGTATAAAATATGATGCGCTAATATGTCTCAGAGACAACGCCCAACTAAGAACCTTTCGTTGCTTAACTGAACGTGGTGCAACATTTTTGCCTGCTATTCGCGTCACGTAAACGCCTTCAAGTATTGCTTGCGTGTAATACGAAATTCTGCCCTCATCCCCATCGAGAGTGGCAGATAATTGCTCTTGCGCCAATCTAAACCTCACATAGACGAAGTAGGATGATACCTTCTTTTTCCTCTTGGCCTGCGCATTGTCGTGACGCTGGGGCTACGTCGACCCGGCCTTCACTTGGTAGCGTGCAGAGACTCGGGGTTGAAGTAGGATTGAATCTTCGAAGTTGGTGAAATATGTACAAGCAGGTTTAATGGCACTTTGAGAAACTTATTTACAAGATTATTTACACGAAAAAGAAGGGTACATCAGCAAAATGGCAAGCGTTAAGAGTTCATAGCGAGAAGCGACTGGATGAGCCGTTTACCCAGGGCCCAGAGCGACATTTCGTGCTCTGCAGCGTCCTTAAAACCCCCTATGTCCAGCCCCTCTCTGAAGATGCTGACCAACCAAATCCAGGGCACGCCCCTCAGGTATCGGCATCCAATCGAACACATCACTGCACTGATGGTCTGAAGCACTGACTGGTCCGGCATTCATTCGTTGGGCGTGATCACTTGTTGGCGGGAAAAGCTTGGGAACGGCGAGGAGAGGAGGTACATTTCTATTCTTCAGCAAAGAAACCACAGGCTGGTTCTGACAAGTGGTTTTACTTCTCAGAAACCCGAGTGCACGTGGCGCCGCATCCGCTCCCAGCATTGTCCGTTTTCGACAATTGCAAATCTTTCCTGCATTCCTGGGAAATCACTTAATGGCCGTATGAGTCATGCTCCTTTCTTGTCCTGCACGTCAGCGGACATGTCACTCTGTCGTCTCCTTTGGATAGGAGGCATTCATCACTGGAGGATAGCACTTCTCGACTGGAAGGGTGAACAAAAGAAAGAAAGCACTTCCTGCATTTCCCGCAGGGGGACGTTTCTTTGTGTTTTTCCAGACGTTCTCTTGGCAGGGTCAATTTGGCATTTGCAGAGTGTCCACAAAGCAAAACAGGCTTACAAAACAGGATTCCTGGAAACAGGCTCACTTAGAGCCATTGGACCATCACCACATATTCACAGCACTTTTCCATGCCCACAGGCGAACAATAGAGCGCGCAAATGCGGATGCTTGGTCGTAACAGCCTCCTCCCCCGCCAGAAGAGTCTCGGAGGGCAGCAGTCCCAGCTGCTGCATGAAGAGACGACTTAATGGCCTGCACGTGAACGCTTGAAGCTCGCTGTTGCTTGTCGCGTTGTCTTGATTGTTGTAGGCCAAATTGCTCGAGCTGTCTGAAACTCAACCACATGTCGAAGCAAGCACTCGGCTCCCGTCTGAAGAGACCAGGTTAAAAGAAAACTGCCATTGTTGTTCGAGAAAAGCCCACTCTCAAGACGTTCAGGACCCACGTATTCCTAGAAAACCAAACGTGCTGCTTTACATAGCCACACATATACAAGCGCACGAAAAAAAAAAAAAAACCTGATTATCAATTTGGATACATGGTGAGGAACATCTCGGACCGCTTAGAAAGAGCGGCTAAGCGCGTCCGCATTCCCATTTAACTTCCCCTTTTTGTATCTTATTTCAAAATTGTACTGCTGTAAAATCAAGCTCCACCTAAGAAGGCGACTGTTCTTCGATGTCGCAGTTTGCAGCCAAGCCAGGGGACAATGGTCCGTCTCTACGGTGAATTTGGCCCCTCCAAGATAGCACTGCAATTTTTGAATGGCCCATACAATGCAAGCGCATTCTTTCTCTGACGCGCAATAAGCCCTCTCTCTAGAACTCAGTTTTCTGCTCAAGTAGAGCACGGGGTGCTCATTACCGTCGTCATCTCTCTGGCAGAGAACAGCACCTAACCCTCGATCACTGGCATCACACTGGACCGTGAATTCTCGGCCATAGTCTGGAGCTCGCAATACCGGACGGCTAATCAGCACAGCCTTCAGGTTTACGAAGGAGGCTTCCTTTTGTTCGTCCCAGACTACATTTGTCGGTTCTGTCTTGCGGAGAGCGTCGGTCAGAGGGCTAGCCAAAGCTGAATAGTTAGGGATGTAGTGATTGTAGTACCCAGTCAGACCTAGGAATGCTCGAATTTCCGTCTTCGTGCTCGGCCGCGGATAGTCTGCTACCGCAGAAATCTTAATCTCGCTGGGTTTCCTGAAACCCTGACCTACATGGTGACCCAAGTAGTCCACGGTCGCCCTTGCCAGGCAACATTTCTCGGCCTTTACGGTTAGTCCAGCTTGACGCAAAAGGCTCAGTACAGCTCTTAGATGTACCATATGGTCCGCCCATGAGTCGGAAAAAACCGCAATGTCGTCTAAATAAGGCACCGCGAATGTTTCACACCCCTTTAAAACCCTATCCATGAGTCGGGAAAAACAAAATGGAGCATTTTTGAGCCCGAAACTCATCATTGTTGGCTGGTAGCTGCCCGTCGGAGTGACGAAAGCCGCGTATCTGCTGGCGCGTTCAGTGAGCGGTACTTGCCAGTATCCTCGAGTAAGGTCCAGCGTAGTCACATATGCCGCTCTACTGACCTGTTCTACTCTCTCCTCAATATTCGGAATAGGATACACTTGATCCCTGGTGAGAGAATTTAGCTTTCGGTAGTCTACCACAGGCCTAGGGTCTTTACCTGGAGCTTCTACTAAGATCATAGGCGAAGCATAATCGCTTTCCGAGGGTTTTATTACTCCCAATTCCAGCATGCGAGTTACTTCCCTATCCAGAATTTCTCTTTGCCTTGGAGAGAATCGGTAGCACCTTGATCGCACTGGCACGTCTGAAGTCAGCTCAATATCGTGCTCAGTCAAATCAGTCCTGCCTGGCCTGTCCACGAAGCAGGCCTCAAACTCTGTTATTATTTCGCCCAGATCGGACAGCTGGGATTTCTTTAGTTCTCCTCTCTGCTCCGTCTTTTTTAGAAGCTCCTGAGCGTTGCTTCCTTTTCCGCTGAGGCAAATCAAGTTGTCCCCCATCTCCTCGGGAAGGTTTAACGTTAGATTTACCACGGCTTGCTCCATAGCTAAGTCCTCTCGGGTTCCACTTAAAAGTCTCGTGAGATTACTAGACACTGGCGGCAAGAGGTTACTCTCAAGAACGTCCTCACTCCGCGTCTCATCAAGCTCACTTTCATGTTGACTTATCTGAAATGCCTCGCTCTCAAAGTTTTCTGACCCGCTATCTTCCACATCGACCACTGTTTTAACTGCCGTTTCCTCCGCTGTGGATTTTTCTGGAATGAGCAGTGTAGCTAGTTCTCGCGCCTTTGAACGTGTTAAGGCTTGCACAACTCTGTCTCCGAAAAGGATGCCCCTCTTTCGCAATAGCATGTCCGATTTGTTGGAGAACAAATACGGATAGCACTTAGGAAGCTTTCCTGAAACGGCAGCCTCGGTTGTTAACTTGCCGAAAGGGCCCTCGATGACCACGTTCGCGATTGGCAAGCACACACTCTGTTCCTCCACTACCTGGCGGATCCACGCACACTGTCCTGTATAGTCGGCAGGCGACACATACGCCGGATGGACAACATCCATCGTTGCGGCCGAATCGCGCAGTACCTTGCAAGGCTTCCCGTTGACTACTAGGTCATGCAGGTAGGGTTCTAAAAGCTGCATATTTTCATCGCAGTCACTGACATACGAGAAAGCAATCTTTTCTTTCCGGCAGTTGACGGCAATGTGACCCTGCTCATTACACCTAAAGCATGTGAGCGGCTTCCTAGCCTCAAGCTTATTCTTTGTGTTCTGCGCGTTGGTCACTTCCCCACTTTTCTCACTGCCGTCCTTTCTAGGGAGTTTGCCTGAAGAAACCTTCATTTCTTCGTTTCCAACTCTAGCAAAGTGCTTTTCCTGACGGTTATTCACACTGAACTTGGGATTGCGGGGCCTATCCACTGCTGGGTTACTGAATTGTCGGCGCGAAGCATACTCCTCAATAAGTTCGGCAGCTTCAGTTGCCGACTTAATTTCGCCTCGGTCCTGTAACCAATTTCTTTCTTTTTCTGGGAGGCAGTTATAAAACTGCTCCAAAAGAATTCGCTCGACTACAGCGTCCCTATCACTGTAGGAATCAGTGCTCTTTAGCCACTCGCCCAAATTAACTCTTAAATTGTACAGGAATTCAGGGTAACTCTCGTCCCTGGACTTAGTAGCGTTCCGAAAACGTTGTCTGAACGCCTCGGCGCTAAGCCTATACTTTCTCAGAAGGCAAGCTTTGACCTTCTCGTAGTTGTCCGCGTCCTCCTTGCTTAGCCGCGCGACAACCTCCGCTGCCTCGCAGGGCAGAACCGTCAATAATCTCTGAGACCAAGTGTCTCGCTGGAAGGACAGTTTTTCGCAAGTTCGCTCAAAGTTAGCCAAATACAGACCGATATCCCCCGATATCACATATGGCTGCATGTACTTTGACATCTTGAAATCTGCCTCCTTGTTGAGAAGAGGTACCGCTAGCTGGGGAGAATTGCCCGACCTCTTGCTCAACTCTAGTTCTAATTTCCGGAGCTCAATTTCTTGGTCCAGCTTTTTTTCTTCTCTTTCACGCTTCTTTTCCTCTTTTTCCCACTCCTTTTCCTCTTTTTCCCGCTCTTTCTGCTGTCTGAGCTGCTCCTTTTTTTGACCGATGAGGTTCCATGCTTCACTGAGCTCCTCATCATCGGTTCCCAGATCAGTGATTGCCTTTATAATCAAGGGTTTTCGTGCCAAACCACTTGTATCAATTCCCAATTCCTCACACAACAGCAACAGGTCCGGTTTCTGCAGCTTTTGTAGGTCCATGATCGCTCCGAGTGTCGGCTACTTCCAAAACAACTGTGCAAACTACCAAACCTAAAGGCGTTTCCACACTCTCTTTACCAGTTCTAAAATCTAACCCTGTTCTAGAACCTGGTCCACATCAGAAGAAAAGCCAAGCACTCACCCACACATGCGATCGATGTTCCGAGCTGCTTTCTTGTTGGCCGATTGTTGCTCCTGCTTGTTGCTTGAGATGCCACCTCCGATCACAAGATGTTGTGGCTTGTAGATTCTGATCCACCTCGAATCACCAGATGTTGTAGCTTGTAGATCCAGATCCCACCTCCAGTCATCAGATGTTGTGGCTTGTAGATTCAGATCCCAACGCTGGTCACCAGTCGTTGTGCTTGTAGATTCAGATCCCACCGCTGCCACCAGTTGTCGTGACGCTGGGGCTACGTCGACCCGGCCTTCACTTGGTAGCGTGCAGAGACTCGGGGTTGAAGTAGGATTGAATCTTCGAAGTTGGTGAAATATGTACAAGCAGGTTTAATGGCACTTTGAGAAACTTATTTACAAGATTATTTACACGAAAAAGAAGGGTACATCAGCAAAATGGCAAGCGTTAAGAGTTCATAGCGAGAAGCGACTGGATGAGCCGTTTACCCAGGGCCCAGAGCGACATTTCGTGCTCTGCAGCGTCCTTAAAACCCCCTATGTCCAGCCCCTCTCTGAAGATGCTGACCAACCAAATCCAGGGCACGCCCCTCAGGTATCGGCATCCAATCGAACACATCACTGCACTGATGGTCTGAAGCACTGACTGGTCCGGCATTCATTCGTTGGGCGTGATCACTTGTTGGCGGGAAAAGCTTGGGAACGGCGAGGAGAGGAGGTACATTTCTATTCTTCAGCAAAGAAACCACAGGCTGGTTCTGACAAGTGGTTTTACTTCTCAGAAACCCGAGTGCACGTGGCGCCGCATCCGCTCCCAGCATTGTCCGTTTTCGACAATTGCAAATCTTTCCTGCATTCCTGGGAAATCACTTAATGGCCGTATGAGTCATGCTCCTTTCTTGTCCTGCACGTCAGCGGACATGTCACTCTGTCGTCTCCTTTGGATAGGAGGCATTCATCACTGGAGGATAGCACTTCTCGACTGGAAGGGTGAACAAAAGAAAGAAAGCACTTCCTGCATTTCCCGCAGGGGGACGTTTCTTTGTGTTTTTCCAGACGTTCTCTTGGCAGGGTCAATTTGGCATTTGCAGAGTGTCCACAAAGCAAAACAGGCTTACAAAACAGGATTCCTGGAAACAGGCTCACTTAGAGCCATTGGACCATCACCACATATTCACAGCACTTTTCCATGCCCACAGGCGAACAATAGAGCGCGCAAATGCGGATGCTTGGTCGTAACAGCATGCAGGGAGGACATGTTGCTGTTCGCCAGGTGAATTGGCAAGTCAAGAGGCGTTTCAAGAAATTCCTCCTTGCAACTGCCATCAGCTCTGCCATCGCTTTGTTCTTCTACGCTATTTCGGTGATGTGGAATCGCATTTCGTACCCTGACGTGTTCCGCACCGCCTCCCGATCTGCATACTTTGACCACGCTCACCTGACACGCTTATCAGGCTGCGACACTACTGCCTGTCAGATGTATATGAGCTCCTTAGAGTCTTCTCTAAATCGATCCCAAGATCCGTGCGAGAATTTATACCGATTTGTCTGCGATGGCTGGCAGCGTGATCATCGCTTGCTCACCGTACTTGATGTCGCTGTAAACTCTATGTACGACCATGCGCTCAGCGCAACCGAGTGGCCGCGCCCTGAAATCGGCAAAGCCGATTACGCTCAGTGGGCAGCGGCGGTCGTCCCAAAAAGGTTAGTCGAGTTGGCCAGGTCCTGCATCGAACTCTCGGAGAGTAGCTTGGACCGACTGAAAATGTTCTTGGCCGAGCGCCACCTACCATGGCCCAAGACATCACGCAGGGACCTCTTCGAGACTCTTCTTGATCTCTCCGGAAACTGGAACATTCACTTATGGTTCCAAGTTTCTTTGAACCTGACGCACTCCCGCAACTTTACAGGGGGGCCCGTGCTCAGAATTGGTCTGGGTGCCGCTCTCCGCGAGTGGATTGCTTTCATGCGGCCGTTCGTCGGCCAAACAAGGGACCTGACACAATCAATCCGGTACCAGCAGTACGTCTTGAGCATGCTGCGAATTTTTGACGCACCTGAAACCCAAGCCACTGATCTCGTCGCTATTATAAAAGCTATGAACCGGTTGACGCTAGCAGTGCTGGGGCCAGCAGTGGCCAATACTGAACAGAGATTTCTGAGCATGTCTATCAGTAATTTGACCGAAAGGACGACTCCCGGAATGACCACAGGACGCCTGCTGCTGCTGCTCAACGAGCACTTCATGTGGGCGCAACCATTTTCGTCCAATGACATCGTGCAGGTGGAAAATCCCGACCTCCTACGAGCAGTTTTTTACCTATTCAGTCTTCAGTCTGATACGCGAGAGGCGCTGACGCTCAGCCTGGGCCTCCGCTTAGTTCACGAGGTAGGCTGGATGGCCGACCAAGAAATAGCGGACGTAACCTTGGAAGTGATGGGTCTCCCGTCATCAGTGCACCCACGGCGCTGCCTAGTGACCATCGAGAACAGCGTAGGCGTCGCATGGCTAAGCTTGTTTCCCACTAGTAATGAATTCCAAACTCTCGTGAAAGATGTGAGAGACACCGTCGCCGATATTGTGAAGCGTCGCAGCAGGTCCGTGCTCGATGTCCGGGCCCAAGGTGATGACGCCACGTGGAGCTTGTTAGCCAGCGTGCTCCCTCAACCTGCCAACAGAGTTGGCTTTTTTACCTACTGGATAAGCCTGATGAAAGATCGATGGCGATTACAGCAGCACAATCTGACAAATATCCTTAAGCCAGGCACCGCACTGACTAATAGATGGAACGTGCATGGAACACTGACCGTCTCTCGCGAATTCTTTGCATTCCCACTTTACCACCCTGACCTGCCGGCAGCTGTAAACTACGGCGGCGCTGGGCGCCTCATTGCGGACGAAATCCTCAGAGGTGTCCTCCTAAATCCTGTGTACGACGAGAGCAGCCGTGGTCCTCAAATACCACCAGAACACCGTAGCAACCAAACTACTACTACCGAGTCAGCTTCAGAGCGCTCTCCGCACCAGGTGGACGCGAGTGCTCTCTTGGCCGCCTTGATTGGCTACAGGCTACGCATCCTGCAACAGCCGAGTGATACACCCTCCATGGAGACGAGTCTCGCTCATGACCGACTTTTCTTCGTGTCTTCGTGCTACGCGCTCTGCTCTAGCGGTGACTACGAGGATGACGTATACGGAGATGCGAGCAGACGCTGCAATGAGGCGCTCATGAAGTTATCCGAGTTTACGGCGGCCTTCAAATGCGAGCAAGAGTATCGTCCGCATTAGTTTCAGCCAGGCCTCTCTTCCCATGTACGACTTCTTTCCTTTCTAAGTGCTTTCATTCAAGCAGACTTCGCTTTCAAACACCCTCACATTTATGATTTGCAGTGAAGTTTTCGTTCCTACTGTGTGACATCTTTTCACTATGCGCTGGCACATGTTACTTAATTTGCCTATGGGTGAGTGTCATCGGCAGTGCATGAAGGCCGGTCTATTAATATGAGATGGATCTAGATGATAAGGATGACATCGCTGGCGACTGAAATAATGTGGGCTTCAGAAATGATCCTAAGGACAGTTTGTTTAGGGTTTCGCCAGCAGAATATCTCATGCTGTGGACTGCCGTATATTAGTTAACAGTTATGAATCACGCTCGTAGAAAGATGTTTGCGGAGCGAGACACCCGAATACGTAGTTTCGGCTTGACAGTAAATATAAACGGGTGTCCAGATTTCCATCCAAAATCTTCAATATGTAGTGTGCATCATGATTTTGAAGTGATCGTCCAGTAGGCTTATATCCAATATTTCCAAGGCCCGGGGACATTGCGGGAAGGAGTGATAATAACTTAACCAATCATTCTAAACATATGAACTAAAATTTGCTTTGAGGTCTTAGCCTTGAATATTGAAGATTTCAAGCTCTCAGGTGCTTTCAGCTGATAAGGGTCTGCGTGGCAGTTATGTCTGTAGTGAGTTGGCCTTCGATCACCCAAAGCTTATGCTGGACTTTGCTTCCAAGCAGTATACAGGCGCTGTGCTTTGATGAGCCTCAAGGTAGGTAGGTAGCAACTTGAATGATTCAAAAAAGAACCAAGTGAGGGGGGGGGGGGGTAAAGGGAAGTGAGGGAGCAGGACGACGATGGGCCCTCAGGCCGCTCTAGATGGCCGGGCACTTTTGAGCTTCGGCGACCCTCGGGCCCAGCTCACTGTCAGAAGCTGTACCTCCGGCAGCGAGCTGCGCAGAGCAGCCTCCCATGGCTCCTGATGTCTTGGCCCTTGCCACGGGGGCTTGGGTTTGTTCGGGCAGTTCAGGAAGATGTGAGTGAAGTCGGCTCTGGTGCTAGGACACAAGTGGCAGTGAGGAGAGGTTTCGCCACGGTTTATAATAGAGAGAAGGAAAGGGGTCATGACTGTGGCCATCTGAAGTCTGCGCCAGAAAGCCTGGTCGCTTTTGGGAAGAGATTTATGCGGAGGAGGGTACAGCAGGCGGGAATTTCTATAAAATACGGTGAGGTCGTGGTAGTTAAGAATCCGATCTCTGGCACTGCGAGACGAAGGCACCAGGTCGCTCTCAGCCCGGTTGACGAGTGCTCGGGCTTGGGAGTGAGCGGCCGTGTTGCCTGGGTGTTCGCTGTGCGCAGGGACCCAGAGGAGGGTGATGAGGTGATTCGGTGGAGGGGATGATGCTAGAATGTTTGCGGCCGGGGAGTGAATTTTGCGATGGGCATAATTAATAATTGCTGTTTTGGAGTCTGAGAAGATATACTCAGCAGAGGAGTGTGTGATTGCTAGGGCAATTGCTGCTTCTTCAGCTTGCAGGGAATCCTGCAAATTTGGATTGGACGCACTGACTATCGTGTTGTGGAATCCATCCACGACAGCTAATGCGAAAGCTGGTCGGTTTAAATATTCGGCCGCGTCTACGTAAACTGCCGGAGCGCCAGGAGGGTAGTGCTTGTGCAAAGTCTTGGCTCTAGCTTTCCGTCTCTCACGATTATGCTCCAGGTGGGTATTTTTGGGAAGAGGCGGAATGTAAAGATTGTTGCTAACAGCGGTGGGATGATTGCGCGTGGCCGAGGTATGACCGGGTAGGTTTATCCCAATTCGGCGCAGACGAATTTGGCCGGTTTCGGTATGCGAGAGTCTGTGGTACTGACTAATGAGGTGAGCTTCTACCAGCTCTCCTAAGGTGTGAACCCCTAGTTGAAGTAGCTTTTCAGTAGGCGTTGATTTAGGGAGGAGGAGAGCGCTTTTGTACGCTGTGCGGATAAGTCTGTTGAGTTGCTCGGTCTCCGTGGGTGTGAGGTAGAGGTAAGGGATGGAGTAGGTGATCCTGCATAGGCAAAATGCTTGAATGAGGCGACGTGTGTCTGCTTCCCTCATGCCGCGATGGCGATTGGCGATACGCTTAATTAGTGAGGGTGTATTCAAAATGGCAGCACGAATTAATTTTATGGTCTCGGCGTTGGAGCCGTTGTCAGAAATACTGAGACCTAAACTTTTGATTCTATTGACCCTGCGGATGGGGATGTCGTTTAATGTGACTTGAATATTAGGGGGGTTCCGTTCTTTTAGGTCCATGACTATGAGCTCAGATTTAGCTGCCGAGCAGCTTAGACCAATGCTGCTTGCATGCGTAGCAACAGTGTCAGCGGCCAGCTGAAGTTTGGATTCTATTTCGCCATGGTTGCCGGTATTGACCCAGATGGTGATGTCATCCGCATACAAGGAGTGGTAGATGGAAGGAATTTTGTCAAGATCCCTCGTTAACGGGATAAGAGTAATGTTAAAAAGAAATGGGGACAAAACTGCTCCCTGGGGCGTTCCCTTACTGCCTAGCGTGAAGGGGCAAGTTTTTACTGTGCCTAATTGTAGGCAGACGGATCGGTTGCTGAGAAAGGCAGCAACATAGTCATGCGTGCGAGAGCCCACGTTTAGGTCGCTCAGTGATTGTAAAATGGAGGAGTGGGCAACATTATCAAAGGCCTTCGTCAGGTCCAATGCAAGGATAGCTCTGGTGATGTGAGGGAAAACGAAAACGGGATTGAGCACATCCTCCTTAAGTTGTAACATGACGTCTTGGGTTGACAGGCCCGCGCGGAAGCCAAGCATGGTGGTGGAGAAGAGCTGGTTTTGCTCCATGTATCGGTTAAGTCGATTTAGGATTACGTGCTCCATGACTTTACCTGTGCAGGAGGTGAGAGAGATTGGTCTCAGATTCTTAAGGTCTAAAGGTTTGTTAGGTTTTCGTATGAAAGTTACCTTGGCTGATTTCCATTCCGGGGGCAGCGTGCCCTGGTCCCAGTGTTGATTCATGTACCTAATGAGAGAGGCTAATGATTTGGCGTCTAAATTTCGTAGCGCTTTGTTAGTTACTCCATCAAGACCTGGTGCGGACGTGGTGCGGAGCCTACCCAGGGCAGCCCATATCTCCGCCTCTGTGATGGGAGCGTCCAAGTCTGAATTGGGGGTTCCTTTGTAAGCCGGTAATGGCTCCTGCTTTAGGTCGGGGAAGTATGTGGCTTTAAGAGCTGCTTCAACGTCTTGCCCCTGTTTCTCCGCCTCGTGCAGTAGTTTGGTGATTTGTTTATTATTTTCTGACCGTGAGGAACATGGGTTTAGTATATGGCGGAGGAGGGACCACGAGTTCTTCATGTGTAGAGTGCCGTCTAATCGGTTACATAACTGATTCCATTGCTGTGACGAGAGCTCGGCCGCGTGTTCGGTGATGAGCTAGAGCGTTTGCGCCATTTTCCGTTTTAATTTGCGATTATGTTTTTGCCTGAGCCATCGTTTCTCTAAATTCTGATAGGCCTCCCAGAGGTGGAGTAGTCTGCTGTCAACTGGATCGCCAATATGTTCTGCGCGGGGCCAATTTTTCGCTAAGGGATACATCCCGTAGGAGCTTAGAAGCCCAGTCCATATAGTCAGCGTGGCGTGACATGGTCCATAGGGTCACGAAGAGTCGGACACGACTGAACGCCTGAACTGAACTGAACTGAACCATATAGTCATGAATATCTTGTGCCGGGTTTTGGTCTCTAATTTTGCGGAACTTGTCCCAGTCTACAATAGGTTTAAGGTGAAACTGAGGCCGTAAACTAGCAGACGGTAGCGTAACTGTTAGGATGTAATGATCGCTGCCGAGGTTGATTCCCGTGTTAGTCCAGTTAGCCTGACGGACGTTCTTAGTAAAAGTAAGGTCTAGGCTGTTATTTTTGCTCACACTGTTGCCAATACGTGTGGCTAGTGTACAGTCAGTGACTAGGGTGCACCTATTTCGCTGAATGTACTGAGATAGGCTGGTGCCCTTGCGAGTGTTCCTATTATATCCCCAGTCTACGTGTGGCGCATTAAAATCAGCCGTTACCACTATAGGAGCGGAGCCTGCTATTTGGATGGCCCTGTCAACTGCTTCAAATACAGCAGTAAGGTTATCTCTAGGATGAGAATAGATATTTAAAATGAAATATGAGAGTTGTCTTTTACGATGGGGGAGGAGTTCGAGAAGAGTGCAGTCGGAATAGAGGTCGGACAGATCGTGAGCTACATACACGATATTTCTCTGGATATATGTGATAACCCACGGGGAAGTAGAATGGGAGTGTATAGCCTGATAGCCTAGAAGCTTGCATGCCTTTAAAGGCTCTTGTATGCAGATGACATCTGGGGAAGGTGTAGAGTGCTGTATGTATAGAGAGAGATTGTCTCTCTTCCTTTGCAACCCGCGGCAGTTCCATTGCCATATGCAGAGTGAAGAGGGGGAGGAGGAGGCAAGGGCGCAAGGGGGGTTATTGCTGGGAAGGCGCTTGAGAGGGGGAGGATTGTGGCAGGGCGTCCAAGGGGGAGAGCCGAGCAACTAGCATGTCGAGAATATTCTCTATCTTGGTAAAGCGTTCGGCGATTTGGGTAAAGCATAAATCAACCTTTTGTCTGAGCCCCCTGTGCTCTTTTCGGATTTGTTGAAATGTGCATTTGGGGTCCTCGTCAGCTGAATCGGGCTGTTGTGTCCTCTTCTTTTTCGCGGGCTGGGGGGAGGATTCTATGGAATCGCTCTCTGATTGGTCTGCTATATCTGTCTCCGAGGTGGAGAGGGCGATAGTAAGGGACGGAGAAGGTTTAGGAGTAGGTGCTGTGAGTGTATTTAAGCGTTCCAGTACCAAAGCCAACTGTTGCTTTAATTCCTGATTCTCTCTAGTTAGACGTTCGATAGTTTCCCGAGTTTTAGAGTTTTCTTTTGATTCAGATCGGGTTCTAGTGGAGCGGGAGGCTTGCTCTGCCCAGCTCACCTTTTTGTAATGGGTCCCACTGTCCCGGCTTTGGGATCCAGTTCGTCCAGGACTTTTGCTCCTGTTGCGATGGTGGCCGTCTTAGATTGTTGGGAAGGACTCCTTCTCGAGGTTGAACTCCTGCTGCGGCTGCGCCTGTCGTGGACGGGAGGGACGACTATAGCGGCGTTGGTAGCGTTTCTTGCAGGCCCTGTCGCCCGTCATGTGGGCGCCCCCACAGACCACGCACGTCGGAATGCAGGGGAGGTCCGCTTGGTGCTTCTGTCCACAGCCTGGGCAGGTGAGGCGATTCGGCAACGGGCACACATCGCGTCTGTGGCCGATTTGTCTGCAGTTCAAGCAGGCCTCCACTTTGGGGCGGAAGGGTAATACTGCGTAAAGGACGCCAAAAATTTTCACCGATGGCGGAAGTTCTTCAGCCTTGAAGTGAATGAGCACAGAACGCGAGGTTCGCCCCATGTTCCTGGCCTGGACAATCGGTAAGAGAGGATTCGCCCGGCGTAGTTCTCTGAGCAAGTCCTGCGGCGACTCACCGTTCCAGGCGCGGTAGATGATTCCTGGCCGTGCCCCGTCCGGAGGAGCTACGTATGTGTGGAACATAAGTTTGCTGCCACGAAGTGTGAGTTGTCTGATTTTGGCATAATTGGCAGCTCGGTCTGCGCAAGAAGTTGACACTGTGAAAATATTCTTGGCCAGGTTGGTACATATGAGGTCCTCCTTGGCAATAGTAGGCTGCAATCCGCTGCCGGCGACAACAGCCGCCCGTAGTTCTCCCTCGTTGTATTGGACTAGACTGACACCCGCATTAGGGCGGAAAACAATCTTGAAGTCGTTAACCGGCAGCCGCGGCAGCGGCCTTGTACGGAGGCGCGTCGCAGCTGTCTCGTGGACATTTGAGTGAACGCTTGCTGCGGACGCCGCTTTCTAGTACAGCCGAACCTTTTGTGGACCTAATAGTATTTCATGACTTAGTTCAGTTAGTGAGATCGCCCACCCCCATTGAAAATTATACAGATTCAGCCTTAGAACTATTTCTTGTAACCAACGCAGCGCTCAAATGTGAGCCCAAAATACATATTTTTGATGGAATATCTGATTACAAAATGATATCTTAAACCCTTCTACTTAGCCGCCCTACTGAAAATAAGAAAAAAATTTCCTTCGGAACTTTTAACGCTTTGAAGACGTTGATATATTAGATACCATGAATGGATAGGTCGCTGTGTGATTTCATTCCTTTTTTTTTTCTAAATCGGACATGCGCGTGATGTGAACGAGCTATGGGCTTTCGTTAGAACCTTGTCTTCAAACGCGTCAAGAACTTTGTTCTGATGAGGCTGTGTACGCGACAGCGTATACGTCCGTGGATGATGAAGGAAGTAGTGGGGCTAGGACGGAAACCTAAATGAATAAGGAATCAACAGCGTCGGTGCTCTACAAATATAACGCTGGCAAACTTTCTAACATACGTCTAACTAAAAATTACTAATAAAAAAGCAAAATATTTTAAACAAAGTGTATTTGTGAAGACTTTTTTGTTGACCTCCCCAGGTATGTTTTGGTGAGACTTTCGGGGAAACAGCCCTTCAATAGCTTTCAGTTTTTAGAAATGACGACGGTTGAAAGCCCAGCATTAATCTTTCAGTTGAGCGCCCACCCACTGAAAATATCACAGTGACAAAAGAAAGCATCTTGCCTCTTTGGTTAAATCTAAACATAAAAGATCGCTTGGAATGAACGGCATACCTACAGCTTTTCTCGTGAGATAAGCCGACTGGGGTTCGAAATATTTGTACATTCTATTTAATAAGTCTGCCGTGTGCAGCAGTCCTGAATGACTGGAAGTGCGCAAAAATTACCCGCGGATCGACACACATGGCCGCCGTTCGACGCCATATTTTTTTTTCTCTGATTGGTTCTCAGAACAGTCACGTGTTTCAAATTTGTGGCGCGAAATTTCGGTGTTTCGAAATGGCTTTTTGCGGTGGCGTAAAAATTACGTGAGGGTGAAAACTTATTTTTGGCGGTGGTATTCATGATGCATAGAGGGTATATATAAGTAACTGTGGATGGAAAACAGAGGTAAATATGATGGAAAGGAAAGCACTTACGCTTGTATTACGAATGGGCTGAAATGAACCAACCACTGTCAAGAGCCGACTCCTGAAATCTAATAGGCTGACGTTGTGTGGCAGGAAATACGTCATGCATAAACATTTAATGATGACGCAAAATGACGTTTCATCACGCAAAGGATATTCAGCCATTGCTGTAAATGACCAAAGTTGGGCGCCGCATTTTGAAGCACTTGAGGCGGCCGCGAAATAAATAAGGCGAATTCGACGTGCAGTGTAGGTGGCTGGTAGCTCTCCGCAGTTTAGTAGAGAGTTTGGTGGGTGGTGTAGTAAACTGACACATCTTGTTGTAATTGCAGAAAGCAATGAAACGACATTATAAGGGAACTTTTCAGCTGCGTCATTTTTTAGAGTATTAATAATGAAGACGCAGATTTACAGCCGCACGAGGATCGTAGGGCGTTGAAAATGCTTTGCTCTCATAAAGCAACCATCAATCCGCGCCGTCGTTGCCAAGCGCAGCAATGCGGCCCGCTAACTCAAGCGGTTGATCTGCGCGAGACGAGGCATTTCAGAGAGCAACAGAAGGGGAAGTTGGTTGAGTTGTTCATGATGGTTTCGTTGACGCTCTTTAACACAGAGACAAAGAAAAGAAGAGAAATAAAGGCGCCAGTCCCGTGTTTTCTTCTCTTTGTCTCTGTGTTAAACAGCGCCCATCAAACCATCATGAATTTCAGAGAGCACCGCGATGCTTTCTCTGATCGGTTCGCGAGTACAACCTGAGGGGTCGATGGCTGTGCAGGAACGTCGCGCGACAAGCAGCGAAGGATCAACAAAGACTTTCTTATACGTCAGCCCTAAACACTGCCTTTTTGTCTTACACTATGTACTAACTTCAATGTTGAACAGCCTTTCCACGATGGGCAAAGCAAGCAAAATACTCACAGCTTCTATTTTATTAAAGGAATGTATGCTCCATGTACATACATAGCACATGTTTGCTTGCCACATGTGATGTGTTTCATATAAAAAGTTTTCTTTTAATATTCATGCGGGCTCACCATTTGGTTATTTTTTAGAAAGAAATATGGTACTCCGGAGCACGTTATGACGGTATGGTCTAATCATATGATATAGTTGAGTGACATTTTGTGTTGACTGCTTTTTTTAATACAGCCTGAAAATAATCTCCCTTTATTGATTTGCACTTTAAAGTTTCGACAGTAAGGAATACATGCGCGCGGGGCTCCGCCCTAGCTTCACACCTTGAATTCCTCAGTCATCTTTCGCTTTCTTTCCTTATTGTCCGTTTATCTCCCTCTGCGCGTGTACGGTAGCCTGAGAATCGCCTAATTAACCTTCCCGCTATTCTGTTCTTCTGTTTTGTTTTCTTTCTGGGACATCTTTTACGTTTCGTTAGAGCTTTTCACACGCTAGCACATAAAAATTTAACCGACTAGGTGTAAGGCCCAGCGTATGCCTTTCACTTCTTCTGTGCGTGTGTGGAAGACTCTCTCTCTCCCTCCATATCTCTCTCTGCGCTGCTTTCCGCACTCTACGCAACTGAAGCCGACACAATATGTTAGAAACTTAAGCAGACTTGGTGACCTGACGGTAGCTGCTCATAACGCGGCTTTGCGAAAAAGGTGGGTAGCACAGCCAGTACCTAATAGTAATTGACACTTTGAAACTGCGAGCGTTGTCCTCAGAGATGGACATTACCGGCTGCGCCGGCGCCTCTTCGCCAGTGCTGGAGATACTTTGGAAATCTGTCGATTCCTTCTGTTTACGACCAAGTCCTTAAACGTTTATTTCGTGCATTTAAAAGCCGCTGATAAGTGAACATGAGAGATCATCGGCGCTTATAAACAGAAATGCTACTTTCCGCTCCCATTTCGCACCACTGCGAATATTCCATTGGTATTCTTGCTCTTAAGCTGAAACTGGCGCAGCCTTTCCGTGCGTAGCTGATGCTGAATGCTCGACCGCAAGTATGTCATGACACACTAATTCCGCAACGTCACAACATACTTCACTCACCTCACTGCAACCAGAGGCTTCCGAATCACGGAATGCACCGCAGAGTATCGGTTCCTGCAGGAGCACCGTCGTTCTTCATACTTGGCGCCAATATATGGTAGCAGACGACAGCGCGCTTTTTTCTGTCCCTTTATTTCTCTTCTTCTTCAGAATGCGTAACCCGATTGTGTGCTTATGTAACCTGGCACCGTCCTACTGCACACGTCACGCGTACGTCACAATTTGAACGAAATGGCGAATTGTATAGAATAGGGCCCCCAGATACCTAAAGCCGAAAACCATAGCTTATCATTTCGTACAGACCGCTTTCATGATTGCTTGCTTGTGCAAAATCTCTTGAGCGCATTATATTCAGCATATTTATGTCTATCTGCAAGACTTAATAGATTACACGCAGCATGGGTTTCGGAAGACATTATCTACAACAACACATCTTCTTGAAACTATTCGCGAATTCGCAAGAAGACAAGACAGACGGGGTCAAATTGACATGATATTCGTCGATTTTGAAAAGACATTCGACCGTGTGTTTCACCCTTAACTGCTACTAAAGCTCCAGAAAGTGCTTAAAGATTATTCACTGCTTCCATGGATATCAGCATATTTCTTTCTATGGCAAGAGGGCATGCTTGTTGATGGTGTGCGGTCTGGCTCAGCGCTGTTAGATCGGGAATTCCTCTGGGGTCTGTCTTTAGGCCACTTTCGCTGTTGATATTCATCAATGATTTAATAAAAGAAGTGGGCAGGAAAATAAGATTATTTGCAGATGACAGTCTTTTATATCAAGAATTGAAAGCTTAACTAACCATGTTTGTTTGAATTCCTCATTGACCAAGGTAGAAGCGTGGTGCACCACATAACAAATTACTATTAATGCGAAGAAAACGGTCGCTATGTAAATCAGACGAAAACGCCACCCTTTAAAGTTTTCTTACAGCGTCAGCGGTAATTATCTACGGTCAGCAGCTACAGATACTTGGGTCAATTACATCCCACCTCAGGTGGAACGAACATATTCTTATTTAAAAAAAAAGGCAATGTGCAAGCTTGGTTATTTGAGGAAGTCGCTATGGGGGGGGGGGGGGGGGGGGACAATCGACAAAGGAAATCCGTCTTTTAACGTACAAAACATATATTACACATTTGAGCACGCCTCAATAGTATGGGACTCGTACACCCAGAACAAATATCACATAAATAGAAAACATCCTAAGAAAAACAGTTAGGTTTATATTTCACTTATAGCTGGAAAGTATCTGCGAAAATTCTTATGAACAAAGCAAACTTGTGGGCGATTAAACTGAGACTGTAAAAATACAGGCTGAAACACATGCATTTACTTTATCACGAAGTGCTTGCGATAGATAAAAATATATAACTCAGTTTCTAGGTGCCAAACGCGATCTAACCATCCAAACAAATTGAAAGAGCTTTCTGATAGAACGTACCGTCTTTGCAAAAAGTAACCACGCTGCGTGTTCCGCTTCTGAGTAGGATAGCAGAGAATTCATACATCTGAAGCTGTAAATATATGCAAAGTAAAGACGAGCTTTTGTCCTCACTTTTAAACAATTGTAATCCCTGTGAATCCATGTTAGCTTTACAATACAAGCGAAAAGCTAAACATGAAACCTGGTTACTTTTAGCAAAGACGGTACACATTTAAGTACTCTTTTTTGTTTTTTGCTTCAAAGACAGTGAGCGAGTGGAATGCGCACACCGCCAGTACAGTGGAATCCCCGACCGCCCATTCATTCTGCGGCATGCTCGACAGCATTAGACTGTGCTCCTATTTTTGTGATATTGTACACAAGTCTTCGAGTGCTCCGTTTTCTTGATCGCTATATTCCATAGATTTCGTTTCCTGCTCAAGAGATAGAGCATGCTTGGCGTATTTTGTTTTCACATCACTACGACTTTGATGCCGTTTATGCGCCATGTTCTGTATGTCACGTTTGATTTTCGTCGATACATTTAGTGTTTGATTGCTTTGTTTCATTAGTTCTTTTTTTTTTTTTTTTACAGCGTGCTGCTGGAACTGTCAGCTGAACTTGCGCAGATCAAGAGGGGTTTCATTGTCTTAGGCTGGTAACTTGTTCTGCACCCGTCCTGAGCAAACGTATTCATTGTGGTCACTCAACTTTTTTTTTTGCGTTCATGTATTGGTTTTCATGCTGTCCGTTTTGTTCCGGTGTTTGGTCTGCCCACTCCGGCAAAATGCCCAAGACTGAGGCCTGCAGTATCTCGTAAATAAATAAATAATTAAAATAAAGTGCTCCATCAGGCTATCGTGCTGACATCTGTAGAGATTCAGAACTATTATGATCATAACAGCGGTTTATTTGCTGGCGAGACGTCGAGCGAAGCGCATATTGGCTCACCGGTCATAAAAGCATCAGACTTCTCTGCGTTCCCACGGGCTTGTCATATGTCGAATTCGAATGGGAGAATAAGCGCACTCGAGAGCCCTTGTGCTCTCAAACAAGCCAGCGCCCTCCAGTGGAAGAGCAGGAGTAGTATCACTGGCTTCCAATGGTAGATGAGGAGGGCTTTTCCTCCGCTGAGAGCACCCGAGTACACTCCCGTCTTCTCCATCGTCTAAAACGGGAGTAGAGGAAGTCACATGGTAGAAAGCGTCATATCCGCGCCGTCTTTTTTTTTTTTTCTCTTGAGTCGGCGATGCTCAAAATGGCGGCTGCAAATCGTCGGCGCTCAGCGAGCGAAAAGCATTGCTCTGGTGCTGTATGCATGCTTGAGAGTCGCTGCTGGTGTCGAAAGGGCCAAAGGAGGCAGATCGCCGCGCTGTGAGAACAAAGGCATACAAAAAAAGGAGCGTTTGCCTCTCCTCGGGTTGCAATTATCGAGGATGAAAAAAACTCCATAGTTGCAACGGCCGCCACTGCGGGTAGGCGGAGAATGCTGCGGAGAGACGTGCGGTCACATGGCCGTGGCGCTCTGCTCTCGACACGCAGAGGGCTTTCCCGTGCGAGTACAGTTACACCCTCACTCAGCATGCTCCTGCACTTGTCTGACCTGCTCGATGCTTCTGCTCTCGTCCCCCAACCGAATGCGCCATTAGGTTCGTGGGCCGTGCACCGAGTTGCTTGTTAGTGCAAGAGCTGCTTGTCTGCCGCTGAAGTAAGGGTCGCTTAGCCAGTTGCTGGAAGCAGGGATGACGGCAATCGTAGACGTCTATTCACGTACACCTAGAGTAGGTTACGAGTATATATATGAGACAAAATGTTAAGTAGGCACGCACTTGGAAAATATCTTTTCTGCATTCCACAGTGATTGAAGCCGAACGGCTGTCCTATGAAATTGCCGTGCAGATTTTCTTTCCTTTCTTGGGGTATCTGTGAGCCTCTGATCGGCACCAGTCAGTCCAGCGATATTCAGCGCCATTCTCAAGACGTCTGACAACAACTTGAAAACTCTATAGAAATTGACAGTGACATCATCTGTCATCATCATCATCATCAACCGGGATATACCCATTACAAGGCAAAGGCCTTTCTCTCAATTCTCCCAATTAACCTGGTCCTGTGCTAGCTGCGCTCAGCTGACCCCTGTCAACTTCTTACCACCATCCGCTCACCTGACTTTCCGCCGCCTCCTGCTACGCTTTCCTTTCCTTGGCATCCAATTTGCAAACCTATTCGACTATCGGTTATCATTTCTTCGCAATACGTGCCCTGCCAATTGACATTCCTTCTTGATATCCATAAGGGTGTTATTAACTAGAGTTATTTCTCTGACCCACTCTGCACGGTTCCTATATCGTAACGTCACCCCTACCATTTTTCGTTCCATAGCCCTCTGCCTTGTCAACATAAGAACCCTTTTCGTTAGCCTCCATGTTTCAGCCCCATCTGTCTTCATGACATAACACAAGCGCGAGAGGAGGAGGAGGAGAAGGAGGAAAAACTTTATTTCATGAAGAATTCAAGGCACGCAAGCCTTCTGGGAGAGAGAGAGAGTTTCACAACGTGCCTACTGCATGATGTTGGCAGTGAATCAACAAATGATTCTTTACAAACTCCTACCTGGGCTTCGTTTGTTATAACGGCGCCTCAAGCAGCAAAACGAGTCCCTATGCAAGTTGTCAAGGAGGAGTGAGTACCATCTGTAGGGATGAAAAGATTGCTTGACAATCAAGGATGTACGTAATGCGTCGAAAAGTGTTGATTGTAAAGAATTACAAATCCTTTGAATTTAGCAAGACTTCATTACTTGCCGAAAGCGGCACCATTCAAGGTAATTAAATTATTTTGTATCATCATTTTTTAAGGATTAATACGTTGCGCTTTTGAAGCTTTGGCTTCGATATAAAACGAAGGAAAACTGGCGCCTGCGGAATATGCTTTGAGTGGTTGTGTCCGTTGCGACATCGCCCTACGTAGAAGCCTCGCGTACGATCTTTACCGGGAGGGCTTCCATTTGACAAGGCTGGCACGAAGCGAAACGTGTCGGCCCGATATTTTATGATTCGCATTAAAACTCAGCATTAACAGCGGAATGCTCAGTTAGGTCGAGGGTCACTTCAACTTAAAAGCGCTAAGACTCGAACATCGAGACACTTTCTAGCTATGTGCGAGGAATTCGTGAAGATTTTAGCACCGCCATTCCTCGCGAGCTTACATCGAGGGATTCTTTACATCCATTGTAACAGATGTGGCTTAGTCGGCGCTATACTGCTGATCCCGAGGACGTGGGTTCGATCCCGGCAGCGACGGTAGCGTTTCGATGGAGGCAAATTGCAACGCGTCCATGTAGTGTGCTACATCTGTGCAAAAAAAACTATATACTGTGGCGAATTTTGCTAAGAATTCGACTACCATGTTCTTCAAAGCCGATGCCGCTGTAGAAAGTTAAACACTAATAATCAAGTCATACCAGCTTCAATACACACAAAGAAAAAGTAACTTGAAAAAACCGACGAAAATTGCTAAAACCACAACACAAGAACGGTAACGCATGCCGGCAAGAGAAAACACATTAAGCAACCCTCGCCAGCTCACTTCCGCATGTCTATATTTACGTACACTAGGAGGCGGCGACTTAAGGTTGTAAAAAGAGAAAAATTATAACCAATTGTAGCAGTCATTTTTTTTTTCAGATTCGATTTTAACCGCAAATGTTACGGACACTTCACAAGCCCACCAGAAAAGCTAGTAGGGAACCGGTGTTATACCCCAGTAGCCTCGGCCTTATGAAGGTGACTGGCCTAACATTCAATCGACTCGAAAACCGCTGGCTCCTGTTATTCGAGTAGTTCCAATGGTCACGGAGCAACGCGGGACACGGAGCAAAGCGGAGATTATAAACTTCGAAGAACTTGGAGCGGTGGCAGCGTGTACTATTGGACCGGCAACCTGAAACATGCAGTTTGTTCTAAGCTGCTTCAA
This sequence comes from Amblyomma maculatum, assembly GCF_055883805.1. Lineage (NCBI taxonomy): Eukaryota > Metazoa > Arthropoda > Arachnida > Ixodida > Ixodidae > Amblyomma > Amblyomma maculatum. Next base: position 133,471,872 of record NC_139350.1, read on the forward strand.
AAGAAGGAATTTAATTTCAAGGGCTATGAATATAGTACAATGAATCGATATTGCCTGGTTGCTTGTGTCCCCGTAATAGTATTGTCGGCAACAGTGTCGCCCCACCTTGGCGTGCGATGATAGAATTTCTCGACGGTGGCGATATTGTCGCGTATAACAGCGATACAACTCCGATATCGATAGCGACTGAAAATCTTTAGGAGATTCTTGACTGAATAGAATTAGTTTGTAATTTCCCGTTTTACAAGGTATTGTGCTGCGTCAAAGGAAACAACGTAACTGCATGGAAGTCGTGAGTGCGGTGGGACAAGGATGCCGGTGGATTGCGCAGCGCCGTTTTGTGACTTGCACCTTCCCATCTCTCCTGCATTTACTTATTACTTAACGGAAACGCCTCCGTGGTAAGGGATGCTTGACCTCTTTGCCAAACGTCGTATGATAGCCTAACACTATTTCTTTTGTGCTATCATCGGCATCAGCTTTCATTCTTTATAAGGACACTGTCGTCAAAATGACCATGAGTGCGATGAAAGTGTCGTATTCTCGGTGCGGCGACGCTTCAGATGCATTTCGAGAACGTTGAGAGCCTCCATATTACCGAGCTTTTCCACATCCACAATAAGAATTCTCTCTCTCTTTTTTTTTTTTTTGCATGCAGATGACGTCAACGTCTTTTTAACAGCGCAGGCAGCCAATGAAATGCAATTGAAAGCCAGTGCATTGTAAAATCATATAGGGAGTACCACATCTTCACTGAAAAGAAAAGCTACATGCTTTTGACGCGAAACAAAAAAATGCCACTGTGCCCTATACCTACTCTAACTCTTGGTACAGGGTGGATTCAAATATGTTCCTCACTGAAGGAGAGAGATCCGACATTTCAGCGCAACATGTATTGAGCTTTCATATCGCTCTTCGTGTTGAGAACTTCGCCAGATACACAGGTATATTACGAAGGTGCTTGTTTGTTTTCACTTAATATCAGGCTTTTATTTACGACGAAGTATTTCTGCCAAACTTTATTTCAACTTTTAACCTGTTTCTTTTAAAAAATTAAGCGTTAATTTCTAGCTCAACATAGCTGTTTCTAGGCTCTTTGGGCATGCCCATAAAGTCACACATATGAACAAAACGTCAACTGAACTGTATTTATATTCCTATAATCATTGTCCAAATGGATACCATGTGACTGCCGGCTTTAACTCAACTGTGTCTTAAAAATAAACTTAGGTTTTTGCTTCACAGTTATATGATTTAACACTCGATTACTTGTGTTTCTATGACAATATTATCTCTTTATGTAACCAAAGCCGCATGACGACCATTTGTGTGTTAAGTGCTGGACTAGCATTAACAGCCTATTTTAATTACTGCTGGCAAAATGGCTCCCTACCTCCTCAGTGGAAAACCGCGAAAGTTGTTTTTATTCCAATTTCAGGAAAGCCGATCCAGCGGACTAATCTCCGACCCATCTTACTTGATGCGTAGCCAAACTCTTCGAGCATGTTGTTCAGACACTACTGAGCAACTACTTGGAAGATAATGAGCTCCTGCCTACCAGTATGTTCTTTCAGACCAAGTTTTCCTGCACAAGACATATTCCTACGACTACATCATACACTAGAATCTAAAACGAAGGACACCAAAGCCATATTGGTGGTAGACATCAATAAGGCCTTTGATCAAGTTACCCATGTGGCTGTCTTAGCGAACCTTCAACCTCTTGGTGTCGGAAGACGAATCTACAACTTCATTCGTGATTTCCTCAGTAACCGTACCACTCATCTTTCATACGGCCCATACTCTCTCAGCGACATTTCCCTCGGTGCACGAGGTTCTCCACAGGGAGCGGTCCTCTCTCCGACTCTGTTCAATATAGACCTGCTGGGATTACCCAAATTACTTAACTGGATACCTAACCTGCACTACAGCTTTACATACAGAGGTAGCGATGCGGAGATAGAGCACCGTTTACAAACAGCATTAAATATAATTTTCACCTATGTAAATGACAAAGGGCTGTCATGCTCTGCTACGAAATCAGCACTTTTCATACACAAACCATACCGAACGTCTGGTACACCATCCAATATTCAGATCAATTTGAACACAGGATCCTTTCCTACCGTCCAAACATTCGCATACTAGGCAGGTTTCTCATGACCCATGGATCTCACACTGATACAATTCATGCAGTCCAAAAGCCCACCCAGCAGACAATCAGGCTGATCAAACGGGTGGCACACAGGAAAACAGGCTTACGGGAATCAAACGCGCTTCGACTTACACAGGCTTACATTACCAGCAGAATCACTTACGCACTATCCTCGTAGCGAAAGATAGGGAACGTTTAGATGGCCTGATTAGGAGCAGCACGTGTGCCAATTTATGCGTTCCCCCGAGCGCTTCCGCAGAGCCCCTCCTACGACTAGGAATGTACAACACTTTCAAGGAACTCTAAAAAGCAACCAAAACGACACAACTAGCCAGACTCAAAACAACCCCTGCGGGACGAGCTCTTCTGCAGTCGCTTCATCTATCACTCGCCGGTGGAATATCCGACCCAATCCCCACTACAACACGAGCTGCGCTCCAATACCCCCCTCCCTCCTCCTAAAACACATGCATCCAGAACGCGATGAAAAACGCAGGAAGGTCCGGGCCTTGCCGCTGCACAGACTGCATGGAGAGGATCCCAAAGTTTTATAGTACACTGATGCCACACCATTTGCATGGGAGGAACCGTTGCGCGGGCCCCTCCCAAAGAAATCGGGGGGGGGGGGGGAGACTAGGACCCTCGCCTGCATTTTAATGGTCAATAAAGTTTACACCTCCACCTTACGCGTCTTCGTGATAGCCCATGTTGCACAGGCTAGAATACATGGAGCGTTTTTGAAGCGGCAAGCCGGCGTTTTTCACCCACCGGCGCGCACTCGAAACCCGGTGTCAGAAAAAACGCGCGCCGCCGCCGATCTGGCTGTGGGCGGTGCCAAGGAGTTGGTTGCGTAGCGCTCGTCACCCGTTTCGTGAACGAGGGCTGTCAGCTCCCTCGGCGGTAGCGATGAATCCGAGTCGGTGCTGGTGAGATGAAGAAAAGGCTTTATACACTATTTACGGGCATTTACACAAAGAGACAAGATAGTCAAAGTAGCCGAGGAGTTCTATACAGATCTCTACAGTAGCCAAAGTAGTCAGGACCGTATGGAGATTGGCGGTAGGGAAAAACAGTCAGACGTTCCACGATGTTACGAAGGGCGAGGTCAAGAAAGCATTAGAAACTATGAAAAGGGGGAAATCAGCTGGAGAGGATCAGATAACTACAGATTTGCTGAAGGACGGGGGGGGGGGGGGATATAGTGCTAGAAAAACTGGCCACCCTGTATACGTAGAGCCTGGTGTCATCGACGGTACCGGAACCATGGAAAAATGTAAACATTATCCTCATTCATAAGAAAGGGGACACTAAGGACCTTAAAAATTACAGACCAATCAGCTTACTGTCTGTTACGTATAAAGTATTTACTAAGGTAATCGCTAATAGAATCAGGACAACCTTAGACTTCAATCAAGCAAAGGATCAAGCAGGGTTTCGGAAACGGTACTCTACTATGGATCATATCCATACCATCAATCAGGTGATAGAAAAATGCTCAGAAAATAACCAGCCCTTATACATAGCATTCATTGATTACGATAAAGCATTTGACTCAGTTGAAACTTCGGCGGTGATGCTAGGCATTGCGAAATCAGGGGGTAGACGAGCCGTACGTGAAAGTGCTGGAAGATATATATAGTGGCTGCACAGCAACCATAGTTCTGCATAAAGAAAGTAACAAAATTCCCATAAAGAAAGGTGTTCGGCAAGGAGACACAATCTCCCCAGTGCTATTCACAGCTTGCTTAGAGAAAGTATTCAGAGACTTGCAATGGGAGCAGTTATGGATAAGGGTAGGTGGAGAATACCTCAGTAATCTGCGATTTGCTGATGACATTGCCTTGCTAAGCAACTCGGGGGATGAACTGCAAATAATGATTGATGACCTAGACAGGAAAAGTAGAAAGGTAGGCTTGAAAATCAATATGCAGAAGACTAAGGTAATGTTCAACAGCCTCGGGAAGGAACAGCAGTTTACGTTAGGTAGCGAAGTACTGGAAGTAGTAGGCGAATACGTCTGCTTAGGACAGGTAGTAACCGCAGATCCGGATCAAGAAAAGGAAATAACAAGAAGAATAAGATTGGGATGGAGCGCATTTGGCAAGCACTCGCAGATTATGACTAGCAGCTTAGCGGTATCGCTAAAGAGGAAAGTATACAACAGTTGCATCTTACCTGCACTCACCTATGGCGCTGAAACGTGGAGGCTAACCAAGAGAGTTCTACTTAAGTTGAGGACAATCCAGAGGGCTGTGGAACGAAAAATGGTAGGGGTAACATTAAGAGATAGAAAGCGTGCAGAGTGGGTCAGAGAAATAACTCAAGTTACCGACATTCTAGTGGAAATTAAGAAGAAGAAATGGACATGGGCAGGACATGTAGTGCGAAGAGAGGATAACCGATGGTCGCTGAAGGTAACAAACTGGATTCCAAGGGAAGGAAAGCGTAGCAGGGGGCGGCAGAAAGTTAGGTGGGCGGATGAGATTAAGAAGTTCGCAGGGGTCAGGTGGATGCAGCTAGCACAGAACCGAGTTAAGTGGAGAAATATGGGAGAGGCCTTCGCCCTGCAGTGGGTATAATCAGGCTGATGATGATGATGATATCAGCCCAGGCCACTGCGGCGTCCTCAACTGTCACGTCCTTAGTCTGCATGAACTCAAGGATCGCCTTCTTTCTTTATTTATTGTTTCCTCAAGGGTCCACAGGGGACATTACATGAGGGGTGGCGCAAATCTCTTTCAAATAAATACTTTGTACAATAGGTTAAAAAAAAAATTTCTTTTCGTTGAGCCCAAATTGATGCTAAACTCCTCACAAATTTGGAGAAGTTCTGTGACCTTGTAACTCTCCATCATTTACACCGGCCTCTTGTTTGCCTTTTTAGAATAGTGTACTATACGTTCGCTGTCTCGCTCCTAGCAAGAGACGCGTAAGCTTTTCTCACACTGATTGCCCTCTCAGCAACCCTTGGTTTTCAAAACACTTCCTGTCGGCTTGAAACGCGCAAGGCCAACACAATGCTATGCTCAGCCTTTCTCTAAGCTACCCTGTGTGTCAGAGAAAGTCTGTCGTTTGAGGGAAACTTCAGGGAAACCGCGCCAAGGTGCCTGACTGCGGTCAATCCTACCGCTGCCACCAATGTTGTGTCGGTGGGTTTGTCACACAGTAGCCCACCGTCAACAGGGTTGTGCCAAGGAGTTGGTTGCTTAGCGCGCGTCACCCGTTTCGTGAACGAGGGCTGTCAGCTCCCCGGGCGGTAGCGATGAATCCGAGTCGGCGCTGGTGAGTTGAAGAAAAGGCTTTATGCACTATTTACAGGCATTTACAGAACGAGATCGGCTCTAGGGCCGAAAGCTAACATAGCCATACGCGACTGTTCTCGCGCAGCGACGGCCGGGGAGATTCCGCCGCGTCCGCTCTCTTAGAGGGCGAACTGCTTCCGATGGACGTTAGTGACGAACTCACACTCGGAGTCTCGAACGGAAGCACTTGAGGCTCAGTAAACCGAGAAACCGTTGACGCTCACATTGTCCAATACGACGGCAGCACTTTCGCAGGGCCAATGGGAGAGCTTGCTGCGCTCTTGCTTCAAATGTGCCGCGGGGCGAAAAGGGGTCCACCGCCAGGGCCACGGCGCCGAGCTGTCTGGATGCTCAACTCATGTTGAAAAACGTCGCTTCTCTCCCCTTGGCCCGGCTCGTCAATAAATATGTCAAGGAAAAAAAGCGCCGCTGTTTCTAGCGCCTGGCGTAATCAGCGCAAGGCAGCAGACAATTTACTATGTCGCCTGCTCCGAACATTTTACCTGATAACTTAAGGACAGTCTCAATATTGTCACGTGGTGGTGACCAGGGTCGATTACACAAATGAAGACACAGGCTTGATGGCACGGAAATTAACTCTTCATTGGGCTGACTTGCGCCCGCAAAAGAACTAAGCAATTCGGCGGCGGCGACAGCAGCAAACGCGCTCGTCGGTCGTCGAACAAAGAATGCCCGTCACACTCGTCAACGCTCAATTCTGCACAGAACAATCTAGATAACGTCGCAAACAGCTACCAGCACGGGCTGGAACATTGTGGAAAGACACCCGAGTGGCCGGAACCTTCGAGATAAATCTGGGTGCATCTTGCGCTACAACAAAACTGATAAAGGTGTGACTCGCGACATCGAGCATAAACAAACAAAGATTACGGAACTGATACGCGGTCCAGAATCAGAGTGATAAGCCTGTATGGCGGCGGCTGTTATAAAACAACAAATACTGTTTTGAAGGTTTCGCGGCATTACTCCCCCCTTAAAAAACATCTCCTTGAAGTTCCAAAACAAAGAAACTTAAACATAAACACTGCAAAGTTTAAACACCACAGATTATTTAACGCGAGTAATATGGTTTCGGTCGTACAACATGTACAATTTCTGGGCATGCGCGTCGCCGTTGTGATGCTGACGTTCCGTCGGGAATGACTTCATAGTCCAGTGGTCCGACGCGGCGAAGGATTTTGTATGGCCCAAAGTATCGACGCAACAACTTTTCACTTAATCCGCGACGGCGAATTGTGTAAAACCCATACTTGGTCTCCTGGATTGTACTCTGCGTGGCGTCGTCGTAAATTGTATCGTCGGCTGTCGGTGCGCTGTTGGTCTTCAATACGCAGCCGTTCGAGTCGTCGGGCTTCCTCTGCACGCTTCAGGTAGGCGGCGACGTCAAGGTTGTCTTCGCTGGTTACGTGCGGCAGCATTGCGTCGAGCGTCGTCGTGGGCTCCCTGCCGTACACAAGCTTAAACGGGGTCGCTCTGGTCGTCTCCTGGACTGCCGTGTTATACGCGAAGATCACGTACGGCAAGATGGCGTCCCAGCTCTTGTGTTCAGCGTCGACGTACATAGCGTTCATGTCCGCGATCGTTTTCTTCAGGCGCTCCGTAAGGCCGTTGGTCTGGGGATGGTACGCAGTTGTTCGTCGATGGCTTGTGTGACTGTATTCCAGGATGGCTTGCGTCAACTCTGCCGTAAACGCCGTTCCCCTGTCCGTGATGAGCACTTCTGTGGCGCCGTGTCGCAAGAGAATTTGTTCGACAAAAAATTTGGCGACTTCTGCCGCGGTACCATTCGGTAGTGCTCTTGCTTCGGAGTGACGGGTGAGGTAGTTAGTGGCCACGATGATCCACTTGTTACCCATAGACGAAGATGGAAAGGGGCCGAGGAGATCCATCCCAATTTGTTGAAAGGGCAGGATTGGGGGCGGAATCGGGTTTAGTAGTCCTGCTGGTCTGATCGGCGGCGTCTTGCGTCGTTGGCACTCACGACGCGTCTTCACGTAGTGGGCAACTTCGGCAGGCAGTCGCGGCCAGTAATACTTCTCCTGGATTCGACCCAACGTGCGCGCAAATCCAAGGTGGCCTGCTGTGGGCTCATCGTGCAACGCCTGCAGAATTTCTTGCCGAAGGGTTTTAGGTACTACGAGAAGCTGCGCGGTCTTGTTGGGTGCGAAGTTCTTCACGAGGAGGCCATTGCTTAACGTGAAGGATGATAAATGCCGCCTGAACACACCAGGAGGGGAAGCGGTCTTTCCTTTCAAGTAATCGGCTAGCGCTTTCAGCTCAGGGTGTGATCGCTGTTGTTCTGCGAAACTGCTGGCGCTTACCGGTCCCGAAAAGGCGTCGTCGTCATCGTCCTTCGGGGGAGTATCGACGGGAGCGCGGGATAAGCAGTCTGCGTCGGAATGCTTCCGGCCCGACTTATAGACTACAGTCATGTCAAATTCTTGAAGTCGTAGGCTCCATCTGACAAGGCGGCCGGAAGGATCTTTCAAATTAGTCAGCCAGCAGAGCGCGTGATGGTCGCTTACCACCTTGAATGGTCGGCCGTATAGGTATGGACGAAACTTAGAAATGGCCCAGATGATTGCAACTCATTCCTCGGTCGTCGAGTAATTGACTTCGGCTTTTGTGAGGGACCTGCTAGCGTAGGCGATTACTTTCTCCTGTCCCGCACTCTTCTGGACGAGAACGGCTCCTAGGCCCACACTGCTCGCGTCGGTGTGAATTTCGGTCCCGGCGTTTTCATCAAAGTGGCCAAGTACAGGAGGGCATTGCAGGCGGCGCTTAAGTTCGTCGAAGGCTTCTCCTTGCGGCGCTTCCCATTTAAAAGGTACGTCAGCCTTTGTAAGCTGCGTCAACGGTTCGGCGATCCGCGAAAAGTTTCTGACAAATCGTCGATAATAAGAGCACAGCCGAAGGAATCGGCGCACAGCTTTCGTGTCGGCAGGCGGTGGGAAGTGTGCGATTGCAGCTGTTTTCTCTGGGTCTGGGCGAATACCGTCCTTGCTAACGATGTGACCTAGGAACCGGAGTTCTTCGTAGGCGAAGTGACTCTTCTCTGCTTTTAGCGTTACTCCCGATGACTTGATGGCTTCCAGCACTGTCTGTAGTCATTTTAGGTGGTCTTCAAAGTTTCACGAGAAGACAACAACGTCGTCCAAATATACCAAATAAATTTGCCACTTCAAGCCTGCCAGGACTGTGTCCATTACTCGTTGAAATGTGGCTGGTGCGGAGCAGAGGCCAAATGGCATCACCTTGAACTCAAAAAGACCGTCCGGTGTGATGAATGCGGTCTTCTCGCGATCTCTTTCGTCGACCTCAATTTGCCAATATCCGCTTTTCAGGTCCAGCGATGAGAAGTACCTTGCATTGCAGAGCCGGTCGAGAGTGTCGTCGATGTGGGGAAGCGGGTAGACATCCTTTTTCGGTATGCTATTCAAGCGGCGGTAATCAACGCAGCAGCGAAGTGTGCCGTCTTTCTTCTTCACCAAAACGACTGGTGCCGCCCAGGGGCTGTTCGATGGTTGGATTACGTCATCACGCAGCATTTCCTCAACTTGATCGCGAATGGCCTGGCGTTCTCGCGGCGATACACGATAAGGGCTCTGGCGCAGAGGTCGGGCGTGTTCGTCGGTTGTTATGCGGTGCTTGGCCAGTGGTGTTTGTCTACCTTCGATGATGACGAGAAGCACTCCCCGTAGCTTCGAAGCAGACTGAGAATCTGGTCTTTCCTGTTGTGGGTCAATGCCGGGTTGATGCCAAATGTGGGCTGACGGAATTGGTCCGGTGCGCCTTCCAGCGTTTGGTCGTGGAGGGCGAATACATCTTTGAGGTCCGCTAATTCGTCGAGAAAAGCGATCGTCGTGCCCTTGTTGAGATGCCGGTATTCTTAGGTGAAGTTTGTTACCAGAACCTTAGCTTGACCTCTCCGGAATTTCGTGATGCCTCTTGCGATGCCGACACCTCGTTCTAAGAGCAATTGGATATTTCCTTCGACGATGCCTGCAGCGGTTTCGATGTTTGCGCTACCTACGCAGACTGCGATGCTTGATCGGGGCGGGACGGTCAATTCTTCATCGAGGACGTTTAGAGGGATGTGTTGCATCGACGTCATCGTAGCAGGAATGGCTATGTCTGCAGAGAGCTTGATGAGCTTGGATCGCAGGTCGATGATAGCCCTATGTTCATTTAGGAAGTCCATGCCTAAAATCACGTCGCGGGAGCACTGCTGCAAGACCACAAAGCTGGTGGGGTAAGTACGTCCATTTACGGTTATTCTTGCAGTGCATCGTCCCGATGGAGTAATCAGGTTGCCACCTGCGGTGCGAATCAGTGGGCTATCCCAAGCGGTGGTAACCTTTCTGAGCTGAGAGGCTAACGGTCCACTAATGACTGAATAGTCAGCTCCGGTGTCTACAAGGGCAGTGACTGCGGCCGTCGATATCAACTTTAAGGTCACTTGTTCGCGTCCTCGCATTGCACGTGGGCCTTGGTGCTCGATCTCGGCTCCGTCGTTTCTTCAGGTCATGGCCGGGGCATACCGTTGTTACTTCGCTGGGCGGCGGTGTCGGCTTGCACTCTGGTCGTGTTGTCGCCGATGTCGTCGTGTCGAGCGGCGACGAAATGGTTGCGTCGTCGTTAGTGGTCGTCGGTGGCGGAGGATCTTCGTCTTTTCGCAGTTGAGCAACCTCACCTCCAAAGGTTGCTGCCTTTAGTTTCCCCTGCGCGGGCTTGGGGACCTTCCGCGCATACTCTCATCATAATTACGGCCTGGCGACGCAAAGCGGGCCCTGTATGGCGATGGAGATCTGAACCGACGGCTTTGTGGCGCAATTTCACCGCTACGCAGATAGTTGTCGATTTCTTGCGGTCGCTCACCTGGGCGTGGTCGTGGGGCGTCGACTGCAAATCCGCGGAGACCGATTCGTCGGTAAGGGCAGTGGCGGAGAATGTGGCCGGCCTCACCGCAGTGGAAGCATAATGACCGGTTGTTTGCAGTCCTCCAGGCGTCGCACTTCCTGGAGCTTGTTGGTCGTTGGTAGGCTTGGCGGGCGAGGGCCAAGGTGCGGTTTTCAGGAACAGGACGGTAGCGGCGAGGGCTCGGAAAGTCATCACGTCGGGGCGCAGGGCGACGTAATGCACCAGCGTAGTTCATTGCTGTTGCCTCTTGCGCGGGAGCAGTCGCAGCCGTCGCTTGAGGAACGCCCAGCGCCTGCTGGACTTCTTCACGGACGACGTCCGCGAGCGTCCCCACCTGCGGTTGTTGCGATGATGGCATCAGTCGGCGGAGCTGCTCTCGCACGATCTCCCGGATGAGGTCCCGAAGGTTCTCTCCGCTTGTAGATGCGCTGGGGTAGTGGATTGAGCAGTCCGGCTGATGTGGTCGCTCGTAGTGGCGCATCCTAGTGGCCAACGTCTTCTCAATAGTAGACGCCTCCGTTTCAAATTCCGCCACAGTTCTTGGCGGATTTCGCACAAGATCCACAAAGAGTGACTCTTTACCGCCTCGCAATAAAAGTTTGACTTGCTCACCTTCGGTCATATTAGGGTCGGCGCGGCGAAAGAGGCGCTTCATCTCTTCAACATACGCCAGGACAGGCTCGTTAGGGAGTTGAAGTCTTGACTGAAGGAGGGCCTGGGATCTTTCCTTTCGGACGATGCTTGCAAAGGCAGTCAAAAACGCTTCCTTGAAAATCTCCCAATCCTTCATAGCTGCCTCATGATTTTCGAACCAAACTCGGGCATGTCCTTGAAGAGCAAAGTAGACCTGCCTGAGTTTCGCAGCGTCGTTCCAGCCGTTGAATTCTACCACACGGTCGAAAAGGTAAATCCAGTCTCTAGCATCTTCATCCGGTCGTCCGTGGAAGCAGGGGGGCTCACGGGGTTGGACGAAAACAACCGGTGCTGTAGTAGGCTGGGCCATTGTCAGCGTCGATGCCTTTCGAAATCGAATGGGGTCAGCCAGCAGAACGTGTTCGGGTTGTAGGCCTTGAAGTCGGCGGCTGGCTCGGTGACCTGTAGGCTGGTCTTCCAGGGCGACAGGAACACGGCTTGGGTCTTCGCTTGAAGGATCAAAGGCAGCACCTCCACCAGATGTCACGTGGTGGTGACCAGGGTCGATTACACAAATGAAGACACAGGCTTGATGGCACGGAAATTAACTCATTATTGGGCTGACTTGCGCCTCAAAAGAACTAAGCAATTCGGCGGCGGCGACAGCAGCAAACGCGCTCGTCGGTCGTCGAACAAAGAATGCCCGTCACACTCGTCAACGCTCAATTCTGCACAGCACAATCTAGATAACGTCGCAAACAGCTACCAGCACGGGCTGGAACATTGTGGAAAGACACCCGAGTGGCCGGAACCTTCGAGATAGATCTCGGTGCATCTTGCGCTACAACAAAACTGATAAAGGTGTGACTGGCGACATCGAGCATTAACAAACAAAGATTACGGAACTGATACGCGGTCCAGAATCAGTGATAAGCCTGTATGCCGGCGGCTGTTAAAAAACAACAAATACTGTTTTGAAGGTTTCGCGGCAATATTGTACACAGGCGCCTTACAAATGCAGCATTCATCTTTGGGCCAATATTAACCCGCCTGATCTGCATTATTAGAAAACCTGTTTATATACCTTTTAATTGGATGCGCCACACATTTAAAATGTTACGAGCGAAAACTATAACAAGGAGATCATATAACATCTAAAACACAGTTTTTTCGAAACTGTATGAACTTTGGCATCTGACGTAAACAATCAGATGCCTAAGCATGGTTGGCTTCGCCTAAAAATTGTTTGCATACAATTCTTATGCCAACAGGGATAAATATACAATGCAAAGTAGCGCGGAGGTGTATTTTAGCGCCTAAACAGTGTAAATGAAAAAGCACTGAGCGGAAAATCTGGCTTGTTTTCGATAAAGAAACCCAAATGCAAGTTTTAGCAAAAAAAAAAAAAAAAAACAAGTGCCTGTATTTCGACAAAACACGAACAGAGTGCAAAATAACCAGATATTTTGATCTGGCTAGCTGTATAAAATTGATGCACAATTTGCATGAGAAATTGTAACAAATCAGGTCTGCACCTATTTATGTGCAGCAGCTCTCAACATTTAGGTTCTCTGAGATCATATCACTTATGAAACAGCGACCATTTGCCAATTGTACTTAAACTAGGGCATATCTTCAGATTTTCAGCAGACATGTACCTTGCGTCTTCCTCCCACTAAGCACGTGTCACAGCCACATTTCCACGAAAGTCATTTTGTTAATTGCTTTTCAGCTCTGGTGATTCGAAATGTAACTTGTTGGAGTGTAGCAGACCACAGTTCCTTTCTCAAAAGGCAGTTGTACGGCATTATGTAATAAAGTAAATTAGTTATATACATATATTTGGTATCACGCCATGTTTATTTTAGTGTCTGCTTCACGAAAGCAGTAGTGGAAGAAATATTCTTACCTAGTAGTGATCTACAGTGTGTTGACATCCCGAATTCTGCATTAAGAATAAGCATCGTGGTGCATTTCATGCGCAAAATTAGCTGACAAAGACACCTTGCTATGAGTCAAGCAATCTCACCTGAACGATACTTGATGTAATGGGCAGGTGAATGAAAACCGATGTCTGTTCAGGTATCCTTACCTAGAGAGCCTTCAGTAATGTTAGTAAGAACAGTTCATGCTGTAAGGCGGTCCTGTTTTGAAAATTGTATAGCTTAACCCTAAAATAACAACCCTTGTAGGTGTATAAGAGCATCACATCATTCTATTTTTATTGCAGACACAGACAATTAACAAATGGGACTGAAGTGTGATTGTATTTATTCATGACATTTTGCCGGGCGGCAAACAAAGAGCTTAGAAAAGATGTAGAAGTAGGGTACACTGGTGCAGGCCACAGCACGGAATATACACCAGCTGTTTCCAAACTGCTACAGTCTTATGAAAACCTGTTGCATTTACCATGCTCCAAATTTTGGTATTGGCACCCCAAACAGTCATTTCTTGGCAAACCATTAATTAAATTGTCACAAGCCTTAAACTGAATTTCTAGACAGTAGATATTGCACTGCTGCATCTAGAAAAGGGCTAACAGAAAGAGAAAAAAAAATTCTTTTTGCATTGTCAGATAGGAGCCCCTTGTCTAGCACCCCTATACACTACTGCTAATGCCAGCCAAATCAAGGCCAGCCAGACATGGCGCTTCTCCTACTACGTGTAATGGGTTTGGAGCAATTTAGGTGGCTGCAGGTACACCACTCTGGTGACGAACATCGTTAGTTGTGCCCCAAAGCTAAGACAAGTGCTTCAAAAAGATGTTTGAGTTGAGCTATGATGAAGGCCAAAATAGCCGCTATAAACTGTTAAAAAGCCCGATCAGTTTGTAAGCCTTATGCACGCAGCTTTGTACATGAAAGGACAGAGTGCAGTACACCAATATGTTACTAACAGCCCAGGTGTTGTGAGAGAGAGGGAGATCAGGTCATTTATTTTTTTGAACGTATGGGGAGGGGCATTGCATAAGGGCAGTGTGGATACACAAAAATGCTATACATCAACAAAAAAGAGACAAAGAAATTACAAGTGCATTGAAATGGACACAAATGAATAGGAAGACAATGCTTTAGGAATACAGTGGGAATAAGTGACCCGCCACAGTGGTGCATTGGTTAGGGTGCTCGACTTCTGTGCCCAAGGATGCGGGATCGAATCCCGGCTGTGGCGGCTGCTTTTCAAATGAGGAGAGAAGCAAGGTGCCTGTGTGCTGCATGATGTCAGTGCACGTTAAAGAACCTCAGGTGGTCAAAATATCTGAATTTCTGAAGCCGTCCACTACGGCGTCTCTCATTGCCCGAGTCATTTTGGGATGCTAAACCTCATAAACGAAGCCAAACAGCGGGGATAAATTAAAAACGATTTCAGGCAGTAAAAGACAAAAATTTGCATAGTCACGAGTATACGTACATTCAGAGAGAAACAATGGTTTTGCGAAATGCATCATTTGTAATACAAACCATAGCATGGGTGAAGATATCAGTAACATGTTTGCTGAGCTAGATGCAGGCAATGATGTTAACAAAGACAATGATTGAGAACTCCACCAGAGAAATCAGACAATCTGCATTATATACAGGGGACGAAGCACCTTGGAAGGGATTCCAGTAAACTCTCAATATATGAGGGACCGTACCTAGATCCATCAGAATATGAAGGTTTTCAATCACGATATGAAGCATAACTCTTTAAAATAGCAAAGCTGATAAAAAAATGCAAGATAAATGACATCAGAAAGTGTGACATGGAAACAATTAAGGAAATAGATTCACACTCACTTGATAGTGTTGAGGTAGTCTTGAAGGTATTAGATTTATCTTGTGGCACTTGGTACACTGAGTAGTTTGCATAACAAAGAAGTATACTCCAGACAAAAAAAGGACAGCAAGGGTCAGTAGAGCACAAAAAACCTACATCAATGGTAATTGCAATGCCTGCAGCTTTCATCGTTTGCTATGCATGCTGACACTAGCAAGCATTCGTCTTCACTCACGGCAACTGCAACGCAGACTTTGGAAAGTGACAAGACCTACCCACGATCTGCAAAGTGTTGACCACAGGCATTACCACTTCTATGGTGTCAGGGGTCTCCTCTTCTGGGACTTTCAGTACTGTACATCTCTGCACAATAAAGGAAACACTCATCAGAAAAACAGAGAGAACAAGAGTCACTTGAACTGGAAACTGCTAAGTCACTTCCGTTGAGAATATGTGCTGCATCTGTCCATCGGAATGCTAACAAACGTTTGTCTCCATGCATGAAAACTGCAGTTCAGGCTTGGAGAAGTGATAAAACCTGTTTTTAGACTAGGTACTAAGACAGCACAGAGCACTATGTCACCTGAACGTGCTGAAGCAACCTGAATCATGGCAGGTGCATTTGCTTTCGACAATTCAGCCACTGAAAAGTTTGCATGCTAAAGAATCATACATTGGCAAAATGAAAAGAAGTTTTGCATGAATAAAGAAAAGGTACTGATTTCACATATGCATGGCTTCTCAGGTGGAATACTTCAGGTACTCGGAAAGAGTACTATCGCACCTAAAGGTACCGAAGCAGCTTGCAAGGTGTCAGAGGTCTCTTGTGACACTTCCAGCACTGAGCAACCTGCATGATAAATAAGCACACATTAGGAGAACAGAGAAAAAAAGACATGTTACTTTAACCAGAAACATATAGGTCATTGGCAGTGAGAATGCCTAGTTTCATTCCGGTCAGACCTGATCTTGTCGAGGTGACACCATGAGATGCTGCGCCAGGTGTTACTTGCAAAGGTGGATCTACAGGCAAAACAACTGAAAGTAAGTTATTGGGAAATATCCACTCAACGTATAGCAGTCCCACTTTTAACAGCATAAGCATTAGCCCAATCTGCTGTGACTTACAGGAAAATATGCTTGGGACTGCATCTGGTTTCAATCCTTTTTTCTTCATTCACATTTTTTTGCAGAAACTGATCACGTGTAAAGTGACACTGCATGTAAGTGAACAATGAATGACAAGTGAAGGACAATTGAAGGACACACTACGTAGATGGAAATTGCAAATGGTGATAATGAGTACTAATATTATAGAACTCTAATAAAAGCGATGATTTAAAAACGCTTGAAAAGCACAGCAACCCAGATTTCATTCAGTGTTTGTTCACCAACTGAATCACTTTTGGCTTATGTAACGGATACAACAAATTAATACGCTAAATGGACCTCAGTTTTCCCTTCCCGAGTTTTATGTGGCTCCCTGTAAGTTGCCATGTTAAAGGGCCAAGACTTCCAAGCAAGCCATGCTATATACGACCGTGATAATGCATGATCTTTAGCAGGCGCCCTCCATGGCTACCATTTCCATGGAACTACACTGTCTCGAGTTGCACATGTATGCTACCTGAAACCACGTGGAGTGCAGCAAAAAGAAAGCGACAACTTGTTCACACTGTCGCTCGCAGAGTACTTGCTCTCCACGCGGCGCGATATCACGAAGCATACATGACCGCTTTTTGTACCGTGCCCACACAGTACTTAGGCTATCATAGCAGTTTGCGGTCCTTGGATAATAAGCTTTATTAGTTCCATCGGCTTGCTCTCCTATATGACTTGATTTAGAGGCCGCGCCGATGCACGAAGTCGAGCGTAACCCATTACTCTTCTTAAAAACAGTGCATTTAGTTACAATCTAAGCAGTTAAACAACATCGACAGTTCCACCTGTCGATTACTTCATATCAACAGTACCTCCAAAAGTTGATCGAAGTATAAGCTTACCTCACATATCCTTGCTCCTCTTGATGTAGGATTGTCGCGGCACATACGTAACAACCACTGCAGTCACCGGCGGATAACAGTTCTTCTGTTTTCCGCTTTCAGAACGATTGCTGTAGTTTGGAGCTGAACAGCCCATGTTATATATACACTTGCTTCAACGCGACTGATACGCACATGAGCCAAGGTAGCGTTAGCGTGAGTACCGGCGAACGTAAACAGCGGTTGGATAGTAGATACGCTTCGAACTTGGCTGGCCGTCAATCCAGTTCGCTGCAGCGGCGGTAGCGGCGGCGGAGGGAATTGCTAAAAAGTGTCCCTTGTTTCACCTTGTCTGCAGTGCACGGTTGCTGGTCACCACGTGCTGGCGTTCTACCAATGAAGGCGTGAGCGGCATTTTGAGAACAGACGAGCAACTCTGCTACCTTTGGTAGCATATATAGTAACTCTAGCATTTCAGGTTTGAACGGCCGCTGTCAACATGGCCGCCACGGCCGACGAGGTTTGCGGCAATTTGGTCGCAGAAATGTGGTTATCGTGAAAATAAACGCCTAATCAAGCACATAATGTCACTTTTTGTGCGAGTATACGACCTACCCTTGGATCATAATGTATTTGGTTTCTCCCTGAAACGAAATTTGTAAAAAAAAAGAAAAAAAAAGAACCATGTCGCTGGTATCTGAGTGGGCATTCTGAGGTATCTTTCTTCATTCCAGCGCGCAAAATCCTTGTGCAACTTATGTACGCTGTCTACATTTAGCACCGTAGCGTTGGAATGAGCCCTTTCGCGATTTTAACACAATGGACAGCGTCGCTTGTCTCGCGTACTTCGCTGTGCGGTTATTTCCGCGCGCTGGTATATTTGCTTTCGCATCGAGGGATTCGCGAGGGATCCGCTGGGCGTCGCGTCGGCGCGGCAGTTTTCGACGCGCAAATATCGTGGGGAAAAAACTCTGCATATATAATCTGGGCTTTATTGCATGCGAACCGATTTTGGCGACCTCGATTTGTGTGGTTAAACGAGGTAACTACAGTGCCTGTGACAGAAGGTCGCAAAAGTGTCCAAGTGCGATGTCTGCAAGCTAGTCTGTTTCAACAACGTCTACATGAAGTCACGTAGCAATAGATAGGCAGGCCGTATATAGAGTGCCATCCGATGACACTTGGGTGCAGCCTTGCAGCACTGCCTGGCGCACAAGAACAACGTAGTGCAGTCCTGTTCCGTCTTTGCAGTATCGTTTGCTCAGGGTGCTGTTAAGCAGTCGTTTAAACAAGGTCGTTCTCAGACGTATAATGAAAGCACAGGATAGGTTGCCGCAGCACTGCTTACAGCACTGGATGCCTCAAACTTGCCACTAAGAGGCCACCCGAAAGTGGGATGGACGATGCCGCTCAGGCTCTTCGCTACTCTCTCCGCGTCTACAGACCTATCGACTGTTTCAAATCACAGGCATGGAGGCCGGCGCATTGGAACTGATCAGCACTATAGAGCATCTCCTACTCCTAGAATTGTCTTGTGTACACTGTCTGGTGTCATTTTAAAAGAAAGGTACTGAAAGGGATCGATGAATGCTAGCGCGCTATTAGGACAGTCCGTCCTTTGTTTTGTATTCTCGGCTCCCCGCTACGATACTCCCCGGTTGCCCAATGACGTAGACATGGCAGGGACCAGCCTAGCCGAAACGTAGCGAAACGAGGAAAGTGGGCTCGCCAGAGACGCCGAGGAAGTCCCCTGTTCTGGCAACGTCAGTCACGGCCACGCTTGTGGAGGCTGGGAGCAGGGACGCGCGCCTTGTTTGCGCTCTTCTAGGCTGATTCACACCAGGCTCTAAAAGAGCATAAAGAGCATTTACACCGACAACGCCATAGCAAGCCGACCGTAACCATCTTCACCCGGAGGCCGCACAGGCTTGCAATTAAGATAAACAGAGCTTTCGAACACCAAATGCTGCCAGGAGGAATGAGGTCAGGCCCTCGTTCTTCCCGGGGAGCCGTGAAAGTGACGAATAGCCGGCAAACACACGGTTAAGAGTGACTCCGTGATGGCTCCAACCCTGCATGTCAACAGTTCTGGGAAATGTGCTGAGAGCGGGAAACGTCGTGGGACACAGTGAATGCAGCCGCCCCTCTAAAAGACAGCGGCGATGGCCGGATGTCGAGGTACACTGGTGAACAGTGAGTGAATAGATGCGTAGCATGAGAACGCTAATCAGCGCTTTTGTTTATTGCCCGCGGCGACGACGACTCACTTGAGGCTGATGATTTCCTTCGGAAAACTGGTGCACACGTGGGAATGTGTTTTCATATGTTTTTATACGCTTTCCGCTTTCTTTCTCAACGATGGAGACAAGCACATTGAAAAAACTGCGAAAACCAGAGCGTTCCTGCTGGACACGGTACATCGGCGCCCCTTGCACAGCTTTTGCTAGCAAAGGCCGGGCGATAGCCGCACGGTGGGAATTGCCTTTCTTTGGCACGCGTCATTTGCTGTGCTTCTGCAAGTGTAGGATTGGCGGTACGGCGTCGCCCGTCGTCGCGCCCCATATGTTGCCTTGGAGACGGCAAGGACTCTCGACAAGGAAAACTCATCTCGCGGAATCTCGCGGGCAGTTCTCGTGCGCAGATCTGGCGCATGCGGGATCTCGCGGGCAGATCTCGTGAATTTGCTGCCTCATCGACTGTGTCGAAAAGGATACCCAATTCAATGTTTACGTGCCGTTCTTCAACCTGTTTTAAACATGTACACTTGTGTATCAGCGTCAGTTTATTTGCTATCAAGTTCAGTTGTTGGTCTCGTCACCCCTACCGGACCTGACGGTAGAGAACCTGAAGTTATGCCTAAGAACACAATAGAAGGTTAATGCGATTACTTTCGTCTTCGCTTGAGCCGCAGAGCTAGTCTGCCCGGGATGAGCGCGCACCAAAGCAGCGATAGCGGTTCACCTGTACTAAGCCAAAACTTGCTTTTGTCACTGTTATCACCAGTCCCAGTAACTCGTTACAGTTAAGCAGTTCTATACCCCAGTGGTTAATATTAAAGCAATCAAATGAATTTTAAGCATTTTCTGACTCTGGCGCAAGACATCCACCGCATCTTTGGCGCGGACGGCTTGCGGGAGGCGCGGCCTGCACGGCAGTGGAGACAGCGCTGTACTATCGGACTTTACGTGAGTGCGCTATGGGCGCGGAAGACGGATCGCACTCCGGACTCTGCGTGCTTAATAAGTAATACATTTATAAATGCAGCTTCGTTCTGCAGATCACCGCGTCATTCCTTTTGTTACACACAAGGGGTAATAACTGCCACAACGAAAAAAAAATGTGAGCTATGTAACAAAGACAAATCACGATTCCGTTAAGCACTGTTTAGTCTGGTGACCTTGCTTAAGTGCAATCGTATTTAAGCCGGTCGTGTAAATTAGCCACTTTTCCCCGCTTAGGAACACAGGATTATGTCTCCAAAGAAAAAAAAATAGCGATTTACCAGTAGGAAATAGTACACGGCAAAAGAAGGCCATAAACTCTATTCAGAACTTTTTTGATGGCTACACTTTCCGCCGAATGTACTCTATCTGCGCAAGAAGGCGCGCGCGCTGTAATTTTACGGCTTCTTCCAGCAACTACACGCTTAACTATTGAAATGTGTGAAATATTGTGTTCTAATTATTTAAGAAAAAAACACTTTAAGCTGCTAGAAAGTTTCATGCACCTTACTGTCCAAATAAATTTTCGACCGCAGAGATACGCGTATTCTGCTTGAGCATCTATGCAAAAAGCACCAGAGAAGCCTTCAGTGGTAGATTGACTCGTCTGCCAAATCAGAGCCCGTTAGCGACTTCTTGTCAATAACAACACATGAGCGGCAGCGCAGATATCGAGATATGGCGATGTACGGGGTCTACCTGCGTGTTCCTTTCGAATACATCAGCCGGTTGGAACCTTGAGCCGCGGAATAGAATATTTTGTGCATTTTGCATGGTATGAGGACAATTATGTGCTCACATGAAGTGTTTTGCTTGTTGGTAGAGTAACGGGTATACGCCAGTCAAGGAGATGGTACCGCTCTTCAGCGCACCTAAATATGAAAATCAGAGCACAGAGCTAAAACGGGACGAGCTTGTAGCCTGAAACCAGTCCTTCAAAACACGCGAACGTGGTACATGCACCGAAAGTGAGCAGAGCTTAGAGCTTGCGCATGCGGCCGCGTCTTGATACGGCTGACTTCATGCGGCTCGCGGCGCTGCAGGATCGAGGATGTTAGGCTGCCTGAGTAGGTGGGCGGGAGAACTCGGCGGCGAGCGCCTCTTTGCGTGTACAGACAAAGCTATACTCGTCCAGACTTTTCCGTGGAACATCTACGGCGGCGGAGCTTTCCTCAGAGTGTTAATACAGCAGGTAGCTTCCGCTTTTCTGGCTCCAGTTACGGTTTGGGTTCTGTTCGTACTTTCTCTTTAATTAAATATTTTAGAGCCACCAACAGCGCAGCAATATGATTTTTACGCCATTGGACGCCTATGTGAACGTAAATTCACGATTAAGCAAAAGCCCATTACCAAGCGTCGTAAAAACAAGCGCATTGGTAAAGCGTACTCCCGTCTGCCAAGGCCGGCTGCCTAACAGTCAGCATAGAAGAGGCCATGCGACAGAGCCGCGAGGCGCATGCAGGTAGTTTTAATTCTATGCATCACGTGGCGGCACGGAATAGCACCAGTTTCTGAGGGACTTTCTCCAATATGGGTTTTTGTTACAATCGATGAACTTTGATGCATATATAATGTTCGTGGGCCTCAGATGACCGTTTCTAGGTTGCGCTGCTAATAGTCCGGCGCTCCGAATTCCGCCTTCAGAAAAAGTAGAGAGTGATATCATCTACTCACTGGCAGCGTAGAGGTGAACGCAGCAGCGTACATGGCACTTCTTCCTGCTGAGCACATAAATGTGCTATGGATGTCGTAGCTAAACACATAAAATATTAATAGTTCAAGGCACCAGTCTGCAGTTGCAGTTCGAGAGAATGCCAGAGTCTGCCCTCCACTTCGCCATATACCTCTGTCAGCTGAGTGGTCGATCGTACTACTAGGGATTGTCAGGTACACGAGGTTACCAAACGGCGCTTTACAAGGCCAGATTAGGCAGCCTAGCACTGAAGGCTCCTGTGGTGTTGTCTTCATAGCTGTTCGAGCAGACAACGCATATCCATGCGTTTGAACCTTCAGTGCTATCGACAGAGAGCGGCATTAAAGCTGCTATACCGGCTTTGAGCTAGCGCTTAAATTACAAGAAAAGGCAATCTTCTATGTTGCAGGATTTTCTGCTATCAGAGGTTGTAAAACTTCAGCGCGAGTGCCTCGACAAAGTAGGAAGAGAAGACTAAGCGGAAAGCAAGCACACTTGATCCCGAGCTACGAAATGCGGCGCAAACTAGTATTCGCTATATTATCCAAGCGTGGGCGAGCCGACGGCCCATGTTCTTCCACAGTTTTCTTGAATGCATATTTATAGAAAACAGTGCTCGCTGAGGTAACAAGAAAAAGAAAAACATAAAAAAACGTTGTAGTTTCGGCACCGCTATACGGATGTCTTGTTCGCAGTGAAAACGAAACAAGATGGGCCGTTGTTTATGAGGTGAAAATATTGCGTGCAGAGTGCATGCATATCTCGGATAGATTTCTCCGCGTCTGTTTTATCGTTTCGCTTGTCATCTGGATGCGCAATGATTACTTGAGTAGGCGAGTATAAATAGCAGTTTCTCCTTAAGTATCCGTGCGGAATCCCAGCCATTCAGGTGGTCTGTGTTTTGACGGGGCTCTTCTAGAGCGTAAAAGTCACTTTTTTTGTTCTTGACGTCACGCTGGTGTTCTATTAAGCCTCTTTTGAACTTGCATTGGAAACTGACCCTGGCAACGTTTAATGCTAGAACCCTAGCTAGTGAAGCTAGCTTAGCTGTGCTGTTAGAGGAACTAGAGGGCATGAAATGGGATGTCATAGGGCTAGGTGAGGTTAGGAGGCCGAATGAGGCATATACTGTACTGAAGGATGGGCATGTACTGTGTTATCGAGGCTTACCAGAGAGGCGACAACTAGGAGTAGGTTTCCTTGTCAATAAGTATATAGCGGGTAATATAGATGAATTCTATAGTATTAATGAGAGGGTTGCAGGCATCGTAATTAGGCTTAATAAGCGGTATAAACTGAAGGTTGTACAGGCCTATGCACCTACATGTAGTTATGATGACCAGGCAGTTGAAAGCTTCTATGAAGATGTAGAATCGGCAATGCGAAAAGTAAAGACGCAGTATACTGTACTAATGGGCGATTTCAATGCCAAGGTAGGGAAAAAACAGGCAGGAGACAAGGCAGTAGGTGACTATGGCATTGGTTCTAGGAATAGCAGGGGGGAGTTACTAGTTGAGTTTGCAGAGCGCAATAACTTACGAATCATGAATACCTTCTTCAGCAAACGGAAGAACCGGAAATGGACATGGAAAAGTCCTAACGGAGAGACTAAAAATGAAATCGACTTCATAACGTGTTCAACCCCCGCCATTATGCGAGATGTAGAGGTAATCGGGAAAGTGCGATGCAGTGACCACAGGATGGTGAGGTCCCGAATTAGCCTAAATCTGAAGAAGGAACGCAACAGATTAGTAAGAAAGAAACCCATCAACGAATTAGCGGTGAGGGGGAGGGCAGAAGAGTTCAGGATCTCGCTACAGAATAGGTTTTCAGCTCTAACTGAGGATGGCGACATTACCCTAGAGGCAAGGAACAATAATTTCAGAGATATCATTACTGAGTGCGCGGTAGAAGTAGGCGGTAGGATAGTTAGAGAGGATACCGGCAAGCTGTCTAAGGCGACGAAAGATTTGATTAAGAAACGCCAGAGTATAAAAGCTTCCAATCCAACAGACCAGATCGAATTGGCCGAGATATCAAAGCTAATCAATAAGCGCAAGGTGGCCGATATAAGGAAGTATAACATGGAGAAAATTGAGCATGCTGTAAAGAACGGGAGAAGCCTTAAAGCGGTAAAGAAGAAATTGGGCATAGGCAAAAACCAGATGTATGCGATAAGGGACAAGGCGGGCAACGTCATCACTAATATGGAAAAGATAGTCAAAGTAGCCGAGGAGTTCTATACAGATCTCTACAGTAGTCAAAGTAGTCAGGACCGTAATGAGATTGCCGGTAGGGAAAAACAGTCAGACGTTCCACCAGTAACGAAGGACGAGGTCAAGAAAGTGCTAGAAACTATGAAAAGGGGGAAATCAGCTGGAGAGGATCAGATAACTACAGATTTGCTGAAGGACGGGTGGGATATCGTGCTAGAAAAACTGGCCACCCTGTATACGCAGTGCCTGGTGTCATCGACGGTACCGGAACCATGGAAGAATGCAAACATTATCCTCATTCATAAGAAAGGGGACTCTAAGGACCTTAAAAATTACAGACCAATCAGCTTACTGTCTGTTACGTATAAGGTATTTACTAAGGTAATCGCTAATAGAATCAGGACAACCTTAGACTGCAATCAAGCAAAGGATCAAGCAGGGTTTCGGAAACGGTACTCTACTATCGATCATATCCATACCATCAATCAGGTGATAGAAAAATGCTCGGAATATAACCCGCCCTTATACATAGCATTCATTGATTACGAAAAAGCATTCGACTCAGTTGAAAGCTCGGCGGTGATGCAGGCATTGCGAAATCAGGGGGTAGACGAGCCGTACGTGAAAGTGCTGGAAGATATATATAGTGGCTGCACAGCAACCATAGTTCTGCATAAAGAAAGTAACAAAATTCCCATAAAGAAAGGTGTTAGGCAAGGAGACACCATCTCTCCAGTACTATTCACAGCTTGTTTACAGGAAGTATTCAGAGACTTGGAATGGGAGCAGTTAGGGATAAGGGTAGATGGAGAATACCTCAGTAATCTGCGATTTGCTGATGACATTGCCTTGCTAAGCAACTCGGGGGATGAACTGCAAATAATGATTGATGACCTAGACAGGAAAAGTAGAAAGGTAGGCTTGAAAATCAATATGCAGAAGACTAAGGTAATGTTCAACACCCTAGGGAAGGAACAGCAGTTTACATTAGGTAGCGAAATACTGGAAGTAGTAGGCGAATATGTCTACTTAGCACAGGTAGTAACCGCAGATCCGGACCACGAAAAGGAAATAACAAGAAGAATACGATTGGGATGGAGCGCATTTGGCAAGCACTCGCAGATTATGACTAGCAGCTTACCGGTATCGCTCAAGAGGAAAGTATACAACAGTTGCATCTTGCCTGTACTCACCTATGGGGCTGAAACGTGGAGGCTAACCAAGAGAGTTCTACTTAAGTTGAGGACAACCCAGATAGCTATGGAACGAAAAATGGTAGGGGTAACATTAAGAGATAGAAAGCGTGCAGAGTGGGTCAGAGAAATAACTCAAGTTACCGACATTCTAGTAGAAATTAAGAAGAAGAAATGGACATGGGCAGGACATGTAGTGTGAAGAGAGGATAACCGATGGTCGCTGAGGGTAACAAACTGAATTCCAAGGGAAGGAAAGCGTAGCAGGGGGCGGCAGAAAGTTAGGTGGGCGGATGAGATTAAGAAGTTCGCAGGGGTCAAGTGGATGCAGCTAGCACAGAACCGGGTTAAGTGGAGAAATATGGGAGAGGCCTTCGCCCTGCAGTGGGTATAATCAGGCTGGTGATGATGATGATGATGATGATGAACTTGCCAGTCTATCGTGTGTCTTTGCAAGGAATTTTGGAGTCGCTAGGGTAGCTTGTCGTCTCGTGCTCACGAGCTGTCTTTTTTCGTCTTGAGCAATGCTTGAAGGACCGATTGAAAAGCGCCAAGGCAATTGATCGTTTTTGCGATGCTGGGTGGGTTGACTGATAATTCAGGTACTCAACCGTGTGGATGGGCTTCCTGTGCACATTCATCGTGAAACCTTTTGCTGTTATTTTGACAAGGACGTCTAGGAATGGGAGGCACCCGTTGATTTCTTTTTCCGTTGCGAGCTATGCGCGTTCTTTTAGCGGGTTCAGGTGCAGCAGAATCTTTTCGGTGTCTTCTAGACGGATGAGATAGACACAGTCCTTAATGTGCCGAAGAAACAGCCTTGGCGGAGGTTCGGGTGACGTACCTTGAATTCGACGGTCGGCATCCTTTCATCTCGGCGCCTACGCTCGAGGAGAGGTAACAGTAGATGCAATTATTCTACGCATTTGTGCTGCCATCTATTAAATAATGCTGAAATCACCTACTCATCTAGCTGAACTCTATCGCAGTCACACTGGAGGAACGGCGTCGATATTGGCTGCAGCGCATAAGGAAAGCGCTGCGTGTTTAAGTGTTAATCATCTCATGAAGCGAATGATATCAGTCTTAAGGATACATCAGCCACACGACCAGTGTAAAAAAGCATAACAATTTAAATGAATTAGCAGTCGAAATACGCTGTAAGATGACAGGTTTTGTGCGGTATGCAGCCAGGCTTGCCCTGCGTCGAAAAAATTAATTTACTTGGCAAAAAATAAAGGTTCTTTCCTCATGTCAGCATGCCTGCATGCGTCTCTCTTTCCCTGAACGAATCGCGAATATAGAGTGGAAGGAACTTTTGCATGTAAAAGAGGCCGCTTCGCACAGCAGTTAAAAGTAGCTCGCTAAAACTACAAACAGCGGGAATAATAAGGAGAAGTCCTATTTTAATCGATTTACCCGAGCGCATATCAACCGGCCTATTGGACTTTCTTCTCTGTGGACGTATTCCCCGCCAGGGTGGCTCAGTAGTTACGGCACTCGACTGCTGAACCCAAGGATGCGGGATCGAATTTCGGTCGCAGCGGCCGCTTTTCTCTGGGGGCGAAAAGCAAGACGCCCGTGTGCTGTGCGATGTCAGTGCACGTTAAAGAACCTAAGGTGGTCGAAATTTTCCAGAGCTCTTCACTACAGCGTGTTGCAAGTAAGCGGCTGTATTCTTCGTGAATGCCTAAGTAATAATTACACAGTGTTTATTATAAAAACAATGAAGGACTTTGATTTTTGAATGCTCTCTATCTTCGGAATAACCTCTGGTGATACTGTAGCGAACGCTAGGCAGGAAAACGAAAGAGGCGGCCTCTTTGTTCTCCTCCGTGGGGAGTGAGCTACCGCCGCACTGGCGACCCAACAAAGTATCTCCAACTTCACCTTCACCCCATGGCACAGTGCACAAAGGCCGTTCCTTTTCCCTTTACTACTTAGCCTGTGAGCGGTCGCGCTACAGAAAGCTGTTCGCAAACACAGTACGAACATGATCTAGACGCTTGCATGGGATGAAATTTTCAGCACACACCTAGCCCGGACTCGGTGCCGTGATAGGAGTCACGGCTCGGCACTGAAAGTTCCTGAGCCCAGCCCGGTTCTGCGCACCGATTGAAGGCCCGGAACGCCCAGCGCAACCTGCTATATTTGCAGTTAAGGGAAGAAACTGGAATAATATTTCTGCGTGATAAATTCATATAGGAGTGTTTGCTGTTATTTTCATTACGAAAGTTATCATTACAAAAAAAACATGTTATGCATTGATGATACCTTGAACCCTGAGCAGCTATCGTGCATTATGAATCGAACAGCGTTGAAGTTTATTTCCCTACTCTAACGGCTGACTTCCTACCAAGAAGTCAGGAAGAAACATTTCTTCCCAAGAAGAGCAGATGTTGGGTATACGGCTTCCTTGCTCCTCCAAAACTCCGCTGGCAAGTTTAGAAGTCTAACTTAAGCAAGGGCTGATTCTGTGACCAAGTCCTCTGTGAGCTTGGTACTCACGTTGTAAGTACGTGTCTTTCACATGTACAGCCTTTATCAAAAGTTTACAGCCCAGGAGGTCTACTTCTGAGCGATACTATGTGGCTCGTAATGCATTCCCAGGTTTCTATACTTGCTGAAGGCAAGAATATTTTTCGTCCTACCCTCTCCAATTGCTAAAACTTTCGCGATTATTACAGAAGTGATATTACACGACTTAAAAGTAAACCCTCTGGGTTGTAAACTTTTGATAAAGGCTGTAATTTTACGGCGTCAGCAAGGCATCTTCACGGCCATGCATGCCTAGGCCTAGAACAAAGAGGCAACTCAAGCACCACGGTTCCTATGACTATAGGTGATATGCCCCGCTACCACCGAGGCTATGTCGAGGCCAGCATCAACCCAGCACAGAGACGCGTGAGAGGCGACAGCAAGGCGCGAATCTCGAAACTGGTACCTAAATATCAAGCACTGGTGTGATCGAAGCGAGAGACGGGAAGGCCATAAACCAAACAGCCCACAAGCGGCCTCTCTGTTTTGTCACTGACGCCGAGCAAAGATCAGCTCACAACGAGTGCGCTTAGAGGAAGGGAGATCGAGGTCGGCTAAGAACTCTTATCGCGCTTGGTTGACTGTAGACATCTCTTGTCGCTCTTCATTACAGACGCTTAGCGCATCATTGCCATATTCGAGTTTTCACAAAAGTAGGGTGCTCTTAGAATTGGTGAGCCAGGCCCGGCCCGGTCCGCCCCGAGAGAAACGTATCCTGATACGTTGGATGCTTGGACATGTTAGACATTGTTTGTTTGATGCATTCGAAACTTGTCAAGCGTGGTATAAGCTCTGGCCGCGATGCGCGAGCCCCTTGCGGCGGCAAGGGCAGATATATGAGATGCCGCCCGGCCGCGCTACACAGACTGTGTGAAGCTGCTGGGGCGTATTTTCTTTATTTGTGCCCGCGGCACTTTTTGGCCACACATAGATTGCTGCTTTTCAGTCTGCTGAAGCACACATTTGTACTAGCCAGGTGAAATGTGTTAAGCGCCCAAACAAGCTCTACGAAGCAAAGCAATGCCAACATTGGGTCGCTGTCGTCCCATCGCGAGCAGAAAGCCGACAATGATGCCCGGATTAGTCACAAGGCTTCTTTCCCAAAGGAGACCACACTGCTATCTCCGGCATTCATAATTCCTAACATAATGTGAAAAAAAGAAGAAATCGGGCAACTCATCAATGATGCCGTTATATTATATCGCGCCAATTATAGCCTCCCCAACACAAGAAAGCGTCTCCACTCCAGGACCACGGTGAGTGTCCAGAGGTGTGCTTGTTGATGCAGTTGATTACTGTAAAACTTTATTTAACCTAAGCTGTGGTTTATATTTGCCAAAAGGGTCACTGTCCACGATTGCAAATGTGATCATCAGTGTGATCTAAAGGCAGTTATCAGCGGGCATCTAGCGCTTTTAATTGCGCATTTTCTCACCTCTATACTGCTTTAAAGTTTCGTCAAAATCTTTTCGCTGCTCTTTTTTGTGCCTTTTCCTTCACTTCTTTGTCCTTCTGCTCGGCTTATTTCATTTTGTTTTCCACCCTTTCCGTCCACGTTCTGCCGCAAATTCTGCTATCGCTTGAGGGGTCCCCAACTTCGTTTTATTTTCCCCGAACTTTGCGTCTCCCCCAACTCCGAGCCACCAAATAGTCGCTACTATAATATTAAACGTCGGTCCATTTCGTGCGCGCTTGCGTGAGTACCTCTACACAATATGGAAAGAGCAGGCAGAGTGAATCTGCCGTGCTAAGAGCTTAATCGTCGAGAAAAGCGGCAAATGACTTACCAGAAAGATGGCTGAAGATTTTAAAATGACACCTGCCTAGGTACTTTGCCACAATTGCCCCCGTAATTCATAGCCGCTTTTTATTCGCACGTTTTCAGTCCTCGTTAGCTTCTCGTATTTTTATCTGTTGCTTTCTCCCGCTTCGTGTTTTTTTTGTTTTTTTTTTTTTATTATTGGAGCTGGGAAATCTTTTTTTTTTTTTTTTTTTCGGGCTTCTTTTTGGCTCTCTTTTTAAGCTACCACCTCATTAATTCTTCCTCTTTTATTTCGATATGTTCTTCTCCATCCACCGCCAATTTCCCTGCAGCGTTTTTTTTTTTTTTTTGGCTCGTTTAGTCTTTGCGTAGGATACGACCTCTGCCGGAACGCCGTTCCTGCTTGGCCGACGTGTTCGGGGCTGACTTAGTGTGGAATTGTGCCACATGCAGGGGGGTGTTCCCCAGAAATGTTGAGTACTTCCCTACTTCTTTTTTTATCACCCTGTCTTGGCTGCTTTGCCTTCCGTTTACTTGTGCGTTCCCCTCCTTTTCTCGTCTTCCCCGCTTATCATGTTTGCAGCTTTGACGTAAACGCCGAGCAGCCATCCACAGCTCTTTCGTGTCTCTCCAGCTTGCGTCTTGTGGCTCCCGCACTGTTTATCCAGCGCTATACTACTTCAACTAGTTCAAACCTCCACCATTTTGCAGCACCCATCCAGAAAACTTTCCTACGGCCGCTTGAATCGGGCAGAAGGCAGCTTGCGAAATCATGTAGAGCGCTTAGAAGCGGCAGGATACCCAACTGTCCTGTTCACTTTTGTTTCAGAGAAGCTGTTAAAAGATATCTTGAGTTCAGTCAACATTGTAGCCGTTGAAAGGAAATAAGAAGAAAAACGACAGCTCGCGTTATCCCGTGCTTAAGATCTCGCACAATCTCAAGAAGGATGGGCTCAGGTGCCAATGTGAGTGTTTTTTTTTTTTTCTGAGTTTGATAAACTCTCTTACCATTGTCACTCGGTAAACTCTGTGACACAAGCAAAGCAGCTGCGCCAAGAAGCATAGGGAACGATTTCAAGATTGTACTAACAGTGTAATATACAGCCTTCTTTCCTACGGCAAACCGGTAGATGTCTCAACGACTAATTAAAAGAACAAAAAAAAAACAAAAACAAAGTGAACACCCCTGTAGCCGGTCATCGTCACATTCACTACAGGGACTTCACAAAAGAAAAAAAATAATAATAGCAATTAGTTCACAGGAAGGGAAAGGCGCAGTATCTGTCACACTTGCTTCTGTGGACACCTGACCCACGCTGTAAGGGAAGGGAGCAAGATGGGAGTGAAAGTGGAAAGAGAGAAAGAGGAGCCGTATTTGAGGGCTACGGAGTAATTTCGACCATCTGAGGATCTTTAACGTGCGCTGACATCGCACAGCACACAGACGCCTCTTTGTTTCACCTTCAAGAAAAAAATGAAGGAAAAGAAGGAATCTTGTACACACATTTTTAGCTAGTGCAAAGTTTTCATCGATAGCCGCGTTAAGATTCCTAGAGAACTCATAGAAGCCTGCCAAATTCACAAACACCGAAACCAATGCACAAGCATCGCGTCAGTTGTTCTGTCCGAAAAAGAAATACACTTTCTTAAAGGGACAGAACACTGGCCAAACTATGTCATGAGATTATGGTGCAGATGAAAAGATGTTGCCTCATATAGTACCGATCGAGCACTACAATATAAAATAAAAGAGGCTTTACAATTTTAATTTGCCATTGATAACCGCATAAAAACAACCGAGGCGCTATCTAGCGGAGAAGCCCTAGTACTTTCAGTGTAGCCCCCCACGTGACTACATGTCCGCAAAATATCGCTGATTTTCGTTATTGCACATTGTTCTTTTTTCTTCTAGGAGTGCTTGCCATAATTTATTATATTTTACGCTCTCTGCAGTGCGCCCTTAAATAAAAACCACCCCTGCTTTCGCACCACTAGAGGTATGCTTTCAGGTTTTGCCACTAGATGGTGCCACAGTGTTTGCTATTTCATGAATGAAGCAATGACAGTGACCACTCAAACTTCCTTCGACGAGGGCGTGCGTTATTGTGCCGTAACAGTCTTGAGTGTTAAACAGAAAAGGACGTTACTTTACGCAAAAAATGTCTGATTACTGCCATGCGAGTGAAAGTGGTATTCATTTTCGGTACGTCTTTTTTGTTGACCACCAGCCGTCATCGCAGTCGCTGCTGATGGTTTCCAGCATCGGACTACATAAAAATGGGCGCACGGATTGATCGAAAAATTTCAGGTATAACTTTTCTACAGCGTTTTTAATAAAAAAGTTATGGAATCGAACATTTTAGACATCAATCTTTCCACTGCGGCGAAAAAAAATTGAGACCTATATTCTTGTGTTCTGTCCCTTTAACCATCGATAATAAATGCTCTGAGCCTTCCATGTACCATTCTTGCCACGTGCAGAGTTCCTGTCATGCCTTTCATGTTGTTTTCAATGTGTGTGTCTTCTTTTCTTTTTAAGACATCTCGCGATTGTATTTAAACGAAGGCAGAGCCTCAATAAACGCCAGTTGTAAGTTCAGCGCTGTGCCCGTGTTGCGTAATTCCGTCTTCTCAACGGTAGGGTCCCGCAACTTCTTTCTCGTGACTGGTAGCCTCTGAGCGGGTTAAACGGCGATTGTTACTGAGAGATGTGTCTGAACGCAACCTAAAGGTAACATACACTCACTAAATGCAGGAAATGATTACGTTGAAAATTATTAAATAGTGTAAGCGTTGTCATTCTGTTGTCTTGCGGCTGTTATCACGACAGGTTTTGTGGGTATTAAGAATTAAAAACATCACATGATGCAACCTAAAGGGGAACACCCTCCAGAAAGATATTAGTAACTTATTTTAATGTTGCGCGGGATCGAATCCCGGCCTCGGCGGCAGCTTTTCGATGGAGGCGAAAAGCAAGGCGCCCGTGTGCTGTGCGATGTCAGTGCACGTTAAAGAACCGCAGGTGGTCGAAATTTCCGGAGTCCTCCACTACGGCGTCTCTCATAGCCTGAGTTGCTTTGGGACGTTAAACCCCACTAAACTAAACTAAACTAACTATTTTAATGTTGCAATTTAAAAAACAAATTTCGATAAAATTTACAAACTCAGGATTCGAACATACATTCTATTCACAAAGTGCTCAGGTAAGTAACGTTAATCCAGTGCGCCACTGAGGCAACGAGTACGGAAGGCTTTAAATGCGCTTTTATTCATTTTTAGAATATTTCCACTATCTGTCGCCAGGTCACGCTGCTCAGAGGACCCTACCGTTGAGAGAACGGAATCACGCGCCCGTGTCTCCTCGCGTCCTCGTCGTATGCGCTGCACCGATAAAATAATATCCTAGCCTGGTGTGTACCCGAGCTCGAGGCCGAGAACTTCATGGTTAACCTAGAGCTGCCATCAGGCCGGACAGAATGAGGGCTTTTGGGCAGGCCAGAGCCCGAGCACAGCTCTAACGCGATTTATTACTGGGCAATATTATTTATGAATTGAGACTTTCTTTACAAAGTTCTTGAATAATTATTTCTTGCGGAATTTCCGTTGCTAGAGATGGGGACTTTGATGTTGCCTGACTCGTTTCAGGCTCGTATATGTTCCAGACCACCACAGAATTTGATGAAATCAAAGAGAGCTGAAGGGATACGAGGGAGTTCTCTACAGGTTGGTTCTACACAATTACATGATGAACGAGTAAAGTTAAAATTTATAAGCAAAAGAATGGCGGAAGTGCCTGACTCAAAGCCTACGTATCCAACGTGCAGTCCAGCTCGATTTGTACGCTCCGCGGTCTCGAGCTCCATAGCTGTGAAATATCCTTGATGTGGCAAAATTTAATGAGCTACCAGCACACGAAGATTTTGAGCCGCCCAGAGCTGGAGGCTCAATGGATCCTCCCCTCAGATATTTCGGTGGCGAGGGTCAACCTTTCTCGTGGCGATGGCGATTTTCTGCCTCCTCCGTAGTCCATCCCTGATAGAAGTCGTTATCAACCACGGCTACGGAGAAACACTTTTTCCAGCACTGCTCCGGAAACAGCAGTGTTCCGGAAAACAGAATATGATGCTCTGAGGAAAATGTATTCTTCCTTTTTATTCTCAGCGCGCGGCAAAGGGGCTAAAAACAAGCCTGTTTCACCCAAGGACGTAGTTATTCCGGACGGTCAAGCGCCTGTTTTCCGTCAGCCGAAGATGTTGGTCTGCGGCTCTTGTACCGGAAAACAGAGATACGGGGTTGTCTTTGTCACTGCCTCTGCTTCGGCCCGTGTTAATCGGAGCCTATGGTTCACCATTGTTGAAATGAATGTTGGGAGCACAAAAGGCGCGTGTATATTCGGCGCTGAGAGGTCTCCGATTCGCGCGAAGTGCACTAGAGTAATTTCACCGTCGCCAAGATGCAACGGCCACCGCCTCCTTCGAGCTAAGTTATCACCGGATGATCTCCCTAAAGAAGCAGCGCGGAAGGTTTCTAAGGCGTGATGTTTTGCATACATGCAGCCAACTCCTACAGCATTACGAGTCCTTTCTCGATCTATAATCTATACCTGGGTTTCGTGAAGCAACAGATGGAAATAATCAAATGGCATCACCTATATCTCCGAAGTCCAGCCCATATGTGGTTTAGAAGAATATTAGTAGCCTTGTAATACATGAACTTCTTTATACCACAACAGATTTGGCGTCTAACCATCAGAGAACTGCTAGACACTGTCGTATCTGCAACCTAAAAATCGGCCACTTTCATCTCCATTCCAAAACAGGGAAGCAACCTACGCACTTTGAGAACTGACGTAATATCTCCCTAACATCAGCGCTGTATAAGCTTGCGGAAAACAAAAAAGTTCCCCACACAAGAATAGAGGTGTCTGAAGCACCACGGTTCTACCACATCATCAATTTTGCCGTCGGTACAACCATACGTACTAAAAAAAAGGTTGGGTGTCTTGGTGTCGCCAGTTCTCGCATCGTGCAGCATCAGCAATTTACCTGCTTCTCTCGTCATGAGTGACGGAGAGCCTTACCGTAAATCAAGTCATGCTGCCACTGTGGATTCTTATGACATGCTGCATTTCCCTTTAAGATTGCGAAATTTTACCGCATCGTGCCTTGCAGGCAGATTTTCAAGCCTTCTCAGTGGTGACTCAGTTCGATAGTTTGCAAAGTGTCGAACCAGAATTTTTTTTCGGGTTCACGCCTTTCGGGTTCGGATTTGGTTTCAGTTCCGGAGACACATTCAGTTACGGTTTGAACCGGTTCGACCCTGCCCGAACAGGTTCAAACGAGTTCAGAAAAAAGCAACACCTTCGGGTGTCTTTCTTTTTTACTCCACTTCTTTAATACTGAGTTTTCTTTCCTGTTCTAGCACATAATAAAAGCAGAAAATTCACAGAGTAGTACGTCTATCGCTTTTGTCGTCAGATATGACCGGCTTCACGGGATGTAAAAGCCTGAGCAAACTGTTTATAATGAGTGTGTGACAATTAGAGCAGGATGGGGAAAAATAAATGTTATTTTCATTGGCACATAGCTAACTATACAGCGGCCAAGCGTCGAAAGAAAGTTAAAATAAAATAATGTTTCCAGTTGCGCTTTTGAGGTGCACTGAATTTCGCATCAATTTTATTTTAGAATGAAACCTCCGCTACTACATGTAAAAGAATGCTTCGTCCGGCTCGCACTAAATGGCGTTCAAATCATACCAGGGTCAAACCAAGCGCCCCCCCCCCCCCCTCCATGACTAAAGATGTATTTATCATATGTGTCCCTATATATAGCACAGCCGTTGCATTTAGCGTTTATATATATGAAGGAGAAAAGCAAAGCCTCCCGTGTGCTGTGGCCCGAAAGGCGCTGAAAGAGGTCCCCTCCGCCACGTATCGGTGTTGTAGACGTTATCGTATTAGCCGAAAAAAAAAACGGATTAATTTGTCTCACTCCTGTGGCTGCGACACAATGCGACCATCGTCTTATTGCCGCGAATTGTTTAAATCTTTATCTGTTCCTGTTCGACAGCCGCTAGCATGCGGCCTTGTCATTGTGTTTCTGGCGCGCTTATCAATTCTGTATCCCGTGTTTGTTCATGCTCGTTGTTGCGATACGATGTGTTATCATTTTCTTTGTCGCGCGAACGATGCACCGAGATCTGTCTCGAAGACTCCGATCACTCGCGTATGTTTCTACAATGTTGCAGGTTGTGCTAGTGGCAGTTTGCGACGTTATCTAGATCGTTCTGAGCAGCCTCTAAATTGAGCGTTGACGAATGCGACGAGCATGTATTCTTTGTTCGGCGATCGACCATGGCGGAAGTAGAATGGTGGTGAAGGCTGGGCCCAAAAGCGGTTCAGCGGTACCGCAGCATAGCCACAGGTCGGGGGGCCAACCACTCATATTAAGCAATTATACTCGCAGCGGTGGCGTAGCGGTAGAACATCCGCCTCGCATGCAAGAGGACCGGGGTTCAAATCCCGGTGCCGCGCAATTCTCCACCGGATGAAAAAAAAAAAAAAAATCCGCGTGTCGATGGAATTGCATAAACAGGTTTGGGGTGCGACCTGATGCCGGTGAACACCTCCGGCAACGCACTCCCTCACCAGAACAAGAGTTGGCCACCCTGGTGCAGTAATTGGCCACAACCTCCTATGATAAGCTCCATAAAACCCCGGCCCTCAGTCACCAGCGGCTGCGGAACAACTGACCACGGCGGTCAGACCTGTGACGCAGCAGGGGGTGCTAAGAAAGCCTGGCTCCGCTGGACAGGCCGCCATTGGAAACTGACCCTGGCAACGTTTAATGCTAGAACCCTAGCTAGTGAAGCTAGTTTAGCAGTGCTGTTAGAGGAACTAGAGGGCATGAAATGGGATGTCATAGGGCTTAGTGAGGTTAGGAGGCCGAATGAGGCATATACTGTACTGAAGGATGGGCATGTACTGTGTTATCGAGGCTTACCAGAGAGGCGACAACTAGGAGTAGGTTTCCTTGTCAATAAGTATATAGCGGGTAATATAGATGAATTCTATAGTATTAATGAGAGGATTGCAGGCATCGTAATTAGGCTTAATAAGCGGTATAAACTGAAGGTTGTACAGGCCTATGCACCTACAAGTAGTTATGATGACCAGGCAGTTGAAAGCTTCTATGAAGATGTAGAATCGGCAATGCGAAAAGTAAAGACGCAGTATACTGTACTAATGGGCGACTTCAATGCCAAGGTAGGGAGAAAACAGGCAGGAGACAAGGCAGTAGGTGACTATGGCATTGGTTCTAGGAATAGCAGGGGGGAGTTACTAGTTGAGTTTGCAGAGCGCAGTAACTTACGAATCATGAATACCTTCTTCAGCAAACGGAAGAACCGGAAATGGACATGGAAAAGTCCTAACGGAGAGACTAAAAATGAAATTGACTTCATAATGTGTTCAACCCCCGCCATTGTGCAGGATGTAGAGGTGATCGGGAAAGTGCGATGCAGTGACCACAGGATGGTGAGGTCCCGAGTTAGCCTAAATCTGAAGAAGGAACGCAACAGATTAGTAAGAAAGAAACCCATCAACGAATTAGCGGTGAGGGGGAGGGCAGAAGAGTTCAGGATCAAGCTACAGAATAGGTATTCAGCTCTAACTGAGGATGGCGACATTACCCTAGAGGCAAGGAACAATAATTTCAGAGATATCATTACTGAGTGCGCGGTAGAAGTAGGCGGTAGGATAGTTAGAGAGGATAGCGGTAAGCTGTCTAAGGAGACGAAAGATTTGATTAAGAAACGCCAGAGTATGAAAGCTTCCAATCCAGCAGACCAGATCGAATTGGCCGAGATATCAAAGCTAATCAATAAGCGCAAGGTGGCCGATATAAGGAAGTATAACATGGGCAAAATTGAGCATGCTCTAAAGAACGAGGGAAGCCTTAAAGCGGTAAAGAAGAAATTGGGCATAGGCAAAAACCAGATGTATGCGATAAGGGACAAGGCGGGCAACGTCATCACTAATATGGACAAGATAGTCAAAGTAGCCGAGGAGTTCTATACAGATCTCTACAGCAGCCAAAGTAGTCAGAACCGTAATGAGATTGGCGGTAGGGAAAAACAGTCAGACGTTCCACCAGTGACGAAAGACGAGGTCAAGAAAGCATTAGAAACTATGAAAAGGGGGAAATCAGCGGGAGAGGATCAGATAACTACAGATTTGCTAAAGGACGGGGGGGATATCGTGCTAGAGAAACTGGCTACCCTGTATACGCAGTGCCTGATGTCATCGACGGTACCGGAACCATGGAAGAATGCAAACATTATCCTCATTCACAAGAAAGGGGACTCTAAGGACCTTAAAAATTACAGACCAATCAGCTTACTGTCTGTTACGTATAAGGTATTTACTAAGGTAATCGCTAATAGAATCAGGACAACCTTAGACTGCAATCAATCAAAGGATCAAGCAGGGTTTCGGAAACGGTACTCTACTATCGATCATATCCATACCATCAAACAGGTGATAGAAAAATGCTCGGAATATAACCAGCCCTTATACATAGCATTCATTGATTACGAAAGAGCATTTGACTCAGTTGAAACCTCGGCGGTGATGCAGGCATTGCGAAATCAGGGGGTAGACGAGCCGTACGTGAAAGTGCTGGAAGATATATATAGCGGCTGCACAGCAACCATAGTTCTGCATAAAGAAAGTAACAAAATTCCCATAAAGAAAAGTGTTAGGCAAGGAGACACAATCTCCCCAGTACTATTCACAGCTTGTTTAGAGGAAGTATTCAGAGACTTGGAATGGGAGCAGTTAGGGATAAGGGTAGATGGAGAATACCTCAGTAATCTGCGATTTGCTGATGACATTGCCTTGCTAAGCAACTCGGGGGATGAACTGCAAATAATGATTGATGACCTAGACAGAAAAAGTAGAAAGGTAGGCTTGAAAATCAATATGCAGAAGACTAAGGTAATGTTCAACACCCTAGGGAAGGAACAGTAGTTTACATTAGGTAGCGAAATACTGGAAGTAGTAGGCGAATATGTCTACTTAGGACAGGTAGTAACCGCAGATCCGGACCATGAAAAGGAAATAACAAGAAGAATAAGATTGGGATGGTGCGCATTTGGCAAGCACTCGCAGATTATGACTAGCAGCTTACCGGTATCGCTCAAGAGGAAAGTATACAACAGTTGCATCTTGCCTGTACTCACCTATGGGGCTGAAACGTGGAGGCTAACCAAGAGAGTTCTACTTAAGTTGAGGACAACCCAGAGGGCTATGGAACGAAAAATGGTAGGGGTAACATTAAGAGATAGAAAGCGTGCAGAGTGGGTCAGAGAAATAACTCAAGTTACCGACATTCTAGTGGAAATTAAGAAGAAGAAATGGACATGGGCAGGACATGTAGTGCGAAGAGAGGATAACCGATGGTCGCTGAGGGTAACAAACTGGATTCCAAGGGAAGGAAAGCGTAGCAGGGGGCGGCAGAAAATTAGGTGGGCGGATGAGATTAAGAAGTTCGCAGGGGTCAAATGGATGCAGCTAGCACAGAACCGGGTTAGGTGGAGAAATATGGGAGAGGCCTTCGCCCTGCAGTGGGTATAATCAGGCTGATGATGATGATGACTACTACAAATTAAAAAGTATCAATCAACATGAAAAGAATAGACATTTTGATAACTTCGCTTGTGAATGAGGTAAGGTATTTAATAAATACATTCTTAAATTAAAAAAAAAAAAAATTTCAACACTCTTGTCGCCCCACCCCCTCGATGTTGCATCGGTCAGGAGCGCTGCCAAAGGTAACCAAGGCAATGGAGATAACGAAGCTGGCGAAGCACGAAACGGTTTCTTATCGCTGTCTGCTGCTCGTCTGCTGTGGTGCGGGCCTTGGTGCTCACAGGAAAGCGTAATTTAGTTCGCAAGTCTGAAAATGTCCCGTTTGCGAAGATTTCGACGTCCTTGCTGGTCGCTGTTCTTTCGCCGTTTGATGAGATTTGATATCCCCCTGCAGCCGTGTTTTTTTGGTTTCGTCCCCTTCGTCGTGCGGGCAGCGCGAAGTCTTTTTGCAGCAGTGTATTGCGCTTAGCGCTTTATCGCAAGATGAACCCGCACAAAGTGAGGAAGCGTTGCTCTGTGGTACACTGTAAAAACAAAAACACCTTTTTGGGCATTTGTCTGATTCAAAACACCCTTACACCCTGAGTCTAGGGTGTTGGTGCCACTGGAAATCACCTCTTGCATGCCAAAAGGGTGCTTTGGTTGGAGAATATGCCTAAGGGTGTTACGGGCAAGCAATATCACCTAACATGCTGGGGGTATATGGCTGCGTAACTTCGTAGCCTTTTATACACAAGCGGCGCTGCTAATATAACCCAACACCTAAATAAAGCACCAAAAGTAACGCTAAAATTAAAATTACACACGAGTGCATTCTAAAAATGAAACAGAAACTGAAACAAAATTTCACTGCCAGGAAGCCGCCGGTAGCTACGAACGCTCTTTTCAAATTTCACAATATGGCCGTTAGCATTGTGGGGTGCGTTTCGACCACGTTTCGGTGAATGCTGAATGTGCTTCTTCGATTGTGTACCCTCGTGAAATGTGTTGCATTTCCCATGCAAATGTGTTACAGAAGTGTGTACGCTTGTGAAGTGCCTTCTACATGTGGTGTTTAACGCAAACGGACATTTATCGTGTCGGCAAGTGTCGGGCTTCTTTGTGCTTTGCTCAGGCGGAACGACTGCTACACCGTGTTATGTTTGAGATGTTCGAAAGAAGAAGGCATGGACGATTTTTTTTCTGCGTGACTAAGAGGTATATGCGCCGACTACATTGCACTCGCGCTGAAATCGCACTGGTTGGTTCGGTGCCGGTGATACGAAGGCGGACAGCGTACTTTGCGGCTGATGCAATCGTCTGTAAAGGTAAGCCTATTCTCACGCATATTGCGCTTTGTGGGAACAGTGTCCTACCGGATTGCTGCATTCTGTATCTTTTTGTGCCGGAACGCTCCAGAATGTGCTGAAATGAAAACGTGAGACACGCGCTTGTTTTCACCTGGCTGCCAAAATGACATCGCACATGGGGTAGATGTCGCGGCGAGTTACGCAGATTTCGCGCAAGAACATCAGTCTCAACTTTCTTGAACAGAAATAATGTATGTGCTACGTTTCCTTGCACTTTGTACGCGCAGGAGGTTCACGAAACGATTTTCGTTTCTTGACAGTTTGATACTTGCGCTCAGTTCGCAACGACTCGGTTTTGTTCTACCGTTTTCGTTCGTGCGGCAAGGTCATGTTGGCGTACTACCTTAATTCTCCTAGCACTCTCGACTCCCCCCTTATCTCTTACACTTCGCGCTCGCTCTCCTGAAACTTCTTTCATGCTTCGTCATCTTCTTTCACTCGGAGCGCAGCGACCCCCCCTCTCCCCCTTTTTTTTATTTATTTACTCGGAGCATAGGCGCGCACCATCCTGCTGCTCGGGGAGCGTCCTCCCGCAGCCCTTCTGTTTAAACTTTTTGTTCGAGGAGGCTATGTTCGTTCTCGGCGGCCGTTCAGCGCGGCACGCCTCTGCGCTCGTGCTCTCGGCATCAAAGTGCGCTGGTCGGCCGGCCTGGTTGCATAAGTTTATTCCAAACTGCGTAAACTATATGCCGCTATCACCAGCCTATGTTAACTTCCCCGCGTCTGGATTTGCCTTTTTTAATCACAATGGGAGCATTTTTCATTTTACGGGGACCATATTTTGCGGTTGCATGGAGTGTGAATTTGCATTTTTATTATGCTGCTTTTATTATGGCGTTAACTTTCGCTCTCGAAGAATCATTTAGGTACGTATTTTATTTTCAGCAAGACTTCAATTAAGGCACTTGTACACGTGCTAAGTCAGCTGATGTGGTTCAAACCATCCAGTTTTCATTATTTTTGTGGTCGCATTTCAACATAACTGTTTGACCGCATTACTTGATTTTTGTAGTGTCTTTAGACTAGAATAAATGAATATTCGATACTGATGCCTCAGCATTCAAGTAGAGGTCGACAGCTTGAATTCTGTGGCAAAATATTGTACCGGATGTTGCTATTACAGAGTTTGATTCTGACCAGATGTTTACTTTTTTTGTCTTTTGCTTAAATGTACGTATGAAGCGGTTATCATAGCCTTAGTCGCATATGTTTACCTTCTTTGCTCATCACAGTGCGCATATTGCAGGCAAATTTGTGACGTACTGTTATTAAAAAATTTGTAATGTATGTGTTGAAAGCAGTTTACTGATTTAAAGGTCCCAGAAGACAATTTGACTTTCATATGCTAACGATGCATGTCTTTAGATTGTCTCTAAGAATTAAAGCCTACTTTTTAAAGCTGAGCGGGGACCCTTAGTTTAGAGATATATTACATATTTTATTGCCATTCAGCCGTTTGCCAAGTTGAGGGAAGGAGGATCATAGTTTTTGCTTTGTTATTTTTTATATTAGATTTTCCTTAATATTGCTTGCAGTTTGGCGATGAGTGGCAAAATACTGATGGTTTTTGCAGTTTTCTAACCTTAGTAAATATTTGTATTTGCTGTTTGCTAATGCCAGTTTTTTTTTTTTTTTTCAGATATGTAAAAGGCATCAATTGCCTTAGCTTTTGCACAATGATTTTTAATATTCAGTTACTTGAAACATTGAGTAAAATGAATTCTTTATGGCTACCATTCACACAAACTTGCAGTTCTTACATGACGTCAACATGCTGATCAAGAAGGACGGCAAAGAGGCAGTTGAAATTGGCCTTAACAAGACACTTGTCTTGGGTTTGAAGGACACCATTCGTGCAAGAAAAAAGGACATTGCCCGGGTGCGCGAAGTATGTTCTGAGGGAATGCGTGAAAGGAGAAAGAAGCGTAAGTATTAAGCTGTTTCCTTCTGTTTGCTGCATGTGCTATCTAATTGGCAGTTTTTCGCTAAATGCCTACATTTTTGCCATTTTGCATTGCCTTATAGATATACTAAAAACATGGCTGAGCATCGGAAAGAATAATAAAACCATAACTAGCCTGTGCATTTCTTCATATGTAACAATTTTCGCATTAGCTAAATTTAAATTACCTATTGTTCTTCTCCATTGTAATGGTGCAGCCTTTTCGAATCTGTTCAACTAGTAGCAGAGAATTAGGTGATACCTGATTCAAATCTTCACAAGCTTTGCTAATTTTTGCTGTCAGATGTTTGGCTTTCAGTTTGCGTGCCTCTACATGTTTTCAATTTTGTTTATTTGCCTTCCTAAATTAGACAATAAATTATCACCTCAAAACTCGGCTGTCTCTTTTTACCTGCAAGGAGGTACATCATTGTTGTGTTGCTTATTTCTATTGTAGATGTACAGACAGTATGCATTCTGCAACTCTTGGCAAACATTGGGAACCAGCTGGGAGCTCTGGATGTTGTTTGTATCATTTGTAAGTTTTCTCTTTGTCATTTGAATATCCAGGAAGCCTACTTGAAACCGACATTATTAGCGAATTTTCTTTGTTTCTTAAATGGTTTACAGTCTAACTTGCAATATGTATTAGTGATTCATAATTCAAATAGAAATACTACACAAAATGCTGTAATTTGCTAGCCAAGTTTGAAATGATGTAATAATTTTAATTCTTCTGAGATTAGGTTTACCACATTGGTTGGGAGAAAATACTGCTGTGTTTCAAGGTTCATGCTGTATAAATATAATGCCTTCAACGACAGATGCTAACATTTCATACATTAACCATGTGGCACTGTCATAGACATTCTCATTTATAGTAAACATTCTCAATAAATCCAAATTGTTATTTTTGCATTTC
This sequence comes from Amblyomma maculatum, assembly GCF_055883805.1. Taxonomy (NCBI): domain Eukaryota; kingdom Metazoa; phylum Arthropoda; class Arachnida; order Ixodida; family Ixodidae; genus Amblyomma; species Amblyomma maculatum. Next base: position 133,515,135 of record NC_139350.1, read on the forward strand.
AAGTTAGTCAACATATTTTTAGTATTCGAACCTTTAGTATTTCAAAGTGCTTAGACTGCCTGCCGCTATAACGATTACAACTTCTTGAACACTTGAGCTTCCTGCCGCCTCTTGAGGCTCACCACTGATGTTCTGGACGCCTATGCATACAATGTGCTATGCGTGGAAAATGTTTTTACATGTCATGCTTCAGTGTTGACATTTTTTACAGCTTCTGCTGTTTGGTTGTTTGGTAATGCTCTGCTGTTGTACATGTAATTGTCGCTCAACTCAAAGCTCCAGTGTACACTTTCAATGAATAATGTGTGATGAAGTTTCAGAACTGCCACATAGAGCAGCGAGAACACTTTTTCCTTCTTACTAAACCTTAAATGTAAACACTTCAGGAAGCATTGCGATGACCTAGGGCTTGGCTGGTTCATACTTAGCATAAGAAGACGTGCAAAAGTTCAGAAATGCATTATGTGTTATGTACTACATTCACTTTGTTTTTTTTTTGTAGTTCCCCATCACTAAGTATGCTCTTTCCACGTTTTTTTTTTGTTTGGTTCTGCAGTATCTACTTGGCCAGTGCAGGGTATGCTGTAGGCCTTGTGTGAAGTCTTCAATTGAGCCAGCTGTTAATATTTTAGTAGTAAACACCGTGCTCCAGTGCTGTTTATTGTTTATTTACATTTTAACCATCATAATAAGCATTCCAGTTCATGTGAAATGAAAAGTTCGTGGGGCGGCATAGAAGTTCTCTAACCCAGGTGCTTTTAAATAGTGTAGCCATTTTTGTTTGATAAAATAGCTTGCATAATCTAAAATTACCATGCAACAGCATGCTGCATAAATAAAAATGGGTTGACCTTATGTGCTCTCATTTATGACTTGATCAGACTGCTGGCTTTGTGCCTCCTGAACCAACCATAACAGTATACTCTGCATTGTTAATTGTGAGATAACCACCAGTGGTTTCCGACAGGGCCCTTTTCCAGCACACTGCTGTACACTAAAGGGGCATTGGCGTATTCTAAATATAGAGTAGAAAATATGTTGAATTTGCTTTTTGCCAGGTGCAGTGCATATTTATACAGCTGCTCTGTTATGCAATTCTTTCACAATTTTATCAAGGACAGGAAGAAAAGCCTGCCACGCCGTGTGTCGGATATACTGGGAGCAGCATCAAAGAAGCTGAAGAGCGTTTCTCCTTCATTCAGCAGCGGAAGCTTCTTCGAGTCATCGACTCTACTTAGGGTATTGTTCCAATAAAGGGTCGATTTTGGCTGTTCAATCTGACATATGACAAGGGGTCCGACAATTTGTGCTGCTTTATAGAGCACCTCCTTTTGGGCGTCTGCGTGTCGAAGCCAAGATGCGCTGCACGACGCTTTATTTCATCGCTTAAGGCCGAATTTTATGCAAGCGCACGCGTTGACACTGACAAAGCATAGGATTAATATTGTGTACTGCGATTATTGTTGCATACGACTAAAAGTTTTGTTGTTGTTTTTTAAGAAATGTCACCATGCTGTTGTGTTCAGTGTTCGGTTCTGTTTTTGAAAAAACTTGTATACTTTGTTGTCTGCATTTGTTGGAACTGTTTTGCTTTTTTCATTTTTTTAGGTATTTACGTACATACCATGTATGTTTTGCCCGTCTGCTAGGCTCTCGGTGGAGAGTGGCAGTATTGTTAAATGAGGTTCCATAGCGCGCATCAATGAAGAAACAGAACACAAGTGCCCCCCTGCCCCCCCCCCTCCACCAGCACCCGAGCACCCACTAGCCCGAACCCTGACCCTTCTATGCCGAATAAAAGACTTCCAGTTTCCTTCTGTGTGACATTTTTTTGTAACATGCTCTGTGAAATTGAAAAAAACAATCATACTGGCATGGGCCATTCGAGATGTCAAAATAATGGCATGCAGCATCTCTTTACATGCTCATTTGGCATAACAGGTGGTTAAAAGGAACACCATTAAGTTTGATTGCAAATGTGCGCATAGGAAAAGCATTAAGGAACGTGTAGTGGCAAAAGTAATTCCTGATTAGGGAATGCAATATATGGACGTTATCCGCACTGATTTTATCAAGGGGTGTAAGGGTGCAATGCCACTGCTTCCACCCTGCAATAGGGTGTAAAGGTGATGAAAACACCCCAGTGCATTGGCCCCATAGAAGGGTGTTATGACCAACCGAAGCACCATATTTGAGGGTGTACTGGCACTCTGAAGCCACTTCTTTTTTTTCAAGGGTGCATGGGTGTTAGTTATAGACATGCGAAAACACCTAATAAGGTGTTTTTGTTTTTACAGTGTACAGTCGAGCGCGATTTGAAGGTTATCGCGCGAGCGTCGACTGGGAACATGAACCGCGCCATGGCCCAGAATTCTCTGCCGAGGCGAGGGAGGTATGAGGCCAGCTTCCCTAACTCTTTTTGCTGTTCCTTCAGCAGCCGTCACTCTCTGCTGGGCTACCAGTTTTTCTTTTGTTTTTTTTTTGGTTCTGCGAACAGGCAGTGATCCTAGTGCGCACGACGTATTCTTTGGTATTATCTGAAATTGGACACTTTATCGCAATAAATGGAAAGCTTAGAATAGAAAGAAAGGGCGGTGAGTTTGTCGCGGGGGGAAATATTGTTGTTTGGAACAGCGAACGAGGGAGAGAAGAGTGCGAAATTATGATTTTCCCTGTTGCGAACCCGGCCGCCAGGTGCCTGGAGTGCTAGGCTAGTCGACGCTCGCGTGAGAACCTTCAAATCGCGCTCGACTGTACATTGCGACAGCGTGGACTCAACCGTCGGTGTCTTACCGCTTCCCGGCTGACTTTCAACAGTGAGCAGATCTGGAGGTTGCACCCAGACTCAATGTATGCTCTAATGCTCCTGTGTTAAGCACGTTTGTTGATTCTAAAGCTGTCTGGACTGGTGCAACCTTGAAATTGCCTTGAAAACTGCTGTATACTTCCTGGCGAAGAATTTAAATGTGAAGAGTGATCCCAGTGCTCTATGCTCCATGTATGTTTTGATGCACCTACTAATTCATGACATTTTTATTTCAACTGCAGCTGTCATAGCTTTGTTTTCTGTACATGCATGTTTCTTATCTGGTGATGTTTTGTGGAAGGCACATCAAGCCTTTTCCATGCCTCGGCTGTGATCATTGAGATGATGAGCCCGCTTGAGCAGCGCTACTGTTCGTGCTGTCTGCGACATGCATTTTTTATTGTTGTGATTTGTTGCTGTATTTTATTGGTTGATGCAATAAACCATGAACATGAAAACCATAATTGTTCCCTTGGTACACTCTGTTGCAAACTGGACACGACTATCCTGTTGCACCAGTGTTTCTGGACCGCACCTTACTGTGCTGAGGGACAAAGTAAATGGCCAAAGTACTTGCATGACTTGCAACAGTATTTGTATTATGAATTTGCATGCGTGGTCTCTATTTGGAAGTGTTGCTGCCTTTCTATGCCGCCACCTTTGCCAACGACTTTCATTGTGCCGGAGCAAATGCTTATAAACAAGGGCGTGAACAACAGAAACTCGAGTTCTTTTAGATGGAAAAGGTTGGCGTGCTGAAAGGCAACAACCTTCAGAAGATGCAGGCTCATCAATGCAATGCGGCAGTTAAAAAAAAAAAAAAAACACTTGTTTATAATTCGCGCCAAAGTGAACTATGCTTGGCGTCATTTGACGTCATGTCCCCCCAATTTTCATCGGTCGCTAGAGCACATGAGCCGCCATGCCTTGCACCTATGGGCGTCTATGGAGCCTTCGCTACCATAGTACATATACCTTGGATCGACGAGCACGTTTGTTGCTATTGCCGCTGCCGAGTTGTTTAGTCCTTTTGCTGGCGCAAGTCAGCCCAATAAAGAGTTTATTCACTGCACTCCAAGACTTCATTTGCGTAATCGACCTTGTCACCACCACGTGACATTATTGTGCGTCATGGTTTGCTTTCATATATAGGCGTGCTGTATACCCACTTTTAGAACAAGTTTGAGGCTAGACTGATATGTTTAGTCGCATAATTTACAACAAGCATGGCATGACATCATGTCGGCTCGCATACATTTCATTAAGGGCTGAGTAAATACTTCCAACTTTATTATTTGCCAGCATAGAAAGACCGAAGTAAGAAGACATTGTTGAGGGTTGTTGACGTCATTCGGGTTAGATGACAAGAGAGGGCGTACTTAATTCCAGGGAATGCGGTCTCGACGCTGAGTTGTGTAGATGGTACAGCAGGAGGTATTGTAGACAGTGAATACAGTTCTGGAAGCCGCCACTTCTTCTCTCAAAATTGCAAAACGAGTTTTTTCTTATTCTTGGCACACTTTCAAAAGCGTAGGCAAGTTCTGTACTTTTTCAGTTTTGAGAGGACCACCGCTGTCTCTGCGTTCTTGTAGGCAGTCTTCTCTTTTCATTAGATATGAAACCCTTATAGGGGAGATTCTGCTGCCACCTATAGCGGTAATTGATCGGTGATTCTACGAAGCCGCTTCCATGTGGTGACGAAATGCTGTTTTGCCCTCCACATTTCCTGGCTGGTCAACGTATTGTGATAGCGAGGGCCTCACGCTGCAATTCACCGATTTCAGAATTACTAGAATTATTTCCTCTGTGCTGTTTTTTCCTTAGGGCCTAGCATGTTCCTTCGCTTCGTTTCCCCTTGTCTCCGTGCTTTTCAATGTTTTTGTCCCGACCTTCCTCATCATCACGCAGTCCATAGACAATTTATGAGTTACAATTTCTCCCAGTTTTTCACTTCTAGCTTCAGTGCCACCTTTCGTGACTGTCTTAGGCGAGATATATTTTTGCATGTCCTCGGTACGCAATCATGTGACACATGGGTGACGTAGCCTGTACGTAAAGTACACATATTTCGTGGTTTTTTTTTTTTTTTTCCTTGAGAGAGGCGCACTGCTCAGTAGAAAGGCGCGATGCAGCGGAATGTATACCGAGCGCCGATTCTGTGCGTTCGCAATCTTTTGCTTTCGTTCTTTTTCTTCCGACGCTTTGGGGGGGTGGCTGGTATTCGAAGCGACGCAGGAACTCGGAGGCGTGAGTCTTCGCAGTGCGCTGCAGGGATCGTGCGTTTGCTTCCTCGTGATGAAAACGTGCAATATTGACCGTAGTCGAGGCTGCAAATATTTTGAGTACGTTCACATAAATTATTCGCGCACATGGAGTTGTGTAGTGGCGGAAATTAAATAACTGTCAAGACAGAGCATTATCTAATGGAGCGTAAACGTTGACGTTCGGAATTAGGCTGTGAAGTTATACAAGATGTTCTTATCTTATGGACAGACAGATTTTCGTCACTATAGTAGTTTCACGTAAGAGGCGTCATCTAAGATGCAAAGGCGGCCGATTGAGCTAAGTACGCGCGCACACAATTCAGATCATTAGAGCTACTTCCGCCGTCTCTCAGACCAAAGCAGTCCATATCTCACTGATAGGGAAAAAAAGTGATAGGCAACAAGCGTGCATGCTGTTCCTTGCACGGCAGCTGTGCTTTGCCAAGGGCATGCAACTCCAAGCCGTCAGTAGTTTAAAACAGCACTGTCTACGTTGGCTAGCCTACCCGCCTCACCTTCCATCCTTTTGGCACTTCTACGAATAAAAAAGAAGAACGCGTGCGTGCTGCTGTGTGATTTGCTCGCAGGACGGCTGGACACTTTCACTCCCCCAGCTCGAAGCCGTGCTCCGACGGCCAAGCGCCTCCTTTCGTGCTTCCCGCGCATTGGAATTCAGAAACATCTGGCAGCCACACCTCCCTCCCTCCAATAGTTTGAAAAAAAAAAAAGAACACCGACAGAAAACTCAAGAGTGATGTAGACCCTACGTCACTTTTGTGTAACATGATTGCCGGCACAGGAGCTGCAAAATTATCCTATCGTGTTAGGCATACGCATCAGTGATAGTCGATAAAGCAATGAAACTCCTTCCTTTTTTTCGACACCATACTTATATGTGCCGAAACGATACCCCACCAAATAGAGCTTGTGAATTAATACTCCTACCAGTAATTCCAATCAGTTTTTGCTCCACCCAATCTTCGCATTTGAACAACAAAGCTTCACTCCCGGCATAGTTTAACTTTCTAAGAAAATAAAACAAGCAAGCATAGTTAGGGAGAAAAGGGGAAATAGACTTATGGAACCATCTTTGTGCTAAGCTCTGATACAACTCAAGAACAGACAGGTAAATTGCTGACTAAGGCGGCCTTCCCATCATCAGCGTCGATTGAAGTCTCGGTGAACCAGATTTCATCTGCTGACGTCGCATTGCATACGGCTGCTATGTATGTAATGTGTCTCATTGCGATGGCGTGGAACATATTCATTTCGTTTTTGAGTTGTACGTTATTATACATTTATTCTTCTTAATGTGCAACTCAACTTACAAATTATATGCTATTGTTTCACTGCCTAGGAAGGTTCTCGTACGGGACAACTTTCTCGCTGAGTCATTGCGCCATTGCGCAGTGCAGCGGCAACCGGTGTTCGGGATGAAACGACAGCCCGACACCACAGACTCGTGCTATGCATGCGGCAATATATTTTCCTTTGTTATTGTCATCTTTTTTCCAAGGGACAATTCTTCAGCATCGTTGTGATGTTTGCTGTGTGCAGTGGCACTTTGGAAATAAGTGAGAAGGCGTTTTACAAGCAGCGATAAAAGAAAAAAAAAATGAAAGGAAGTTACCAGCAAAAGTGGGTCGGACCCGTACCGTGAAGCGGTTGGGATCGGTTCCTTCCTTTTGTTCCGGTTTGGTCTCAGTTCCAATATGGCTGAAAAAAATTCGGGTTCGGTTCCAGTTCGACACCCTGATGGTTTTTCCCTCTTAGGGCTGAACTGCAGGGATCTGTTTTATTGCCAACTTTTTTACATACATACATACATACATACATACTGTAAAAGAAGGCTAGGTTGAGACGGCAAGGTCGTGACGGCAAGGCCAGCGATGCCTTGTCTAGCGTTTTTAATCCGGTGACAAAACCCAGGCGCGTGCCGGAGCCGGCGCCGCGGGACAATGATGATGGTATGTACAAATGAAAGAGGAAGATCATGGCATGTACAAATTAAAGAACATCCACGGAAGGCTCACACAATCTTCCCGGGGGGTCGGAAGCGGCCAGCCTGGCCGCTCCTACCTAACCGATGCATCGCGGCGCACAAACGGTTTCAGGCGAGACACATGAACAATTTCAGTTCCACGGTGGCGTCGATCAGCTGGGGGATCAACAGGCGTCACTTTGTAGTTCACTGGAGAAGTTTGGCTTATGACCTCATAGGGACCTACGTAGCGGTGGTGGAATTTGTCACTAAGGCCAGCGCTGCGCAGTGGTGTGTAAAGCAGTACTTCGTCCCCAGGACGAAAAGAGACCACTCGATGTGTAGAATCATAGCGAGTTTTGCGGACTTCCTGGCACGCTGCCGTGTTGACGCGGGCAAGATGACGGCATCTGGCCACACGAGATAAAAAATGGGTAGGTACTGATGTGGAGTAGTCGGGCGTAGAGAAGAAGGAAGCGTCGAGAATTGTAGTGGGAGGACGGCCGTAAACAAGGAAAAATGGTGAGTAACCGGTAGTTCGCTGTACTGCTGTATTATAGGCGAATGTGACGAATGGTAGAATAGTGTCCCAATTTCGATGATCTGGTGTGATGTACATTGATATCATGTCCGACAAGGTGCGATGAAATCGCTCAGTCAGACCGTTAGTCTGGGGATGGTAGCTTGAGGTTGTCTTATGAAGGGTGGATGAGGCGTGAAGAACTTCGGCAACGACTTTCGATAAGAAGGCTGTACCGCGGTCACTTAGGAGCACCCGAGGAGCGCCATGACGCAATACAATTGATCGCAAAAAGAAATTTGCTACTTCTTCAGCGGAACCAGTCGGTACAGGTGCTGTCTCAGCGTAGCGTGTGAGGTGGTCGACAGCTGTTATAATCCAATGGTTACCCCCATAGGAGAGAGGTAGGGGACCATATAAGTCGATGCCGACTACGTCGAATGGCGTGGAGGGACAAGGAAGAGGTTGTAGAAGGCCAGCGGGCGAAGAAGTCAGCCGTTTGCGACGTTGGCACAGAGGGCAGGATGCGACGTATTTGGCAACGGTAGAAGATAAGCCAGGCCAAAAGAATCGTTTCCTCACGCGGTCGTAGGTTTTGTCAAAACCAAGGTGACCTGCAGTAGCGTCATCGTGGAGAGCCGCCAGTATACGTGGGCGAAGCACACGCGGCGCGACTGGGATCCAGCGAGTTCCATCAGGGCAATACACGTAGCGGAGTAAGATGCCATCTTCGAGCTTGAAATTGCGAAGCTGTCGGCGAAGCCTAGCATTGGGAGGGTCCGAAGCGCCGATAAGGCGGTCGATGATAGGACGGCAGTAGGCATCGGCTAATTGCTGTGAGCGGAGAGCGTGCTTGTTCACAGAGTCGTCAAAACAAACGGTTGTGATATAAGTCGGGCAAAGAGATGCTCGGCTCTGGTCAGAGGTGGAAATGAATTGGGAAGAAAAGCAGCAAGTGGATTCCGAAAGGGGACAGCGAGAGAGAGCGTCGGCGTCTTGGTGTTGGCGACCAGATTTATAAGTGACGTCGAAATGATATTCTTGCAGGCGTAGAATCCAGCGGCCAAGTCGGCCTGTCAAATTTTTGAGTGAAGACAACCAGCAAAGAGCATGGTGGTCGGTCACAACTGTGAAGTGCCGACCGTATAGGTAAGGGCGAAATTTTTGGACAGCCCAGACGACAGCAAGACACTCCTGCTCGGTAATGGTGTAGTTTTTCTCAGCTGGAGTGAGAGTCCGACTGGCAAAGGCAATCACTTTCTCACGCGATGTTGCATCACGCTGCAGAAGTACAGCGCCAAGACCGTGACCACTGGCATCGGTGTGCAGGATAGTTGGAGCGCTGTCACTGAAGTGGCCAAGAACAGGATCTGATGTGAGGGCGTGCTTGAGGTCATTAAAAGCAGTTTCGCACTGCTCAGTCCACACGAAAGGGCTGCGTGCTTTTAGTAGCTCATGAAGTGGTGCAGCAATAGTTGCAAAATGCCTTATAAAACGCCGGAAATAGGACGCGAGGCCGAGGAAACTGCGCAAATCTGTAGTCCGTTGTGGACGAGCAAAGTTCAAGACCGCGATTATTTTTTCAGGATCAGGGCGAATGCCGTCATGGCTGACCAGATGTCCCAATATTCTAATTTCCTTCTGTGCAAAGTGGCACTTCTTGGTGTTGAGCTGAAGGCCTGCCGAAGCGAGACAGGTGAGGACTTCATTCAGGCGCGTGAGATGGTCATTAAAGGTTGCCGAAAAGATAACAATGTCGTCCAAGTAACACAAACAGGTTCTCCATTTTAGGCCACGAAGTACAGTGTCGATCATTCTTTCAAATGTCGCTGGTGCGTTACAAAGTCCGAAAGGCATAACGTTAAATTCGTAAAGGCCATCGGGTGTTGCGAAAGCGGTTTTTTCTTTGTCGTCCTCGTGCATAGGTATTTGCCAATAACCTGAGCGAAGGTCCAAGGTCGAGAAATATTCGGAGCCTTGGAGGGAGTCAAGGGCGTCATCGATTCGCGGCATCGGATATACATCTTTGCGGGTAATTTTGTTGAGTGCGCGGTAGTCAACACAAAAGCGTACCGAGCCGTCCTTTTTTTTAACTAGCACTACTGGGGAGGACCACGGGCTTGTTGAAGGACGAATTATATTGCGATGGAGCATGTCATTTACATTTTCTTCAATTACTTTTCGTTCAGAGAGGGAAACCCGATAAGGCCGTCGGCGAATGATAGAGTTACCTTCAGTAATGATGCGATGGTGTGCAACACTAGTCCGTCCCAGAGGTGTGGAAGTGGCATCAAAAATGGCTTGGTGGTGTCGAAGCAATGTCAGCAGTTCTTGGCGTTGGCTCGGCGGGAGTTTAGGATTAATAGTCTTTGCGAGAACAGAAAGAGAGACGTCTGTCGAAACACGTTGCTGAGGCGGAGGGGCGGTGAGCACCATCAGGGAAAAAGGTTGAGCATCCACCATACAATTCAGAGAAGTTCCTTTTGGGAGCACGAGGGATTCATGTGAAGTGTTAGTGGCCACTACTGTCGCTGAGCCGTTGTGGAACCGGACAAGACTTGACGGGAAGGCGATGCCGCGTGGAAGATGACTATATGATGGTGCAATGAGTACGTCCCCGTCAGTGATGTGGTCAGAAACAACAGTAAGCAGTTTTTCGCACTGAGGAGGCAAAACAGTATCAGCGGCGGCAACGAGGGGATGATGTCGTTCAGAAAAGTTTGACCTCCGGAAACTGCAACACTTAGTTTTCCGGATGGCGGACAGGGAGAACGGTTGCGGGGCGGAGAGGGGAAACTGAGCGGCGGTATGGGGATGTGGATCGGCGTCGGGATACATGGTTTCCACGAGGCTCAGAGGAAGATACTGGAGGTGGGGAGGATAGTCGAGGTGGGCTTGGAATAGACCGCCGTTGATAATATGAGGTTGAAGGCATGTCGCATTCGAAGGTGTCGTAACCACGGCGCTCGTTCTGGAGGCGGCGACGACAGAAGCGGGATATATGTCCTCTAATACCACAGTAATAGCAGACTGGTCGGGGGGGACGCCAAGGTGCGTAATTGGGTTGTGTAGGTTGAGCCATCGCCATTGCATTGACGTGATTGTATGTTGGTGCTGGTTGGGGCGGGGGAACCAAAGAAGGGGAGGATGCAGCGACGTGCGCGTAGGTCGGCGCTGGGCGGTTTGCAGAAGGTTCGATTGTCATAGGGCGGCTGATGGTAGCTAACTCTTCTTTAATCATGTTACGGAGAACGGCGTCATTAGGAGGTGCGGAAGAGTGATCGCAGCCATGTCGACAGAAAGGATTGAGGGCTTGAAGCTCCTCGCGGATGATTGCTCGTATCATTGCCCGCAGATCAAGGTCAGCAGAGGTCGGACCAGTTGCGAAGCCTGGCTGTAATCGAGAGGACTGCAGCTGGTCGAGGCGTTGACAGGTCGTAATAATTGAATCAACACTTGAAGGATTCTGGGCAACTAAGGTGTGATATGCCATAGCATTGATCCCTTTTAAGACGTGGTGCACACGTTCAGGTTCCGTCATGGTGGGGCTAATGCGCCGACAAAGTGCAAGAACAGCCTCTATGTAAGACGCATATGATTCATCGGGACCTTGAAGGCGGGAAGCGAGCTTGTTTCTCGCGATCTCAGACCGAACTGCCGGGTCGGCGAAGTATTGGCGGAATTGCTGTTTGAAAGTGGTCCAGTTAGTTGTGTGGGGTTCGCGATTAATGAACCAGTTTCTGGCGACCTCAATTAGATAGAACGAAACGTTGAGGAATTTTAAAGCATCGTCCCACCGGTTATAGGCACTGCAGCGTTCATATGTGTCCAGCCAGTCATCCACGTCTTCGTCACGACGACCAGCGAACAGCGGTGGGTCGCGTTGACGTGTGGGCAGAGTCGGAGGCATCGGTGCAGCTGAGGTAGAGGGTCCGGCCGGGTCGGGATTGCTCTCGGTGGACATGGTTATGGTTGTAGTTGCCAAACGGCGACCGGAACGTAGCTCCAGCGAGAGGCAGCAAGGGGATCGAATTCGACCTCCACCACTTGTAAAAGAAGGCTAGGTTGAGACGGCAAGGTCGTGACGGCAAGGCCAGCGATGCCTTGTCTAGCGTTTTTAATCCGGTGACAAAACCCAGGCGCGTGCCGGAGCCGGCGCCGCGGGACAATGATGATGGTATGTACAAATGAAAGAGGAAGATCATGGCATGTACAAATTAAAGAACATCCACGGAAGGCTCACAATACATACATACATACATACATACATACATACATACATACATACATACATACATACATACATACATACATACATACATACATACATACATACATACATACATACATACATACATACATACATACATACATACACACATACATACAGATATTGTTCGCTCGAAAATTTCATAGCACGGCAGGACCTGGACCAGAATATTGCAAAATCCTGAGCGTCGCTACTGCTGTTGGGACGTTGGATGTGTTATTTTTTATTTGTGTATTTTTCAACCTTACCCTTATCTTGACTTCTATTCTTTATTTTTTTATTGTTTCTTTCTCTGAAAGTCACGAAAAATCTTTACGCTATGCAAGGAGAATTGTGGACGCCTTAGTGGGCGATCGGCGTATTGCAGCGTCAGCGCGCTCTGCTATGACTTTTTTTTTCTTTTCACCTTGAATAATTTATTTTGATGCTTAGTGAGTAGTTCGCGTCCTGGCGAGGACATTATTTGTTTTCGTATTATTGCGTTCATGAGGACCCTCTCTGGCGATACGCTTTGTCCGCAGCGCCTGAACGTAGATTGCTCCACCAAGTGATTTCGCCACTCTGCTGGCATCTGCTGGCAGACGGGCGCGCTACGGTTCATCGTAAAATTGGCTTCGACCGCGGCGGCCTCGCTGATAGCCGCCGCGTCAGTACCCAATGTGCGTAATTATTGCACTTGCAGTGCGACTTCAAAGAGTGAATTCGCCGAACGATCTACCCCGGACGCGCCCTCTTGCAGCAAGGTCAATGCAAAAAGTCGCGCTACTTAGACGAAAACGCGTGCCTATTGTAAGCGGTATCAACTCGATGATGAACGATGCAAGGGGCTCCTGCGAACTGTGTGGCAAAATATTAAAGCACGAAAGATAAGATTATTCCAGATAACTAGAAACTAAATATAATATTCACGCGCAGAAATGAATGCAGTTTTCCTTTCTATTGTAAGAAAAACGTATCATATTTATAATAACATTTTAACTTGTTTTTACTGACCTCTTTCGGCCATTTAGTATCCCCTGCGTACTTTCCCCAAAGTCAGATATGGCTCAGACCGAAGCTTTTTCACTCGCGGGTGGGTGCGTCATCGGCCCCGGTTCAACCTTCAACGTTGCGTGATGCGTGCGAAGTGGGTTATCTGTGTCAACAGCCAGTATTTCGTTCTGCTAGTCGTGATGGAGCTTTACAGCAAGGCGAAGACTGTGTGTGTTCGATGAGAAACTGATTGCCGCTGCATGTACGCATTTTCGGACGATGGGAGAGTGCTGAGCGTCACAGCTCGGCGGCTCGGCTCGCCCAGCTCGGCCTCCCAGGCAACGTTTATAGATACTTTTTTAGTTCCATAACTCCTCGCAGCGCCCGTAGGGAGCAGGCGGCCTGTCGCCGTCCCCGCAACCGCAGCGCTGCAGTCGCGGATTGAGCTAGGAGCTTGAGTGTCGTCTGCTAGCGCGCAGCGTTTTGAACGGACATTCGTTTTCGAATCATCGTTGCGCGACTGCTGTGTTTTGTTTTCGGCTCTTGCCCGGATGTATTTGATAACGTATGTGTACTTAGTGCATTCTCGATCTTAGGGGCGCTATTCTAAGCAGTGCCAGAAGGGTCCGTTTTGTGCAATGACGAAGTGCATGTTTCTAGTCTGCTTCGCATGAGATGAATTGAACCTTGCTACTTCAATGGATTCGAAATATCCGCCAAAATAGTTTTCCGCGACAGATTGCAGTGTCGCGCGTTTCGCGCAAAATTGCTTGGTTTTATTGCAGCAATATTAGTGAAAATGAAACCCCGCCGCTGTGTATCAGTGGGCGAGGCTACTGTCCCGAAAGCCGCGAGTTCGATTCCGGTGTAGGCGAAATGCTCTCAAGAGGCCCGTGCAGTGTGCAATATAGGTACACGTTCAAGGATCCCATGTGGTCGAAAATGATCCGGAGCCCTCCATAACGGTGCCCCTCATACCCCGAGTGGCTTTGAGGCATTAAACCTGACGATGTTGGTGGTGAATATAAAAAGTTGCAAGGTGTGGTCTAGCCGATTGCTAACCATAACACTGTGCACAATAATTTTCAAAGGCATTTGTCATAATCTATGTGGAGCACTACTTAGTATTTAATAAAATATATTAAAATCAATGTTTACTTTTACTAATTTGAATATTAATGTACGAGAGAGTGACTCAAGGCTCTTGGATTCAAAATAGATAAATTTTATTTACAAGCACATCGAACACCATTGACAAATTTTGCTGCCAACTAATTTTTCACACAAGCTTGGCCTTCTTTCACTCCCTTTGAGCTCTAATGGCACTACTATTTTGCAAGCACTTTGCGCGCGCAAAGAAGTGCATGCGGGTCACCAAGTAGAAATGAATCAGTTCAGCTGTGAACCCCTCAGCATGCTCTGGGCAACCAACACGGTTTGTACCTTGTTTCGCCAGGGAATCCAGCACGGTCCAAAACAGGTCGCCGATCACCTCGCCCTTGCTAGCCTGTTTTATAGTGCGTTCTACCGTGCTTACACAGGCAAACATTTTTTCAGAAGGGTACGCCAGGCTGCCACGGACGTACTCACGTTCAATAATGAGTCTTCAATTTGCTTGGACAGCGTAAGTCAGGTCCTCACGGAACACGACACTTTTCAGGATGGTGTAAACACCTCCCTTCATTCCTGCGTCGTAAAATACTTCTTTGTACTTGCCCGCCTCCTCCTCAAGGGCCGCCATTCTCCAGTTTCTCGGGAGCTGTACTGACGCGCTTTTTTCCAAAAACTGTGCGAAACAAATGCTTTGCACGCCCTCAGGCAATGTCTCGGCTGGGACCTCTAAGTGGGACTCCTCAAATGGGGCAATAGCAGGCGCCGCATTGTTTTGTGCGCTGGATTTTTTTTTTGGCGACCGCCGCCTCTTGCGATCTTTTCATAAATAGCTGGGAACGTTCGGGAATCGACACGGAACTGCGTCAGGTTTCAACGCCCAACACCCACGGTCCATCTCAACAATCTGGCCGTCAATGACATGCTCGAAGGTATTAACAATGTCATGTGGCACAAAATGCACGTCACACACCTTGCAGGTCTTGCTGAGCCCTTTGTCTGCGCGCGGAATAGCTCTCACCCACCTTCCGAGTAGCTGCGGATCAGATGGCGGCGCAAAAAAGTGACGTTTCTCCGGGTTGTTCTTGTACCCGCTGGTACAGCCGGGCACGAAACAAGTCGGCATTGTCGCACTTGAAAGCTGCTTCACGGCAAGCAGCCGTTCGTTGTTTTCAGTGCACTGTTGTTGTTGATGCGGTCCACGTGTTCGCCGAGCGCAAAGGGAAAAACGGACAAAAAAAAAAAGCACCGACAACCACGCGCACAGGCCAACGAGTAACTGCAGGAAAGGAGTTGGGGCGCGCGTCTGAGGCAGCGCAACCCTCGACTGCAGCGCCCTCTCAGCGCCCCGGTACAAGCAGCGCCCACTTTCAGAGGGGAGTTATGGAACTAAAAAAGTATCTATAAACGTTGCTCCCAGGCACGTCGCAAAAGTGGTGGCCTGTTTTACGGATACACGTCTGCACGAGCGGCGTATCGCTGCGTCTGTTTTAACGCGGTAGAGTTAAGGAACTCGTGTCGCAGAAAAGCCGGTGTCATCGGCGGCGTTGGCCGTGAGCGATAAATCCCGGCATGCACTTCATAAATAAACATGCACTTCATAAATAAAAAGCAACATCCAAGATGGGCTGGGTGGGAATCGAACCAGGGTACAGTGTACTAGAATACTTTGGGTAGTGGAAAGAGCGCGCGGCGCGGCCTACGGGAGGGCTGTTGCCATTTCTGTTAACCGCCGCGCGTGGCGCTGGCGTCTAGAAACCGAGGAGATCGGCGCCGCAGTAGCACGTGTAGGTTGCTGTTAGGTTGTGCACGTGCGCTGTGTCTGCTTTTTGTACAGCGTTTCCGACATCTTATACTTTCTTGCATTGCGTCGTACGCACAAACAGTGAGTGGTTCGCCTGCAGCCATGGAGAAGAAAGCCAAAAGAGCGGACACGTATTGCTACGCGCCAGGTTGTAAGACCGGGTACCCTGGATTTCGTGAGTTGAACGGACGGACGTTGTCGTTGTTTAAAGCTCCGAAAGACGAAGCCCAACGACAGCAGTGAGAGAGGAATTTGCACCGCAGTGACAAGCCACTCTCGGAAACGTCGGCGGTGTGCGAAAGGCATTTCGAAGCGTCGTTCATCGTGCGGCATTATGTGCACAAAATCGACGGCAAAGAAGTGAGGATCCCTCGTGGGAAACCTGCACTGACCGCTGATGCGGTCCCAACCTTGCTGCCCGACATGCCGGCCTACCTTTCCAAACAGGTTCAGCAAAAACGACGAGAGAGAAAGCGTCTAGTTGCATGTGCTGTGGCACCGGCCAAGAAAGTGCGCTTGTTGCGGCGTGACTTTCACGATTCCGGTCAGCACGACACAAATGTGCAAGACGAGAGCGTGAGCCCAAATTTGAACGAGCCCAATGAGCCTGCTTCATTGAAGAAAATCGCTGACAAACTCAGCCTTCCGAGCACGTGGACAAAACTTAATGTGCCCGATTTTGATGGAGTTGTGTACGCTACAACTACCGTGACCAGAGATCCATTTCTTGTCGCGCACGAGAAGCTGCTGGTGTTTACTGCAGACGACAGGAAATGGGTCTTCGCTCGCCCTTATTTTCATGTCAAAGAAGCGAAAGAAGTTGAAGTTAAGACCATGGTAGACGCTCGAAAACTTCTTCATCAAACAGCCACTGCTATTGTATGCAAAGGAGCGATGAACCGACAGCAGTACACCAGCGACTACGCTGAACACCTTACAGACCGGCTGAAGGCTTCTGTGCTCCTCGTACAAGATAGTGTGTTCAGCAAGTCCTGTACAGGGACTGTTACTGACAAAGGTAAGCAGCTATATTTCGTTGTCGAGATAGGATAGGTTGCAATGAAAGTACTTTTAATCGGCAAGGAAGATCATTGTAAAAATAATGTAGTATATAATCGCAGCTTATCATCCCTAAATTATGCATTTTATGCTGTTTGAGTAATAGTGATCATATTTTTGGTTTTAATCTCTTTTAGCTGATGCAACTGTTAATTACACCTCCAAAGGCCTGTATTACCACTCATTTACAGAACCTGTATTGTAGCAAAGAGGACATAGAGCTAAGCTTTTGTATGTAGCATTTTTCACATCATATGCTTTTAAATTACAGGTACTGCCTGTCTGGCATGTCGCTACCTCCGGAAAGGGCTCCAGGCAAGAATATTCCGAGTAAAAATGCAGAAACCAATGAAAAGAAACCTTCGAAATTCGCTGAAGTTTTCCCGGCAAAAGACAAAGCGCCTTCTCTCACGCCTGTGCACGCTGCAGCAGCATATTCTCAGAATGCAGGACCAGAACAGTCGCATTACTGAAGAAGTTTTCAAAACAAAAATAGAAAGCCTGCCACCTAAGCAAAAGCAAGCAGCCCATCACATTTTTGCAGCAGCCAAGCGTAAGAGCATGAAAGGTATGGTTTACTCAAAGGAGTGGATGCTTGAATGCATCATTATGAAAATGAAAGGACCAAAGCTGTATGAACATATGCGCAAGCAGCAGATCCTTGTTCTACCGTCAAAAGTCACCCTACGCAATTACACTAGGGAATACAGGTCAGGATTCGGATTCAGCAGAAAAGTTTTCGATGTGCTAAAGGAGAAGACGAGCTCAATGGATGTCTTCAAGAAACACGGAGGACTCTTGGTCGACGAAATGAAACTTTCAGAGAACCTTTCTGTGATACCTGGTGGCCACATTGATGGGTTCGTTGATTTGGGCGCTTTCACCCCAGACACTGACAAACATGCAGTGTGTGACCACGGGATGCTAATTGTCTTTGTGCCTTTTGTTGGCAGTTGGACACAAATTATTGCCGTGTTTGCTACACACAGCAATGTGAAAGGAAACCTGCTAGCACAAATCGTGACAGAGGCTGTAATCCTTGCTGAGCAAGCACTTAAGGGCACTTAATCGCACCAGGTGCCAGAAACGGGAAGCCGCTAACTACCTAAAGCTAAGCCGTTGTAGATGAGCGTGTTTGCTTGTTTTTCAGAGAACAATGCGCTTTCGTGTGAACAGTTTCGAACACCAGCTTTGAACAAAGTATTTTGTGATTATGCCTACTACACTTGTCTTGAATCAGTGATTTTAAATAAATGTGTGATGTGTAAAGGTGTTTTTTCCTCAATTCTAACTTTATCAGCTTCAGTACTAAATAAAATTATAGCTTTGACCTGCGTGTTTGAAGAAAAAGACAAAGTCACAACAGAGGAGAGGTCGGCATCCCATTCCCCCTTTCTCAACTTATGCCTTGTGGCAAACTTTTCGAAAAAAAAAGTCGGCGATACGAGGAACGGGATACTACAAAACAAAAAAACGCGCAGGTGTTACGATGCTGTCTGCTAGTGTCGCAGAGGCGAGCGCCTGTGATAAGAGAACTGGAGTGCGAAGTGGGGGCCCAGAATGTGCTGTTTGCCTCTCGCAGGAGCTGCTCGTACTAACCCGCCAGTAAAATGACGCAGACGTCACCGTTCAGAGCAAAGTCTGACTGGTTACTGAAATAAACGCGAAGCTTCACGCATTTCGTGCCTTGCGCCGTCTGCTCACCTGAGGTAATCTGACGAAATCTTAACCTTGCTGAAGTCATATTACTTCGATTATTCGCTCATAAGCAAATAAGAGCGTTTGCATCGGGAGTACTACTCATACATGCGGCAAAAATAAAGAAAACTTCCGTGGTTGCTGCTGCCTGGCTACGGTCGGTCTCTGAATGCTGCTCAGTTAGGCACCGCTAGCGCCACCTGGTAGAGTTAACATGAAGTGCCTCACGCGCTGACCGCCGCTTTTTCCACCACCCAAAGTATTCTAGTACACTGTAACCAGGGTCTCCGGAGTGTGAGACGGAGACGCTACCACTCAGCCACGAGTTCGATGCTTGAAAGCTGTACAAAAGCGCTTCTAGTGAATGCGGTGTTGCCTTAGAAACGTGCCGTAGAACGTTATACTGCGGTGTATATCGGTAATTATGAGCATGTTACTTTCAGAAGTCGTAGTTACACGAGTAGCGAAGTACGTTTCCGCTACATTTCTTCTGCGCTCTGCGCACATGCAGAGCCATCTTGCGGCAAACACAGAAGAACCCCTCCTCGCAATGTGCGGCGCTGCCCCGACACGTGACGCGCCACTCGCCCCTGACGTTTCGCCGTGCACCCTCACGGGTTGTAGAATCAAGCGTCTTTCCTTTCTTTAGATCACTATCTTCGCTCACCCGCTTCTCCCCTTCGGGCCGCTCGGGTACCGGTGCGAGGATGCCCCAATACCCTTGCGTTTAATAAGTTTTCTCGACGAGGTGCAATAACGCTATCGCGTTCCACTCTTGAAGGCGAAGCTTAAGCGTCCTCCAAATTTTTAATTGAATTGTGTAGGCGAGATTTTATTGCCCCAAGACGCGTGTCGCATTGCGCAAAGCCTTCCGTTCCGTTCCCTTTGCGGCGCGCTTTGCTTACTTCGTCGCATTACCGCACCAACGTTCGCTGAATGTGCTTTAACTGGGGACGTTCCTATTGTCAGTGGGATCTTTCTCATGGATATGTGAAATGCTAAAGTGGTAAATTTGTAGCCTCACATTGACTCCTCTCAGCGACAAATGAAGCGCGAGTAAAATAATTCAATCGTGAACATGGCGAGATTTTAGCTCTAGGGAGTGAAGCTTATCGCAGTTATTTTAATTTCTCAGACGCATTAACTCCCGAATGGCAACAATTCCTATTTCAATCTCTTACCTAAGCTCTCACAGCAGGATGTTCTAACGCTAGCGTTACAGCTACTCCGTTCGTGTTTTTGTTATTTTTACTGATACATTCTTTGCTTTCCCGCAAAATCTCTTACCTTTTTATAATCTCACCGCGTCTCGTTTGACGAACTAGGCTGAAGTCATTTTGTTATCACGAGGATTTCATGAAGACCATGACAGATGAGTGGACGGTGGTCGCTCTCCTACAGTTCAAGGTTTGCATTGTCGTGACTTGGGAGGATACACTTCTGTCCGAATGGCGTCTCACTGCATCGTTTTTTTTTTTAAATTAAACTATGAAGGTGAGATTTTATTGCCTTCAAAACGCCTGTCGTATTCCGCAAAGCCTTCGTTTGGTCTGCTTCCTTTGCTGCGTGTTTTGCTTACTCTGTGCGTCGCATTAGCGCGCCAACGTCAGGTGAATGTGCTAAATTCGCACGTATCACAAGGAAGTCTTTATTGTCAGCAGGATATATTTGTGGATATATTAGATGCTGAAGTTGCTACATATTTGCAGCCTCGCAATGACTCCTCTCAGTGATAAATGAAGCGCGAGCAAAACAATGGAATCGCGCACAGCAAGACAAGATTTTAGTTTTAGAGAACTGAGCTTTATCGCAGTTCATTTTTACTTCACAGACGGATTAAATTTTATGTGGTAACTATCCCCGTTTAAAATTTCGTACCAACGCACTTATAGCTATGTGGCGATGTGTTCTAATGCTAGCGTTAACGTTATCCAGTTCGCATTTCATTGTAATTAGTGATGTTTCGCTTACTATCAAGTGACTGACCCTTTTATAATGTCGCCGCGTCCCGTTTGCACACGCTACCCTTTGTTAATTTCGTTATAACGATGATTACGTGAAGAGCATGACAGATGAATAAAAGGGGGTCGCGTTTCTACAGTTCAAGATTTCCATTGTCGTGACACACCTGTGTAGGCAATCGTGAGTTAATAAAGTTGCAGCTTTCAGTGTAACACAGCTTCAGTCATCTGTACCTTTAAGTGAACTCACTCAATACAAGTGATTCATATTCATGTCCTTGCATAATTCATTCCGTTGAAGGCCCCTTTTATTCGCATAGGTGCCTGCAGAATGAGCCACAATATGCTTTTACATGACGCGTCACGAAATACAGGGCCAACGACGACGGCACCAGAGCGATATAGGGATGAGGCGGTGTAGGACTGCGTAACATTTTAGTTAGCGTATAACTTGACAGTCGAAATTCATGTCAAGTAATTTTGACTGAATGGTTACGGTGCCTATTTTGCCGCCTGATCCGATCATCAATCTGTCTCCGTCATTGGCCTTGTATGTCGTCCAAAATAGCAAAAGAATTCAATTCACCGCCAATAATACGTCACTGCGAAGTCAGGTGCTTTTATGGCGCCACTTAACGTCACGTAATGCGATGTCATTTCCTGGCATCAAAGCTCGCAGGGGACGCCACAAAACTCAAGCCTCGCTCACTCGTCACGCAGGCGTCTATGAGAGTTCTGCTACCATAAAATCCTTCTACCATGCCATTGGAGCTGTGCTTGCGTCTGAAGTTGACGGACAGGGCGACATTTGAGGACTTTGAAACGCGCGTCACAATAACGTTTAAGAAAATCTTTTTTTCGTGGCTATGCTATTTCGAGGTTCAATTCAGAGCTTCAGAGCAGGTTCAATACAGAGGTTCAGAGCTTCAATTCTCCGAATACAACACAACCCTAAAAGGCAAATTATAAATGTAGATAGTGAGCCGCTTAACTGGTAAGTCCTGTAGCCCTCAGTATAGCTTCATGGTTAAAGTTAATCTATAGTTAGTTATGTTTTTCTTTTTTTTTAATTTCGGACATTCTAAAAAGATAGCCGGTATAGCTAGTATATCTGGCGTGGTCACCAGCGTCCCTATAATTTGGCAACCGTGTTGTGCAAGCCTCGCTGCAGGGATATAAGGCACACGCGTCCAATAAACGCCATTGTTACTCGGCACGTTGAGCTAGATAGTTATACGCGCCAGCATTCTACCTTCGACGAATTTTCGGAAAGACAGAGCGAGGAAGGCGCAAATCTGTTGCGTCCAGGCTAATTTCTAGAACCTTTTCATATTTTCTGGTCGGGCAGAGAACAACGCTGAACTAAAAGACGGAAAACTCTCTTGTCTTTGTGCCTTCGAATTTGTGCTGCGCGCCGCTCTTTCAACCCCCAAAATCCGTCGGCGGCGTTCCAATTGCAGCCTCACGCGTTACAGCCGTTTTTGCGACGTTGTTCACATTGGTGTCGTGTTCTTACATGTTTCACTGATTCCATCGCAACGACAGCTACGACAATGTTTGGGTTCGTGGTCGTGGTGTTCAAAACGCGCAAACGGCAAGAAAATCTCCACGCGTACAATGAACACCGATGCCTGCGTACGCTTTCTCGAGCGCCGCACGCTAGCGCGGGGCCGTGGATCATAAACTACATATTATACTCACCGTTGCTGACCAAACTGTCACCTTGCTGGGAGGGCCAAGTGCCGGTGCATCATAAAAACTAATTATGCAACTCAATGTTATCTGAATCCGGTTGGTGCCACGTGTTAATAGGGGAAGTGATGGCCGTGGCGTGATAGTGGCTTGTTCTTATATGTTTGTATAAATACTTAACAATTTGTACAGCTAACCAAGACTTTAAGCTGCATTGTGAGTATGCTTACTGCGGGAACTCAGTAGGATCTAAATGGCCATGCGTTAAATCTGTGAACACAGCGTCCACAATATGATCTAGTAAAGATATGAGGTGTACCGCTTGAGCTTTGATATGGATGTCAATATAACATGTTCTATGTTCTTCCTACTTTGCCCCAGTGCCGCGGTTAACACTCTTGACTAGTAGCCGGGGCTAATATAAACATACCACAAAAGCAAATAAAAGGCCATGGAAAGCAGGTAAGTTGGAGAGTGCTGCGGCACGCTAACCTGTCCTTTTGCCAACTTTAGGGGCCCATTCGGTGCCAGTGCGCCTCCAAAGATTTCTGTAGCGGCCACGAACCTCTCAGAACGTAAGCAACCGATTTGACGCTACCGCCATTGATTCGTGGCCGAGGGTATAATTACCTCAGCTTTCACATCTGTGGCTGTGAGTCGATCCTGTGGAGTGGCACTGAGCAGCTGAATGTGATGACATCTGATTAATCGCTGCGAGGTAATACGCAAAACGACAATTCCGGATGGGGCACGTATTACTTACCGCCAACGCATCGACCACCTGTCAGCAGTTGCGCATACAAACAGGCGAAACAGAAGAACCTCAGCATTCTAGATGTCAAAAGGAATTGAAGATGCACATGCTACTGATATGTAAGGCAAAAGGAGAGGCTCGAATGTACTCCTTGCAATGAATAACGTTGCCCGCGGACAGAAACGTTTATTGTAACACATATTTTACTCTGTACATGCGCATATTTTACAAGTTCTTGTACAATGAGATTAACACATTTGTTTTTGCGGAAAAAAGTATTTACTGCCTTCATGACATGACAAAGTAGATTAGGTCATCAAACCTAAACCTGTAACCTCGGCAACCCTGAGAATACTGACACGCCACTTTTTCGGACAAAAACTATGCACTTGCACGCTTGTCAGCATAACGCATAAAACTCAACGACTAGTCACGACAGCGACACTGACGTACGTTCACCAAAACGCATTCCCACAATTGTCACAGACATTAGACTGCACAGGACATGTTTTCGGAGCAAAGCTGTCTGCCCACGATCTCTAGGCGTCACAGCAGCACATGTAACACGCACTCAACATGAAATATTCATACCTAAATAGAATGAAGCACGTTAAGTGACCCAAAAAGAGTGAAAGGATATCAGCGAGACGTTCTAGCAGCAATTTCCGGTGTCTATGGGGGATTGCGCGCCATATTGTGCTCATAGGCGACGTTGGCGCTGATGGCGTACTCTGTAACCCCTGATGTGTTTAAGGTCTCACGTAACTTCTTAGAGCGCAGCGTATTGGCTTTTCTCTGTATACAATATGAATATAAATATTTGGAACTAAACTTAGCGATTGAGATACGAAAGCGCCACCGACGGATTATTATTCCTCTAAAGACAATGGTGAAAGACAGAGATAAACGGAAAGTACGACAGGGCTCTATGGTACCGCATTCTTTAAACAACTGTTTGACGGACGAGTCATAGAAAAGAAGCACACAAGACGAGTGCAAAATTACAAGTGATTTACTACAAGAACGCCTCTTTTCTTCGTCAACATATCACATGCCACAAACGCATCGTAACTTTCAAAATTTGCGAAGATGCAGTTTTTTAGTGTATAAGTAGAGTAAAGCCTTGCGCATTTATCCAAGCCGTATTTCGCTATATTCAAGGCTTCAAGAATAACCAAGAATAACGTACCCTACCTATAATACTTGCACGAAAATCGGAATGCATGTTTCTCCGCATGCGTACAGGAATTCTAAACTTTGCACACATGCTCCACATGAGCAGCGTATAAAATGTTGCTAGGCGCAATTTAAGTACGAGTAATATTGCACAGATGCCGCCCTGGACTTTGGCCTCGCATCTCACACGGAAGAAAACACAGCCCTCGAGGAGGATTTTTATGCATGGAAAAGGAGAAATTTCTGCATAGTTGGCAGCGAACACAAGAACACTCACCGAAGTGATGTTTCTTCTAGCGTAATTTACTTTGTAGTGTTTAAAATTGTGAGAATGTAGGTTTGAGTATTAAAGCCTTGAAACACAAAGCTGCTACCTGATACTGTACTACTAGAAAACAGGTTATGAAGGACCGGAAATCTGAGCTAGTAAGAAAATTCCAATTGCTAACGTTCTCCCCTTTATCGGTTATCACTGAAGCTCATTCTGCGTCTGAAACGACTGCAAATGGAAACACTCATATTCTTTATCAGATGAAATGAGACATCACACAAGACAAGACACGTATGGCTGCAGTTAGTCAATGAGTGCACACTCCTAGTAGCCAAAAACAAAAGAACGCATTCCCTCCAGCACAGCTCTCGCGCAAGGCGCTTGACGAAGTGCCAAATTCCTAGTAGTGTAGGGAGGATACGGTTCTACCGCGCCATTCACCAGTAGCTCCCATGGTACCCGCCGCGGTAACCTCCGCCTCCGTGGTAGCCTCCATGGTATCCCCCGCCGTGATGGCCGCCCTCTTGTTGTCGGTCGAGAATGAGCAGAGTGTTTCGCCCTTTCGTGTGCTTGTGGTGGTGAACGTGCTTGGTATGGTGATGGTGCTTGTGAATGGTGTGAACTCTGGAAAATCAAAGCAAGAAAGATTGACGCGAACAATGACTCCCATAACTGTACGATAAATAACGGAGCACGTCAAATATTATTTGATACTTTCACTCACAGTTTACCTTAACGCCTGACTACTGCAGGAACAGTTTAAATGCCGGTGATTTTGCTTCTGAATAATTTGATTCAATTATCGTTATCTGCCACCAACGCATCACCAAATTTATCACCGTCGAAGAGCTACGCCATCATCCTGGGCAGTGAGATGAATACCTAAGTTATTAGAAACATATAAGTAAATCGTGCTATTAAGAATGTTCGGCATCGCTAAGGCGAGTCGGAAATACAGATAGAAGTACTCACGGTAATTTGTATGGTATGGGATTGGGCACGGGCACTATGTTGGTGTGGTGGGACTCCTGTGGGAAAGGGATCGGGATCGGGATAACCCGCTTCTTGAACAGCGCATGAGCCAGAAGCACCTTCATGATCTTCTTATGCTTCTTGTGATGCATCGCTTCGCCCGACTTGACGGCCAGAGCATAGAACAGCACTGTCACGGTCAGCAGGAGGACACACGGCCTAAGCTTCATGCTTATTCGATGTGCTGCAGCCGCGCTCCCAAAGAGGGGGGCAGTCGATGCACTGCGCGGAAGTATACAGCATAACGGGGCATTCAACATGGCGAATGAATGCTTACAGTATGTGAAGCGCATACGATTGAGAAATATTTAACATTTGTTGCTGCATTGTAATCAATTTACATTTTCTGTAGGAATCTGAGGCGTAATGGCTTGTGGGGCTTTACCCAGCAGTCGGGAGCAGTGGCGACGTAAAAAATATTGAAACTTAACCAGAATAGGCGACCAGCGCAATCAAGAATGTTCCATAAATATAGCTGAGGCCCAATAAGTGGGCGTGAAGTACTTTACATGAAGATAGTTAAATGTGCACAGATTGCAGTACTGTTAAATATCAATCAAAGCGACCAAAAGTCACATTAGTGAAGAATAAAGGGAGATATGAGCACACTGAGGAGAATATATTTCAATGCGGCATATTTTTATCATACACTCTCGGGGAATGAACGCTATACGACAAAAAGCTAATATATTTAATGAGGTCAGTAAGGTACAGGGATGATTAACTTAGTCTTGCTTGACCAGTTCCAGGGGATATTTTGTTCTGATGAGAAGAAAAAAATAGCCCGTCCATAGTTTCTAGGATATCAAATAGACATGTTATTGTATAATATCAATATTGTTATTGTACAATGTATTGAAAATTTCTTGGATATCAATAGATATGAGAAGTGAATATGAGCCTGTTTTCGCGTATATAATAAGTAAGTATACAGAATATGGCTGTAACTGCCACTGAGGACCATGAAGAGCACAGAACGAAGAGGAAACGCTTGATCTTGCAGACAAAAAATGATCTTGTATTACCAACAGCACAGGGGACTTGACCGATCCCTTGATTAACGCTATAAAAGGTACTCGTCGTTTTTCCTAATTGTGACGAAGGTATAACAATGCGAAGATGGTTTTGCAAGAATGAATACAAATATACAATAGTACCGTGTTTACTATCAGCAGTGTGTTTAGTAGCATGAGCCATTTGGACACTTGGATACAGGGCTATTATAATCTCTCCGTATTTTAGGCCGGTAACTAACGGAGTATGTCATTCGCAATTTTGGAGAAGGTGGCACAAATCCTTCAGAGCTGTAATGAATCTCAACTAAATATTGCGCGATTGATGCGCCACAGAATACTAATGAACTTTTCGGCACATCGATGAGAGCATACTGAAGGTATATTTAGATCAAGGATTCAAGGATTCAAACCAACATTTGAAGACCCCTCTCAAAAAATGAGTGGAGCTCAACTGCAAGTTCTGCGCACTCCAAGCGAATTAATTACTATTGCTCTCATGCTGTTTGAATAGGGTGAAGGCACAGCCCTAACAAGAAAACTAAATATGTATATATGACGTTTAAGGTATTTAGACGGCGGGTGATTTCTTTGGTACATGTGGTCTCAACCAGGGCTGCACCGACACCGGGAAAGCACAACTCCCGTTTAGGAGTTTGTCAGACTTGCGTGCTTCCCTAGTTACGGTGGAGTAATGGCTTTCGCTTCAAATTGTTCCCAGTGGTCGCCGTACTAATGATTAGGACTGAGAGAGCTAATGCAAAATGAGAGCCTTTCATAAGTAACTACCTCCAGGGGTTGTCTTTCGTAGTGCTATACTGCATCTTTTGCGCTACCTTGAACATACTTTCATGATGTCGCTGTGAGGTCCTCTGGCATGGATATGGTTGCGGGACAAAGTTATTTCACAAAAATATTTCGTAGAATTTAGCTACAAAACTACAATAAGGCATCGCGTGTTAACGACTACTTAAGAGTGCCATCATATGTGCTGCCTTTCTCCTTATTCTAAAGTGTTAAGGTGATATCAGACCCACTATACTACCTCCGGCACAGCACAGTACGTCATCAAAATATCAGTGCATCAGTACTGCTAAATGTCTGCCACTGCGCTGAAATGAAATCGCAGATAAAGGCAATGCTATGTCCTGGGGTTCCTGAAAACCCTATTGTACATGCTTCGCACGTCATTCAGGGCTGTTCATGAGTGCGAAGCACTCAAGGAGAAGCTTTCGAAATACTGAACAGTGATGGTTTCTTACCAGCTGCTCAAAGGCAAGGCCAAAGGGCTTTTTGTCGGCTACGTAGCTGTTAACACGGTATACAACAAAACAAGGGTGAGCCGCGAAAAGCGAAACCTTGTTTGCGGCACTTCGTGGTGTGACAACTGACGGCTAGCAGAAAAAGAACGTCAAGTCCGTCGCACAACGGAAAGGCGAGCCTGCATCTTTTCGCCCTGCCCGAGGCTCACCTGCGGAGATGTCGGTGTGAGCGTTGCGAGAACGTTGGACGAGTGGGCCCGTCACTGACTTATCTGGGTCCGGCCACGGGCGTTTATATGCGAACAGAGAGCGGGTGATCCCGCCCTAAACCACCGTCATGTTCCAGAAATTGTGCGCGGATGAAGCATTTCTTTCCTGGAATGAGTGGGCTTCCTACGCGGAAGACGTGGCGCCTGTCCAGGAACAGAGTGCAACCAGAGGAACCATTGTCTCCTGGTGGTGTGCGGAAAAGCGTGCCACCCGGTGCTGCTACCCCAACGTCTCTGCGCAGCACGCGCGCACCCGACCAGCGCGCGTGCTGACTTTTTGGCGTCTCGTTATAGCATCGGCCAGCGTCCGCCCATCTGCGGGGCGAGTCTTCCTCGTCGTAGGTTATCGCAAGTGCTCACTCCGCGTCCTCCGTGCTTATTGCGAGCCATGCGAGACGGCCAGCTCGCCGAACGCGCCCGCCGGCCGCCGCCCGAGCGCGTTACGTGGTGCGTGACGCACCCTTAGGCGGCGGCTCTCTGAGAGGAAAGAAACACGGAGCCTTTCTTTTCATGACCAATGTCAGCTAGTTGCAATGACCTCGGAGACAATTGTCGTCTCCGGCTATGTCAGTCATTGGAGACGTATCTGGACCGTGCCGCAGACAACGCGAAGCGTTTATCACCCGGACTGGGGACGTGGCGCATTTGCCATAACTGAGGAGGCTGCCCAGTTTGCTCTTCGCGCATAAAAAGAAACCGTTACAACTTGCGAAAACCTTAAAAGGCGTCTGAAGGCGAGGACCCGGCTCTCCTAACATTACAAATGTTTACAACTTGAGGGGTGGCACAAGTGCTCAGATGCACTGCAGGTTGGATAGTTGTTTAACGTAGTTCCCGATATTGGGTACAAAATGCTTTTGACGCTGTTTTAAATTTACTGTTACATACAGTCTTCATTTCGCAGAAAAAAGCCCTAAAAAACTCCATCAGTCGCGAAGAAGCTATTGTACGAATACAACTAAAAACTAAAAAATAGGCTTATAAGTTATGATGTCACGAGACCCAAATGACTGCACAAAGTTTGAGCATTTTCGCGACCGCCTCAATAAAGCACTTCGCAGCGCTAGGATCAGTAAGCGCACTTAAGGCTCATATCGTACCAAGACCACAGCCATTGGCCTCGAAAGAAACTAAATGTTCTAGGGAATCTGCCAATGACAGTGTTCAAATAAGCGAGAAGTTACTATTTGATCACTTAAAGAATTTATAAAAAGCGATAATGGCATGATTGTGGGCGATTTCTTAAAAACAAACATTCTGGATACAATACCCTGTATCCCATTAATGATTCCGAATTAGCATGTCCTCTTCCTGAGTTCACCAGTATTCGCAGCCTAGGCGAGAACAAGCTGTAAATAAAACCGGTTATTTGCGCTAGTATTGCGCTATTGCTTGTATATGCATAAAACGTATGTTCCAATGCCCACATCTCAGTGCTGCTCAAGCAACACCGTTGTTCAAACCTGTTGCTATGATTCAAATTGCAATTTATAACTCATAGCCCTGAAAACATGACACAATATGAACTAATATCAATTACGTCATTTTAATTTAAATGCCTTTGAAGGGTAAATTTTAAATGATTTCTGCTTATCTAAAAAATATTTACCTTTTACTTGGTTAGTTTCAGTACGTCTTCTGGAGAATTTGTTTACTCAGCTTGCCTCCTCGGAAAAGAAAATAGAATTAATCGCTAACATTACTAAAGAACACTTGCTTAAACTTGTTGAATTAATCAATTTTACTAAAGCCTTTAGCTGGTATACTCAAACTTGTACTGAAGAAATCAGCTACCAATAGAATTCACAGCATTGCTATCAAAATATTAGATCATATCTACGCTCTATAATTATATCTGATGTTGTCGACTGGAGCTTACGGGTTGCAAAAAGGCTTAAATGCTATATTTCTGAAGCTTGGGCCGGTAGTCTAAGCATTTCATCAGACAAGTTGTAGAACGTGTTTCCGTTTCGACGACCTCATCTACGTGGACTGCTCCTGCCTGAATTTCATCGAACCCTGGTTGCGCAAAGATTCAAAGAAAGTATATATTAGCACTGCCAGCCAGCGATCGCTTTTCCTCAGCCAAGTCTGTCAGTCCAAAAACATAAAACTCCTTAACCTCAGCACTTCAGGTATATGACGCTGCCATGGACGCTAGGCGCTTACGTGCTACATTTCCAAGGGTTGGTTGAGAAATCCTGATCACGGCTTAATGATCTCTCCAACTGTTTTCTAGCTCTGCTGACGCTTGTAGCTTGCTCTGGTGATACTGATAAAAATCTTAGCCTCTTTTTTGATTATCCGCTCCGTACCTTAAACTACACCGCAATATTCCGGCAGGTGCTACAACTTTAGTCAAAGAAACATGTATACATGATGAACGATGCAGGTGCTTCTACTTTGATTACTTTGTGAAAGGCCGAAATGTCAAGCGTGAAAATTATGTATTTGTCCATTGCTTCCATCCCAAAATTGTCCATGTTTGGAACAACTTTCTGAAAAAGAATTACTTGTGCACCGCCATCGCGTTTGAACAATGCATGGTTTAGGCATTGTTTTTTTAGTTACGCCCAATAAAGCATTTTGTTGCTTGCTTACCTGTAGGTTGACAATACAGTGGTATTGATATCCACTCACCTGTGAATATGCTGTGGGATTTGGTTCTTTTTGTAACGATTATATGTACATTTTTTACGTGATTGAATCTTTTGCTGATTTTACTCATGGAAATCACGTTTCATGGTGCACTGATATACCTCTTTTCTATTTCTGTTTCTCCCCAACAATAATGCCCATTGTAGGCTACAGCACTACTATCAAAACAGAGAACTATACGCACCATTATCTGCTACGTCACACTTGAAGAAAGGTTAAATTCAATTGAATTTGAAATTAATCAAAAAGCTCGGCGATCATATCTTACCAAAATGTCATGGAATACACAGGTAATGTCACTTCTCTGTAAACTATCTCAGGTAGCTGGACTTTTTTCCTTTAGACGCTTTTTACGCGATTGAAAACGGCGTATTTATTACTCCCTCTTTATGGCCTTATTTACGCATGCTTGTCTGGTGTACCACATCTGTCTCCAACTGGGTCGGATACATAACGTACAAAAACGTTTTTGCGCGTTCTTTCATGCGCCCATAAATGCACCAAATGAACCTCCATTCCATCAAGCGCAGAAGATTAAATTCATTGCATGCATACAGTTGCAAGCTAGAACGCGCATAGATAAAGAATTGGGAAAAGAAAAAAAATATATCTGTTCAGTAGCTAGCCTTAAACCTTATATACTTCATTATCAATATCGACCTCTGGAATAATGGTACGTAACTCACCTGTACCTACATTTTGAAGATGAATAATTGTTGACACGCATCCTGCGCTGCCTGGTCAACTTATTGCGCAAAAAAAAACAAATTTTAAAAAATCTTAATTATGTGTACAATTATAACTTTGGCTTGAGTTTATTTTGTGAAACTAGGACATTATTATAATTGATTTATATCCACTCTGCATAATTCTGGTTGTCTCTAAATTTCTCCTCAAT
The DNA here is from genome assembly GCF_055883805.1 of Amblyomma maculatum. NCBI lineage: Eukaryota > Metazoa > Arthropoda > Arachnida > Ixodida > Ixodidae > Amblyomma > Amblyomma maculatum. The sequence continues at coordinate 133,546,605 of NC_139350.1, forward strand.
CATTGATAAAAAAATTTCGCACTGCTTTCATTTTGTGGTATGTCACTTTCACGGTTTCTTTTCTTTTGTTGCTTTGTTTGTCTCGTGATCTTTTCCTATTGTTTTATTATTTTAGCTTACGCCTTCGTATAACTTTCTGCTTCAGACACAAAACGGCTTTCCAGTGTTTACACTCTGCTGCTCCAGCTTATTTGCTCGCACATGTGCAAACTTGAAATATGTTATATATCGAAAATAAAGCCCTTTCAATACGGCTGCGAAAGAGACCCCTTGATTAGTTTTGACAAAGACGGTAGAGCCATAGACGGATATAGCCGCTGGCTCAGGTTCTCTGCCTTAGCACTCGGAGGAAAGAAAGGGCACCGGAACAAAAACGTGCGCTTAGTTCGAGCTATTTGTTTTTTTTCTCCTCCCTGCCTCTCGTCTATCGAAAACAAGCGCCGCGTTATCTTATCAAAAGTTCTCATCTGCTAGTTCTCGCATCGCATTCATGATGACACGAATTGCTAACCCGTAGACCTGACAAAACCGACGGCTCTGCTGAGGCAGCCTTCCTGGGTTTTGAAATCGTGTCAAAACATTAAATAAATGTAATATAAATTTGATTATGGTAAAGGAAATGCGCAGTATTCTCACATCTTCGTGGACCCATAAACCAAGCTCTAAGGTAAGTAAGGAAGGTGGGATATATAGAAGAGAGAGAAGGCTACCGTAATAGAGGGCTCCGCAATTATTTCAGCAGGGACTGGTATCACGCAACACATGGACGCATTTGCCATTCGGCATCCATGGAAACCTGGCCGCCACGGTCGGAGTCGAACCCCGGTACTCCGGTTCAGCAGCCGAGCGCAGTAATCACTGAGCCATCGCTGCGGGTTAGCGATTAAAGGTCCTGTTCTCCTAAACATCCAGCATCGACGTTGTCGGCGGTGTCTCTATTGGCATTCGCGGCGTAAGTACTGTCGGCAACCAATCACGAGCATGGCTGAAGAAGACGGTACATGGAAGATAAAATGACGCGGGCAGCAATTGGTCGGCTGTTTATGCGACGTCACGAGGTCGAGCGTGCATGCCCTGCCGACTCTGGCAGCGCCTTTGCGATCAGGAGATGAGAAAAGGAGCTGGGGGTTAGGTTTCTGTTTTTTAGGCTGTGCTTAAACCCTTGATGGATGGAGTGAGATGAACCAATCTGGGAGCTTTTTAAGCCCCACCAGAGACGTTCTGCTAGAGCTTTATGCAAAACGTGATAACTCCGAGTGGAAATCGTCCGTTCACAAAAGAGAAAAAATGGGAGAGCGTATGTCCCACTAACTACATAGGGATTATTCGTTATATGAGACAAGGTAAGCCCAACCATTTCCCTTTAGGCATGACTACCACATCATCAATTCATTAGGAATGGTGTTTCTTTTCTACATTTTTTTGTGATTTAAACTGACTGTAATTGAACGGAATCGTCGCAATGAATTTCCCCGCTAGCTGGCTGTAACATCTCTAAATGGCGATGGAATTTCTTTGCGTTTTTCCGTTTTTCTTTCATTTTCGTGAATATGGCTGGTGTGAAATTCATTTGCGCTTGCTTGTAGTTTCGACAGGCAGTGGTGGCGAATCATCGTCCTCTTACCTGCTGTCCCTTTATGCGCAGACTTCCTTGTCAGAACAAATACAACATACTCAGCGGCGCTTTGGTCCGGGTTTTTTTTTCCTTCACTCCATTTTTATTTGCCGAAAGATCCCGTTTCAGGGGCATTACATGACGGGTGGCCCGGGGTGGGTACACACTTTTTGGATGTGAAAGTAAGTAGTCATGCGTTATGACGATGATAAATAGCTGTCGGCTTTGCGTGCGAAGTTCGCGGGACAGGTTGTTGTTACAATGTCACCGGGAAGACCATTCCCGTCCGCGGCGGCGAGAAATCGAGAAAACTGAAGCCGTGAAGGTGACAGTTCGTTTACGTGCAGGCTGATCTGAAGTCGATGGAAACTGCGATGAGATGTGAGTACTGGTGGGACCAATCTATAGGGCGCAGTTCGTAGATGGCTGTAAAAATCTTGGGAAGTATGAAAGACTGCATGCCTCTGCAGCAGAGCAGCTCGAATAGCTATAAACTAAGACAAAGCTCCGGTAAACAAAATATTAGGCTCCGGTGCTTTCTCGAGGTTCATGTATTTTCGTTCTCCTACTCAAATAAAATTTATTGGTGGCATTCAGCTTCAGCTTCATATTCGTGCACGCACTATAGACTGGATATCCCATACAATGCGGGCTTCAAAACGCACGACTGCTTCAACGCCTACATGTAACGTATATTTTCGCCAGCAAAGGATTTTTCTGTGGATGCTGCTGTAGGGCAAGAAATATGTAAACCTATCTACCATGCTTAGGCAGCTTCTACTGCACTGCAGTTTATGCAGCTTCGAGAAAAGGCAAAAAAATTGGGACAAAAAAGTGAAGAAAGAATTTTTTTTTTTTTTGCTAGACCTGTTGATACGAAAACTACAGTGAATGTTTTTTGAAGCCTCACATGGAAGCCACACCACTCAATGTCGTATTGCATCTTGATTTTGCCCTCAATGTATATGAAGAAAGCTTGCCCGTAAAGTGTGTATCCCAACATCCATCAAATGGTTCAACAGTTAAAACGATTAAAATAAATGTTATCATAGGTATATATTTCGCTAAAAAATGCCGCCTGCCCTGCACATATATCTTTCTTGTGGTCCCTCCCATAATTGATGCAAAAAATCTAAATGTTGTTGTCGTTGATGGTATACTGAGCAACTACGCCTTTATTGTTGCCGGTGAGTTAGCTTCGGGTAAAGGGCTGTTCCAAGCTAGATAGCTTTTAAACGCTGTGGTGCCAATAAAACTGAGGAACTTTCTATAGTGGTGGCAGGTAAATCTACTGCTGCAGTGAAATCCATTTCGGCGTGAAAGCGTTTAGGTCTCGGATGTTTGTTCTCGTATCATGAAAATGTCGGTAATGTAACATAGTGGCAGAGTTGTTTGTCTTTGGAATAATGTATTATGTTAGACACCAGTAACGTCATCAAATTTCCCGTATGTCGAAGCAAACGAACTACCCGTACATCTTCCAAATACCAAAAACAGTCGCACATGAGGAATAAGTGAAACTGCTAGAGATACACTTCACCTTCATGCATGTTTGGATTTATGGTTACAGCGTTAGAAAAGGGAAAAATCTTTGCTGAGGAGAATATTAGTATCAAGTGCGGTGAAATCAAGTGTAGACAGTATTCTATCTCTCGGGATAATCGTGGTGTCATTAAGTCTGTTACTCAAATAAACTGCAGCGGGTCCTGGAGAAAGGAAGAGAGGAATGTCAGAATGTCAGCATTGCTATGGTTCAGAAATTGGCTAAGTTCAACCCACCTGAACCTATAGTTAGCTAGCGTAAGCTCTGTGGGCCACGCGCTGGGCGTCGTAAGCGGGACTGTCCGATTGAACGTGAGGCTTGCTACAAAGCACTGACATAGACAGCGTTTGCACAGCATCAACCATGGCTTGTCTGCGGGAGCGAGCCGCAGTTAAGCAGCGTATATACCCTCCCTACGCAGTTTTCATATGGATTCGAGAGCACGGCTTAAACCAGCGCGGCGAGGAGGAGGAGGAGCGCGCGGCGCAGCTGGTGGTAACATGATTGCGAGGCTGACGTCAGTCGCGGTACCGCCGGCGAGCAAAGGAGCGAGCGCGCGGTGCAACCGTGGCAAGGCATAGCTGGAACTGGAGAATGCTCAGTGCGTAGCTTGTGCAGATAAATTACCTTAGCGAAGGGTAACAGTCGAGCAACGCTGCAAAAGATTACAAGTTTTCCGTAGGCGTATTACTGTTGGGAACTATAGGCTTGTCCCAAATTTTTGCTGTAAAGGATTATTGCGTTGAACTTATGTAAATTTTAAAGAAGTAAGCGGTTGATTTCGTTGTTTCACGGACATAAGAAGTTGTTGTCTGAAAGCATGTTTAGTTCAGTTCCCGAGAAAATAATTTTGTGTATTGTATTTAAAAATAGAAAATGCCTGTTTGCTCAACATGACTGGGCAAAATTCTTTTTTTGTGAGCTCTGTATTTAGATTCTTTTATTAACCGGGATTTTCATATTTTCCATCTGTCCTCTTTTTTTTTTTTTTGCTATTTCTGCTGACTAGATGACTGTGCTGCTTTTACCCTCTGATCTTATAATTATGTTAGTTCTAGAAACTATCTGGCTTACAGGACCCCGATCTGTCCAAGAAGATTCATTAAAACTTCCTCTTGGGCGAGTTGGTCTTCCACGAATACGCGGTCTTGTCCTTGTCTTCGTATGCGCTGAAAAACTCCTATGTCCAAGAAGAGACTTTCTATTTCGAGCTTGCTTTCTTCGGCTGTTACGTTTTTTTTTTTTTTTTCAGACAACGAAGAAATCGAAATCTAGCTGCAAGCCATGCTCCGCGTCCGGAGGCAGTGTGCCAGAATCCTTAAAAACGATAGAATATATTTATTCGTCTTGTAGCGAGAGCTGAATTCGGCTACCAGTCGAGCATTCCATTGTGGAACCGCTTTGGAATGTGTAAAATGCGCCGCGGAGAGGAGGAGCATGTGCAAGGGCTGTGTCATCACAGCTTCGCTGCCGGGTGCGGCCGCCGCTACCGCGCTCGACGTCACTGGGATGCCACGGGCTAGCTATGCGCATAACTGCGCATGTTCAACAGCGTGTATAAACAGATGCGAGACACGGCGGCCGCAGCACAGTCGTTTGGCATGGAGAAAGAGAGTCGGGTCACTGCTCAGCGGCGGCATCGACAGAAGAGGCTCAATTCCTGAGATCCAGTAATTGCCACCTGGCAGTTGGCCATTCAGGAGAGAAAGAATGAACAGCGAAAGTCCAAGCGAGCAGCAGAGAAACCTCAACAGAAACGAGAACGCCTCGCCAAGCGGAGAAGCCAGGATGAAGAGCGTAACAGGCGGCGCATAGCAGCTCAGATAAAGACTTCGGAAGGTCAAAGGGAATCGACGACAGCAACAGAAGAGGATGTACAGGCCCGTCGTGTAACTGATCTTACCGCTCGACTGTGAGAAACTTATCTTCGACTTGAACATTTGAAGCAGACTTCGTGATCGATACGACTGGACACAAGTGCAGTGTGTGTAAAGGATTGTGAGCGCGTGTTACTACTAATCACCGGGCCGCCTTTCTTTCTCTGCATGAAATTAAAAAAAAATGATATGTGACGACCAATTTCTCTTCATTGGTAATCAATATAAGCTCAACAATAGGCTCGGCAAGATGCCGAAACCAAAGTAGCTCTCGCTACGTATATCTTGGCGTCAATTTTTGTCAATTTTTTCAAAGTGCCCGCATACGCCTCTCTGCAGATATTGCTTATGCTGTAAGGTGTTTATTTGAAGACCAGGACTGTAGGCGATGACTGAGTACCAAGTGATGGGGTATTGCGCGAACAAATTCTCCAGTGCCAACCAGTCTTCAGCTCCACTTCGTCGATTTATTCGACTTGTAGCGTGCTGTCTGTCCAAATTATTACAATGCTATATATTACAGATGCTACAGGTTGTACATGCTGCAGTTATGAATAGCCTCCATCAAAAGTATATAGCCAAAGGGGATTGCATCTCAGCTGTTCAAAAACACGTTTAAACTTTAAAAATGGGAACGATAGAGGGCACGAGGCCCCTCCAATTTCAAAACAGCGTGGTCGCTCAGGGTGGAAAACGAGGCATACAGCTGGACTCAGAAGTAATCCACTTTGGCCGCATACTTTTGCCAGGGATGTAGAATAACGCTGCACTTCTTCGTGCCTGCTAAATCAGATCTTATAGTTTTTCATATTTTATTTTATTTATCGTTATGTTATTTATGCCACTCTATTCTGCTATTCATGTATCTTCTCTTCCTTATGCAAAAATGCCGTTTGGCACTGCAGGTATGCAAAGTAAATAAATTGATAGGTCACGCTAAAGTCCACAGAAAATCGCGAGCCTAGAAACAACAATCGCAGAAGTGTAGTCGGTCAATAAAATGTTTCAAGCAATACGTTCTGACAAGGAAACGTAGACACAGGTAACAGGTCACCCAAATACAAACTAAATAATACGCTGAACGTGCTAAAAACACTCCAAAGTACAATTAGGTATAACATGTGTGCGAATAACTTCATGCTCTGTTCTGTAAGTCTGTGTGCCAAAAGGAGCACGTGCAATCTGATGAGTTGCTGTGAATTCGGTTTTTTGTATGGCACACTCGACAGTGAAATATCGCCGCACTGACAAATCAGCATGAAGAGAATGATACTGGTAAAATGAAGAGCGCGAAATTTCGCGTTAAAGTGCCAGCTTGCCTAAGTTAGCTGTATTTCCTAATGAAGGGACGACGATGTAAAGTGCGTGATTTGAAAGTGACTAGAGCATTACGGGTTTGTAAGGCTGCTGAAAGCTGGTGTAAGCTCGTTTGGAATGCCACATGAGAGGAGAGTTTTCTAGCTGGTAATGATTTTTTTTGTTTTTTTGTTTTTTGCGGTAGACGCGAAGTTGCTTGCATGCTTTGGGGCCTTTTATTTAACGTTTAAGAAACCTGAAGGCGGATTTTGTACAACCTGGGCGAAAAAAATTATTTATACTTTATAACCTACACTGAATACTCATAACAATGTTTATATGTATGCTACTGAAATGCACACTGCGGGCATTAAGGAAGAAGATAGTAGGCATTGCGGGCAGTTGGCGAAAGTCATGAGTTAGTTTTCTGAAATGTTTACTGATATTAAATATATAGAACTGCACTTCTACCTCTTGGGTCGAATTACAGTTCTTTATAAGCGTTAAATAAATAATAACTTTATTTCACCACCACAAAGTACATGGTGGCAGGATGCCTACAGTAAAAGCTGCCTCTTGGGCAGCTTGACAAGGCCACAGGCACCCAGCCGTTTACTTTGGCAGCAAAAATAGCACACAATATTTAGAAAAACGACAATACATGTATTACAGAAAACTACATAGGCACATGACAAGTATTCGTCACAAAAACAAAAATAAAACCACATACATAATTATTCACATGCAAAATAAAATAAAATCACCATGTACAATTTTCACTTTCATAATGGAGTGTCACTGAGTAGGAAATATTCAAGCAGTTTTTTGTATGAGGTATGTTCAAGTGGGACATTATTGAAATGAAGAGAATTCAGGAGACATGGCAGCGTATTTTCCAGTGTTTGACAGCCGTATGTTGTTCTGTATGTTTTAATATGCCACTTATCGATCTTTCTCGTTTCGTAGACTTTGTAGCTGAGTTCAGTGTTAGCCAGTTTATGAAAAAAAGACGTGTTATTAGTAATCTCGCTTTTTAAAGCGCGGCATAAATGAAAGTTATACTGTTTAGTAATCGGAAGTATTTTATGCTTAGAAAAAAGTTCCAGTGTGTGGTATATTCTAGGGACATTTTCAAGTATTCTTAAAAAGCTTTTTTGTAAGATATGCAACTTTCTTAAATTTTCTTGCGATGTTTTACCCCAAACTAAATTGCAGTAGCTGAGGCGAGAATGAAATAAAGAATGATAAACTGTGAGCATTGCTTTTGAAGGCAAGATGTGACGATGGCGATATAGCAACCCAATTATCTGCGAGAGTTTGTTTGCAATAAAATAGATGTGATCATCCCAGGTCATTTTTTCAGTGAATACGACGCCCAGCGTCTTAAATGTTGGTACTATATCTAAAGGAACGCTATTGAAGTAAATATTTTTTGTTAGTTTAACTGTCTTATTCTTTGCTTTAAAAATGACTGCTTTAGTTTTTGTGGCATTAACTTGTAAGCCATTTTTTTCTGTCCAATCGTATAAATGGAAGAGTGCAGAATTTACTATATCTATTAAGTCATTTACGTCAGTTCCTGAAAAAAATATGCTCGTATCATCAGCATATATTATATATTTTGCAGGAGCAAATACCTGCACAATATCATTGGTAAATATATTAAAAAGAAAAGGACCCAATATGCTACCTTGAGGAACGCCACGAGAAACCGGTTCTATATCTGATACATATTCTTTAATGCTGACAGCCTGCCTTCGATTTCTTAAATAGGACTCTACAAGAGATCCTGCGTGACCTCGAAAACCATACCTATGAAGCTTTCGGATTAGTAGTTCATGATTCAACAAATCAAATGCTTTTGTAAAATCTATGAATATGCCAACAACAATTTTATTTTGATCCAGCTGTTTTAATATGTATTCTTTCTGATCTAATAGTGCATGCTCAGTAGAACGGTGTTCACGAAATCCATATTGTGAATCTGTTAATATCTGTTTTGCCTTTTCAAACTTCGCAAAGCGTCTGAGAATTAATTTTTCAAGGGGTTTCGAAAATACTGGTAGCACTGAAATAGGCCTGTAATTACCCAGGTCGTTTTTATCACCTTTCTTATATATCACGGATACACGAGCAATCTGCATTTTGGAAGGAAAGACAGCATCAGCAATGCATATATTAAATATATGCGTGAGGGGCGGAAGGAGAATATCAAGGGCGAACTTAATAGGTTTTATCTGCATGCCATCAATGTCTATACTTGTAGTATTATTAAGCTCTTTAAACACGCTTTGTATTTCATTATCTTCGATGGGGTCCAGAAATATGGTTTCAGTGCTCAGAGGGATTTTACTGAGGTCATTGTACCCGCAGGGGGGATTAGGAAGGTTAATGAAATGCTTGTTGAATTGGTTAACTAATTGTTTATCTGATATTTTAACCCCATTTTGGTTTGTAACGATAATATCGTTATGACTATTGTAGGTAGAGAAAAGATTATTTAATTTTTTCCACATAACATCCGTACGACCTGTAGTAGCTAGCTGGTTTGCATAGTACTCTTTTTTTGCTCGATCAAGTTCTTTGTTTAAACGATTACGGTATGTTTTAAATCTCTGCAAATCACTGCATTCTTTCGTTTTGATAAATTTATGATATAAATTATGCTTCTCAGTAATTTTACTCATAAGTTGACGATTTACCCATGGTTTTCGAGTAGAGCGGTTGCGCCTTGCTACTTTTATGGGAAAACTTTCTTTACATATACGTTTAACGATGCCTAAAAACAATTCATATGCCTTGTTAGGGTTTTTTTCGTGAAGAGTACTAGTCCAGTCGACATTTTCTAGTGTTACTTTAAAGTTAAGGAGAGTTTCATCATTAATTACCTGAAAGTGGTCTTTTGAACTATGAGGCTTAATTTTAGTGTTTTTAACACAGAGAAAAGCAGGTAAGTGGTCACTGATATCATAAGTAATGATGCCGGATGTAAGACAGTGAGCTTCGAAATTCGTTATAAAAACATCTAGTAAAGACGAGTGAGAAGCTGTGATGCGTGTTGGTGAATTGATTATATATTAAATATATATTAAATGTCGATGAATTACAGTCAACTGCTAAGAGTATAAATGAACGGCACGCTGCTGAGCCAATCGTTAATATATATTATAAGTAATGGTCTAACCATGCTACCTGCGTAACTCTAGACTTCACATCAGCACAATGTAGGCTACAGTTAAGGGATATGGATTGAATTCTCGATAAGAGAAATCAATCCATCGATGAAATAACATTTCAAATAATGTTAGGTTATCAGAATGTTTAAGTAACAACTTGAGGTGAGGAATGCCCTCAAATGCTTTAGAAAATTACAAACTGATTCCTAAGTTTGAAGACTAATGTCAGTTTGTAAGTGCATGCGGTCGATATATTCGGCCAGTTGGGTGCCGCTTTTGTAGTCCCCGCGAAATTTATGTTCGAAGGCAGTGTTCTGGTATTTCATTTAGCAGACGACCTGAGTGAGTAAGTACTTTACAAATATTAATGAGTAAAGAGGTACAAACAAAGAGTGCCAACAGCCATGACAATAAGGAAAACGTATCTTTTTTGGTGCTGACTAGTACGAAATACCAATGCAACCAGGAAGGTAATTGTTTGCAAAATTGAAGAAAACAAACCATATGTCACCGCCTGGGTCCAAACTCACGACCTCTGAATTTCGCGTCCGGGGCTCGATCGAAATTATCAGTTATCTGGAGACCGTCAACATCTGAAGATAACCCTCCTTTTTAAATTTTCACAATAGGAACCATGCTACTATCTAATAGTGAGCATGCAAATAAAAGGCATTGAAAGCTCATTCTTCTAGTGAGTTCTATAGTGCGCCAACGGTGCGCCTGAATTGCGTGTCGTTGGCGTAGCCACCTTGAACCGCCACCTGCCAGCCGCGGCAGATAGTAACAGAACGAAACGCCTCCTGGCACTAGTGCAAGGCTGGCAGGTTGCAGTGTGGAGAGATGGAGATCTCCTCCCCAATCATTCGGGGTGAAAGGCAACGGGTGGCTTACTGGCAAACTGGATGGGGCTGCCGCGTAAAGAATGCGCAGGGTGGCTACGTCGGAAGGATAGAGGAAATTATGACAAGGTTAAAGGATGCGCATATTCATTGTGGCTGTAATGTGATGCTACGAGGAGAAACCGGAGGGTGAGTATACTTGGAAGCAGAAGGCTATATAGCTACAGTGCAGGAATGCAGCCCACAGAGGAGTGGCAATGAAAGGTGGAAGAGGGGGATGCACTTGAACAGTGAAGGGCAGAGGCGGAAGAAGAAAAGTAGACCGTAAGTGCAGCAGGATGGCAAGACGGGGTCGGCTGACAGAGAGCACGCTATAGTTGCGCTTACTGGTCAGTAGTATTTACACAGGGAAGTTAAGGTTGCCATTTAGCGGAAATTCCGGCGTTGCCGTAGTCGGAGTCGCCTACATGAAATCGCCAGTTAACTATACCTGGAGCATGCCTCCGGCATGTGGGGGTTAGAAGGACACATGAGGCTCAGGCATCAACGTGGCCTAGCATGCTGCCCGAGCTCGCTGCTACCCGAGGGATGTTCAGACAGGTTGGTTAAAGTGGGGCTTTCGTCTAAGTTGGATGATCTTTCACAAACTTTGGCGGCTTACGGCTTTATGTTATTTGCGTATATGATGAGTATGTATGAAATAATATACGCACAAATTAAGTCATTAGTAATTACGTGAGTAGAAGAAATTAAGTGAGGCTCAGGCGAAGGCAAGTCTACTTGTCGAAACGCTGGCTCGACCTGCGAACTGAGGCTTCCCCCCTCTACCCTTGTTCACTGCTCTTTCATAGCAGAGTTCGTGTATGATTGAGGATTTGAAAGCGGAGAAGCTGAATGTTCTCTGATGCGGTCTCATTACAACCTTAAAGACAAAACTTTAGTTTATCCTATATGTTTCGGCGGTGAGGTATATTTGCGCTGCAAATTGTACTCACCGGGATCATAACAGCGCAGATCTAAACTATTAATTCTCTAATCAATAGATACAAACTTGGAAATAAAGAGAATACAGTGAGGTATTCCTAAGCAGCAAACTTAAAGCCATAAAACCAGTGGGTACAAATGCCTCCAGAGGAAATCTGGGACCTCTAAAGTATGTTCGATTTGTGACTATGGTGTTGTTTTGGTTCGTTGTTGTTATGTCTAACTAGTTTTGGATGCTTTTATTTCACTCCTATTTGGTTGCATTGTGCTGTTCAATTGCTTTATTCCAGTTTTCTCTGGTGAGCTAATTCGTAGCTACCACCTTTTCTTACTAAGTCCCGTGCCCTGAAACATAGCCTATTACGTGTGCGTTCACTATCTCTACACCCTGTCTGCCCTGCTGAGCTTTCTAATGTGTTCAGCTTGCTACATTAGCTCAGGTTTTCAGGTCCACTAACGTAATTCCTTGTAGCATACCACCTATGGCAGGCATAGACAAGCAGCACTACGCCGTCTCACTGAGGCTTTCTGCTCGGAGCGAAAACCCTCGCCGGTGTTGAGCGCTTTGCACAAAGAAATCCCCTGGTGGACATGTTCGTTTGCACACGGAGGCCTACCCTCAAGCCTTGTTCATTTTGCTTGTTGTTGCACAAAAATCCCATCTTCGTGCCCTCCCTCTATCATGGGCATCGAGAATACAGAGCCACAGTTCCTTGCAGTTTTTAGACTGCACAGTCTATAGAAGAATCAAAGAATTTGATGCATAGGAGAATGACAAAATATTCTGGTTTGTTTTCACATTAAGCACTTCGTAGTCAGTAGTTATCACTAAAAACTAAAACAACATATCTGTTTCGAGATTATCATTGACTAAGATTGTAACACCACTTACTTGTGAAAGACTATTGTCACAAACCCTTGTAATCTTTATTTGTTGCTGCTGGAAGCCGCCGGCGTGCGGTCTTATCCTTTTGCATATACCGCACTGAAAGTTCTTGGGCGGATTTAATCATTTTCTCTGTAGTGCAAGGTGCGTCGAGGTGTATCGCGAATGGTTCCAACCACGCGCGTCTGTTTCCGCACTCTGTTCTAGGCTGTGCTAGTCACTTCTTATGCCTTTGTCTAGATGTTTCTGGGACGACTCTAGATTGAGCGCTGACTAGTGCACGCACATACCTACTCCGACGATCGACGTGCACGCTTCCTGCTTTCGCCGACGCCACATTGCTTCGTTTTTTAACGGGCGCAAGTCAGCCCAATAAACAGTTCTTTTAGTTCAACGCCTTTCCCTTCGTTTGCTGCCTTCGGTGTTGTCCCCATCACGTTAAACCATTCAAAAAGTAGAGTTTTGCAGAGAAGTAATAGAAAACATCTTTGATTAGTCGCCCTCGTTTAAATTCACACAAGTCTCAAGTTATTATGAAGGCAATAAAGAAAGGAAGAAAGTTTAAATATTTCAATTAAGATTGACCTTCAGTTATAATGCCGACAAAGTTACGGCGTTCTCTCAGAACTGATTATTTCCGGTGAGGACGAAAGCATGAATGTCTCACCGGAATTTTTGTTGGCTGCATTTCTATTTATTTTGCTTTCCTTTGCTGCTCTCGCCGACTATCACAACTGTCTGCATCACGCATTCATTGGGTCCGGCTTTACTCCGCCTAGTCCAAGGCGTCTTCCTAGCCTGTGGGTAGCCTGCCTGTCGCGCTGTCCTAAGGCTCTAGTTCTACTCCCGCCCCTCTTAGAGTTAACCTTATTAACCTTATTTTCCTTCCAGTTCAAATATATTTCTTTGTTAGTAAAGAAAGCCTGTGAAAAGCATTTGGCGCAAATATGAGCAATTTTTACCGGTTACGTCACGTGGGCCAAGGGGTCGCTTGGAATTTCGCGTGGGTTGATGATTGGTATCCGTAGTGATGACGTCTCTCTCTCTCTCTCTCTTTGACTGCTCTAATTTTTCTTAAGCACATTTCTGAACAAAACGAAGGGTCTTATTGTTAATAAATCTTACAATAATTTAGTCTTAAAACTTATAAGTTTTAAGGTATGAAAAATTCAGCAACGAAATAGCAGCTGCTTGTAATACATTTCTGGATGAAGCAGTTAGGAAGCAAGTGTGGTGAGGCCGTTTTCAGTGTGAATGACAAAAGCGCTGTTACCTTGCCGCGTCCCCCTTAGTTGATGACGTTTACGCTGCCATCTTGGTCCACTTTTTAAACCTTGCTTTGGCACGTTTTCAGGGACATGCGCACTGTGGTCATGGCACCTCAGCATTCGCTTTGCGGAAAGTCATTTACAAGACATTTCTTGATGGGAAAAGTATGCCACAACTCCACGGGCCTCTAGGGTTATCCAGAATATTTTTTGAATCAAGTGAACAAATGTGCATGTTTTCAGGCTGCGTGATTGAGCTTCAGGTAAATAATTGGTCTTTATTTTCATTTCTGATATGTACTGTCTCATACGCAAGACTGTGTACACATTCTCAAGGTTTTCTTCTTGCATTTGTTTTTTACTTGCTTTCGTTTTGGCAAAACCGTGCATACATTCTGAGAGTTTTTTACTTGATATTGTTTCTATTTGTTTTGGTTTGTCTTGGTTGCTGTACAATGAGTGTTTCAGATGTGATCTATAAGTAGTTGCCACTGCAGTTAAAAGTGAGTTGGCGTCATCAGGCGCAAATGCCTTTAGCCATCTTACCCAGCAAAATTTTGTATATTTTGTCCTAAATAAGCTCTTCTAGTTAATTTCCTGTTAGCTAGACCTTCCTTTCATTTGGAACGATTGCAGGTTACTGGGGGTTTAGGTGCCCACTAGGCCATTCTAGGTAGGTTGTATGATTAGAGGTTTTTAATATCAGGATTCTTCTCAGCCATTTTGTTGGGATTATTCTGCTTTTGAGGGTTTAACGCGCTGCCTTTCAGTAGCTTTATTTGAGCTTCCTAGCGATCACGAGGTAGCGAAACCGTCTTCAATTAGGTCGCAATGTATTAAACTGACTTCTCGATGCCCTCTACATTTTCGGGCAAACACAGAGGAGGGTTAACCTTGGTATTCATTTCGAGTGGTACTGCCCAAATACCTGGCTTGCACATATGCGCTCTCCTCAAGTATCGTTCGATTTGGTTCTTTTGCAAGTGCTTTATTTCCAGACTTTCTTCAACGCCTCCATTTTACTTTAGTAAACATATTAAGAGGACTCGGAACATGCTACGACATGAAATAGCAAGCAGCGTGCATTAAAATTAAAATGCGATACATCAACAGTAAGAGTCCCTTTGCACAAGCGACAACGCGTCATGCTGCATCAGTGTCACTCCAGCGTTAGAAAAAAAGATACTTAGAAGATACCAAGCATCGTAGGTGTAGGACTTCCTTTTAAAAACGCTTTATTTTGTCCGGTCTCAGAATAAAAAACATATTGTTACATTACTGTGCTACAGGATACACAGTATACACATGCCATGCAATGAGAAGAGACATTGGGTCAATACTCAAGTTGAAACGTCAAATGATTAACACGCTGTTGCAAAAAGACTTTTTTCTGAAAACAGAGGAGGAGGAATCAACATTTATTAAGCCCGAAATAATTCGGTGGTGCATGCTTGCACCAGACGGGGTGGTTCCCTAGTTGCGGGACCCATATGTTTCCAGCAGCTCCTGGCCCCTGTCTGTCAGTGCGAGCTGGATAGATAGGGCGGGGCTGGACAACAAGGTCTCCCATCGCTCAAGGGGTTGGGGATTGGGGGTGTTGGCGGGAAGGGGAGGAGGGGGGGTTTTGAGTTGTTTGCATTCTGCCAAAACGTGCGGCAGGGTGCCCTTTTCTTTTTTACAAAAAGGACAGAGCATGTCGTGTTCCGCAGGGTACATGCGGCTCATCAATACGGGATGCGCAAGCGATCCCGCCTGCGCTCGGCGCAGGATCGTCTGTTGTTGCCTGGTGAGCTTGGGGTGCGGTTCTGGCAGTCTGCACCTTTCCTCTCGGTACATACTTGTAATTTCCCGAAAGCTGGTAACCGGATGCGGTAGCTCTTCCGGCTCGTTCTCGCCCCGGATTGACATTTCTCGGGCATGGTAGTCTGCGATGATGTTGCCTGCTACCTGCGAGTGAGCCGGGACCCACACGAGCTCTATAGCTCTTCCCGGAGGCTTGCACTTGGATAGAATGGCTCGGGCCGCGGAAGATATTACCCCTCTGCGGAAGCTTCTGTAGGCTGTCTTTGAGTCAGTGACCACGGTGTCCACGCTCGGTTGTGCGAGTGCGAGGGCCATGGCCGCTTCTTCTGCAACTGCGGCGTCTGTTGTCTTTATGGACGCGCTGACGATCAGCCTGTCTTTTGACGTAACCACCACTGCTGCACGGTCAGTGTGTTTTCGGAGCGAGGCGTCCGCGTAGAGGACCCTGGGGTTCTCTTCCAGCTTCCGGGCTATGGCTTTGGCCCGCGCGGTGCGCCTCTCGTCGTCCTTGCCCGGCGTCATGTTCCGGGGAAGGGGTTTGGTCTGAATGGCCGTCTTCCAGTCTTCCGGAAGGGCTTCCTTGAGGGGTACTGGCTCAATCTGCCATCCTATCTTGCGTAAGACGGCTCGTCCGTGTTTCGTATGACTGAGCCGGATTCTCTGATTAGAGAGGTGGGCTTCAATGAGCTCCTCCACCGTGTTGTGGGCGCCCATGTCCAGCAGTCTTTGTGTGGACGAGTATATGGGAATGCCCAGTGCTTGCTTCGTTGCCTTACGAAGCATCGTGTTTAGGGTGTCCCTATTCGCCTTCGTCAGCTGGAGATAGGGGGCGGAGTAGGTAACCCGTGACACGACGAATGCGCGTATCAGGCGCATGACATCGTCCTCTTTGAGGCCTCGGTTTCTATTAGATACCCTTCTGATCATACTGAGTATCTGTTCGGCTGTAGTTTTGATCTTTGTGACGGCGGCGTGTGCCTTCCCGTCGGCCTGAAGTAGTAGGCCGAGGATCCTAATCTGCTGTGTTGGCTTGATAGCCGTTCCGTCGATGGTGACGATCACGTTCGGCGGCAGCTCTTGCTTGGATTTTCCCGGTTGGATAATAAGCAACTCTGATTTCTGGGGAGCGCAGCTCAGTCCGCATGACTTTGCGTACTCGTGCACGGTTGTTGCCGCCTTCTGCAAGGCTTCCTCCATCCAGGCATCAGAACCGGCTCGAGCTGTCCACACCGTAATATCGTCGGCGTAGAACGCATGGTCCACGCCTTCGATTTGCTTGAGTAGACCGGGCAGGGGCAGGAGGGCCAGATTGAAGAGCAGGGGCGACAAGACCGATCCCTGTGGGGTGCCCCTATCACCCAGCTCGACAGGGTCTGACTTCTCCTCCCCTATTCTGATGGTCGCTGTTCGGTTTGACAGAAATTCTTTGATGTAGTAGAATGTCTTTCGGCCACACCTGGTCATATTCAGATTCCGCAACACGCTCGCGTGGGACACGTTATCAAACGCTCCCTTCAGGTCGAGGGCGAGTATCCCGCGTGGCGTGTGCCTCGTTGCCGGCTTGACGACCAGTTCGTGAAGTTGGATCATCACGTCTTGGGTGCTGAGATGTTGCCTGAAGCCGTACATCGTCTCCGGCATCTGATCTGTTTCTTCGAGGTACTTCTGCAGCCGGCGAAGGACCATACGCTCCATCACCTTCCCCGCGCAGGACGTGAGGGAGATGGGCCGCATGTTGTCTATCGTGAGGGCCTTGCCGGGCTTTGAAATGAAGCAGACCTCGGCGTCCTTCCATTCCTTCGGCAACCGCGAGCTCTCCCAGGCTTCGTTGATGTGCCCTAGGAGGCCGCGGGCCGCTTTACTGCTCATGTTACTGAGTAGTTTGTATGTTATGGCATCCCTGCCGGGTGCACTTTTCTTGTTACTTTGATCTATCGCTGTCCACAATTCCGTCATGGAAAACGGCCGGTCCAAGTCTTCGTTGTCGGGTCCTTCGTACCTCTCTGGCTCCGGGTACTGTCCCTTCTCTGTCTTTAGGTACTTCGCCTTCAGGTCTTCCAGGAGCCTGCGGCCGTCTCCCTTGTACATGTTCAATACTTTGGTAAGGTTGCGATTGGTCGCAGTTTTGCTACTCAGCGGGTCGATCAGATGCCTCAAGAGGCACCACGTCTTCCACGTCGAGAGCTTGCCCTGCAGGCCGTCGCAGGTCTTCAGCCAATTCTCCCTGCATAGCTTGGCCGCGTGCTCGGCGATCTGCTTGTTCAAGGCTGCTATGCGTTTGGCCAGCTTTCTGTTGTGCCGCTGACGTTTCCATCGCCGTGTTAACGAGTGCCGGGCCGCCCACATGTGGGTCAGTCTGGCGTCCACGTACGGTGTCTGCGAAGTCGTTGCGATTTCTTGGGTAAATTTTTGGAGGGTCTTCTTCTGGTCCCTCGACCATTCGGTGTAGGTCTGTTGTGTTTCAGCTCGTCCGGATTCTTCCTCAGACGCCTCTTCTTGTTCCTGGGTGAACTTTCTCATCTTGTCCCAATCCGTGATCCGCGCTGTCCCCAACACAGCCCGATATTGGGAACCTCGGATCGTGATGCCGATCACGCTGTGGTCAGAACCCAGGTCCACTTCTTCGCTTCTCCAGGAGACGTCTAGCGTTCCCGATAACCACGAAAGGTCTGGCGTAGTGTCCCTCGCGGCACTGTTGCCTCTTCTGGTAGTTACGTCAGGCTCGTTCAGGAGGGCAATCTCGTGATCCTCCATTGCTTTGGCCAATGCTTTTCCTCTTTTTGACTGGAACTTATAGCCCCATGTTGTGTGAGGGGCGTTAAAGTCGCCGAGGATCAGGAGCGGCCTGGTCCCCGCCAACCCTTTCGCCTGACTCACGATGCGGTCAAATTCGTACTGCCGTTGTGACGGCCGACAGTACGCGCTCATTACAAATAAATTGCCCGCGCTGCCAATTTCTCTTGCATGAATTTCGACCAGCGTGTGCTCGCACCCGCCCTGCGCCGTAACATGTTGAGTTGCCGCCACGTTGCTGCGAACGAGCACCGCCGTTCCGTTCTCCGTGGGGTCCGTGTAAGTGACGTACCCCGGAAGTCTTGGTTTCCCGTTCGTCTCCTGTAGAGCAATTACATCAGGCTTGTTGTCTTGCCCGTCAATGTATAACATTAGTTCCGCTTCTTTGTTGCGAATCCCACGGCAGTTCCATTGGTAAATCACGGTGGTTTCCCCCCCGGTCTTCTTGTGCTTCTTACTTGGCTTCTGCATCATCCTTTCCGGCTGTCTCGAGTCGATTGCGCCTTTTCGCGATCGCGTTTTTTATTTTTTCGGCCCGCTCCTTTTTCAGGGACGCGAAGTGGTTCCTCACCGATGTTGAGGCTACTTTTAGCGCTTGACGTTTGTGCTTCGCCGATGACGTCTGAGGCTGACTCTCGACAGCTTTAAGTCGGTCGTCTATTTTGCTGAGCCTTTCGTTAATTTGGGAAATTGCGGCCAAAATGGCCATAAGCTCTCCTTCTCGCGGGATCTGTGTCGTTACCGTGGTCGCGGTCTCTGCGTTCGCAGTTTCCTCTCCGCTCGCGGGGCTCTCTTCGGCGTCCATCGCCTCTAGGTTATTTGCTGCACGTTGCATGGCCTCAGCCTCTCCAGCTGTCCGCCCTTGGCGGGGCGAGGGGGGGGCCCTCCGCGGCACCTTGCGCAAGCCTGCGGCGTTACTTGTCGCCGTGTTGTCTTGGGGTCCTGAATTTGCCAGGCTGCCGTTACTCGCTAGCGTTTCGATCTTATTCATAAGCGCCTGTATTTGGGCGTTCTGTTCCTGGATCTGAGCGTTTTGGCGCTCTATGATCCTCCTAAGCTCTATCACTTCGCTACTGTCCTTTTGCGGATTCGCTTGTGAGTTAAGGGGTTGGGAGGGGGTGAGGGGTGGGAATTCGGTGTCGCTGGTTAGAGCGACGGGAGACCTGTTGGTCCGGCCCACCTTTTTCTCGGCGATCCCTCGGTGTCCGGTTGACTCTGGCGACTGTTGTTGACAGCCACTGTTGTTGCTGTTGCGGCCCGGCGTGTGTGACCGGCCCCGTTGTTTGGAGGCGCTGCGGTGGGGTCCGCCTGCAGGACCTCTCTTGTCTTGGTTCCTTCTCCCGATGTCTTCTTCCTCTGCTCGGCGCCGTTCCCAGCGCCTCCGGCGGACGACGTAGGGTGTCTTGAAGCGGGCTTTGCAGGCCTTGTCCGCTGTCAGGTGTTTGCCTCCGCACAGGCCACAGTTCGGGACACATTCGTGATCTTCGGCGGGGTTGGAGATTCCGCACCCTCGGCAGATCGTGTTCGAAGGATCCGGGCACACGTCCATTCTGTGGCCCACTCTTCCGCACGCATAGCATACGTCGATTTGTTTTCTATGTAACGTGCACTCCATGAGCAGGTTGCCGTATCTCACGTATTTGGGTACTTTATGCCCTTCGAAAGCAATGACGACTGATCGGGTCTTACCGATCCGGTTTGCCTGTAGCGCCGTTGGGTTATGCTTGTGCACAACATTGTCCTGAATATCCTGGGCTGTATCCTCGAGCGGGATGCCCCTTATGACGCCCTTCACCGTGCCGTGGGGGGCCGTTTCGTAGGTACTTACTTCGTGTGCCGTGCCGCGTATGTCGATCCTTCCGACTGCAGTGTATAGGTCGGCGTTCTCTCTCTTGGAGGTGCTCACCACAACGATATTCTGCTGGAGGTTGGGGCACACGACATCTTCACTTGCTTCATTGCCGGGGATCTGTGCCGCCGCCACAATTGCACGACTTAGTTCAACGCGGGTCACGTCGCTCACGTGGAGCCCGCCTCGTGGTCGTAATACGATCTTTATGTCGCCGCGCGGCAAGTCTGGCATGCGCGCGCCCTTCAACAATTTGCCCTTGTTTATACGTTTCGCCCTTGAGTGACGTGTATCGCTGCCAGTGGCAGCCATGGCCTTGGCGCCATCTTGGTTCGTTTGAAGTACGGCATTTAGGCCTAACTTGCCCATGCCTTTGTGCCTGACCCTCTCGCCGGCAGTTTTCCAGCCTTGCGATCTTGTGCACTGGTCCGGCGGAATTTCGACGCCGTCCACCTCTACTCGCATAGCTGTAGTTATCTTAGGTCAATGCTCACTTGCGTAATCACCGATGATTCGATGTTCCGCTGGCGGCCTCACCGAGGCTCGGGCTGGGCCTACCGCTCCTCCGGCCAAGGCCGGAGTCGACGTTAGGCCCAGCTGCGGGCGCTCCTCTCGGCACACAAAAGTCCTTTAAATTTGGCAAAAGCGGTCCCCTACCTCGGAATTCGAGTTCCCGGTGGTCCACACAACTTCATGCATCCGGTCGACGCACTTTCATTAAGGTGCTACTCAAAAAATCTGGCAGTTCAATGAAAAAAACACGGAGCCCAGGTGAAACGCGTCCGCTCGCTCCGCAGGAACGCCAGATCCCCTCTGAAAACAGAGGTTCTGTAGACCAGAAAAGGGAAGGAAAAGCACCACACGCTGTTTTATCAATGCAAATAATGTCAAGTCAGCGGGTTTTTGTTAGCGTTTTCGCTGGCTTCTGGTCCTACACCTGATTACGGAATCATGAGTTTAAAATCTAGGTCGAAAGAAATATCTCGGTTCGAACCACATTTTTATCATCAATACATTCATCTGCTACTCCCTAAAAATATCAGGAGATTCACGCACGCACGCACACTCTCCCTCTCTCTTTTACACACACACACACACACACACACACACACACACACACACACACACACACACACACACACACACACACACACACACACACACACACACACACACACACACACACACACACACACACACACACACACACACACACACACACACACACACACACACACACACACACACACACACACACACACACACACACACACACACACACACACACACACACACACACACACACACACACACACACACACACACACACACACACACACACACACACACACACACACACACACACACACACACACACACACACACACACACACACACACACACACACACACACACACACACACACACACACACACACACACACACACACACACACACACACACACACACACACACACACACACACACACACACACACACACACACACACACACACACACACACACACACACACACACACACACACACACACACACACACACACACACACACACACACACACACACACACACACACACACACACACACACACACACACACACACACACACACACACACACACACACACACACACACACACACACACACACACACACACAAACAAAAATAAATCATGCTCTATCCTCTTGACAAACAGCTCGCTAAAGATATATTCGCGGTTGAATACTGGAAAATTTCTTATTTACTTCTTACGAGTGCAAAAGCATGCCTATAAAGGAAACTACTTTAAACCGCCGCGGAGGTAAACATTGTTAATGAAATTGCGACCCGTTGGGTAACAAGTAAAGATACTAGGTTACTTGGAACAGCATAGTGAGCAACTCGGCCATCAAACAGCATAGTGAACAACTCGGCCATCAACGGTTAAAGGTGCAGGATTACTAAATATACGACGCCACTTCCTGTTATCAGCCCCTGAACTTAAGGCTTCCTTTATTGCTCAATATTATCGTCTACACTTAACTGCTCTCATTATATATGAACAACTACATCATAAGAAAAAAACTTGAAATTTGTCAGAAGAGCGCATTGCGTGCCATTGGTAATATTCCGTCAACATATGCTTCGAAATACTTTCGTCAGTATAAGCATATTTGCACGGAATCCATAAACCCTTTTGTCTGGTTCGTACACAACGGTGGCCCCTTTTAGCGTGTAATTACATTGTTATGAATTTCATCAACCTTCTATCTGGCAGTTATTTATAGAGTACAATTCGAAATGACGCCTGTGGGGTGCATTACTATATTGCATGGCGTGCAGCAGCAAGTCAATTCGATACTATAGGGTTCTTCTAATCAACTTGGTGATAATCGATGCTTGTTCAGGCAAGATGTCCAAACGAGCAAGGCGTGCAACATTCTTTTGTGGCAAGAGAATGATGATGCTTGGCAACAGTGTTACGAGCTGGTATCATGCACCAACTAGCCCAACAAGCTGTAATTCTATTAGGAGCCCCGTACAGCAGAAAATTCGGCGTCGACCTTGTGAGCGAGAAACGACCGCCATGACATGGCATGTGACAGTTGGCACGTGATATGGCCAGGCACTGTTTGGTATAGACGGGTTGTGCACGAGTGTAAGGGACGTGGCTGGAGTTGGCAAGAGCTGCCGGTTATACCAGCGTCTGTGGAATTGGAATCGAACGCGAGACAATTTATTTCGAGTCATGCACGCTACCCCTGGGCCAGGCGTGCACGTTGTTTTGGGCAAAGACCAGTTCGCACTCGTTACTGGCGGGGGTTGTGCGACCGTTTTGTGGTAAAGCGGCTGTCGCAAATGGCCGCATTGATCGAAAAGCGAGATTCGCAGGCTGTTCGACCAATCCTCGATTTTCCAGCTTTGCGACTGCTGGTCTCAAACCAGTGACCAACCAGCGGCTCTGCTGAAGTAAACGGAAGTTAGCTTTACTCTAAAGCGGCCGGCTGGTTGTATTTGCAAGTGGGAACATCGGTCGAGATGAGGGGCTCCCTAGTCAATTTGACAGCCGGTCGCACGCCCTTCGAGGCGTGAAGTCTGTTATACTGAAATGTGTTGAGCTGAATCGGTTTCAAAGTGAAAGTGTTTTCTATGGTCTTATGCATCAAGCTGAAGGATTTCAAAGTAAATGTGTTTATACCTTATTGTGCGAGTGGGCCTTAATCAGTACGTATATATATATATATATATATATATACAAGTGAAAAATTGCTTCATACTGTTTCCAAGTTTATTTGTAGTCGACGTTTCGGCAGGAGCCCTGCCTTTCTCAAGTCTTCAGAAAGGCAGGGCTCCTGCCGAAACGTCGACTACAAATAAACTTGGAATTGGAAACAGTATGAAGCAATTTTTCACTTGTATGTAACCTCTAGCAACCAAGTACGTATATATATATATATATATATATATATATATATATATATATATATATTGCCACCTAGCGTTGCCAGGTGGCGCATGACTGAGTGAAGAACGACGAAGTGTCGCTTGCGGGTTTTGCGTCTGTGCTGCTCACCGCTGTTGTATCGGAGCTAACCCCTTTGCTATTCTTTATATCCTCAATCACCTTGTACGTGACATTCTGGTGGAGCTGCTGGGTAAGATCACCTATGCAAGAGTCTCCATCTGAAAGACGTCGCGCCAGCCCTGTGCCATTGGACACCCCCGTGCATCGCTGCAGTCGACGGCTCCAGGGACTGTCTCCGGAGTTTCAGCCATCACCCGCCGCCATGACATCTAGTGCTTCTGCTCAGCAGGTAACGGGCGTCGCACCGGCCTGTAACTACACCTTGCAGGCCCCTCGAGTACCGAAGCCTTTTCATGGTGACCTCTTTGAGGATGTGGAGGACTGGTTCCTTCAGTTTGAGCGTGTCGCTGCTTTGAACCAGTGGGACGATACTGCCAAACTGAGGAACGTCTACTTCAGCCTTGAGGATGGCGCCCGGATCTGGTTCGAGGACCGAGAGCAAATGTTAACATCGTGGCAGGAATTCCGTCGTCAACTGGTCGAGGCCTACACTAGCGCGGATCGTCGCGAACGTGCAGAACGTGCCATTCACTCCCGCATCCAGATGCCGAATGAGAGTGTCCAAGCATACGTCGAGGACATGACGCGCCTCTTCAGGCGAGCCGATCCCGCCATGTCCGAGGACAAAAAGGTCAGGTACTTAATGCATGGTTTGAAAGAGCAACTGTTCGCAGGACTTGTGCGCAACCCACCGTCGACTGTAAATGAATTTCTTGCGGAGGCCGCCACAATGGAAAGGGTGCTCCAACAACGTGCCGCGGCTTATAACCGACCTCTCCATACTGGCACAACTGCGGAGTCATTTGCATCTTCCGAGCGGCATCCTGATGCTTTGCGCGAACTAATTCGCAGTGTCGTGCGCGAAGAACTAAGAAAATTCTGGAACCCCCTGCAGCAATCGCCAGCTTCCGTTTCTGCTATAGTGCAAGAGGAGGTACGACAGGCGCTGAAGAGCCCTCTTTCGCCTCTAGTTACGAGCCCGCCATTGCTGTCGGGGACCGAAAACCGTCCCACATATGCGGAAGTTCTGCAGAGTCAGGCTCCTCCTTCACCGCCACCCATTCCCGCGCCGCCTACAGTTCCGCTGCCCTCGGTGCAACCAGTGCAGTACTTCAACGAACGTCCCCTGCCCCGACGCAAAGCCGACATTTGGCGCACGCCTGACCGCCGTCCACTCTGCTTCCACTGCGGTGAACCAGGCCATCTCTACCGGGATTGTCCTTATCGACGCCTCGGTCTTCAAGGCTTCCGCATCGACTCGCCTCCTCCCCGGTTTGGTCAACGACCCCGCGTTATTGAAGAGTACCTGGCGGAACAGCGTTCATCTCGTTCGCAGCGTCACTCCCGCTCCCCTTCACCAAGGCGCTCATCGACGCCCACCCAAGGCTCCTCGCGAGAGGGGCAAGGCCGCTCGTCTAGCCCTAGTCGGGAAAACTGAAAACAGCGACCTTCGGGGGCGAGGCCGCTGGTAGTCGCTGCGTTGAAGACCTCCCGTCGTCGCCGCTTCGATCCGACCGCGAGCTGCTGGTACCGTCCCCTAGGGAAGCCAAAAGCGTTTCTCTGGACATTCCTGTTATTTTAGACGGTCGCACTCCAGTCAATGCATTAGTGGACACCGGTGCGGATTATTCGATTTTGAGTGGTCGCATGGCGACTGTTTTGAGGAAGGTGCTCACTGCTTGGCCAGGTGTGTACCTTCGAACCGCCGCGGTCATATAGTTACCCCAAAGGGGATGTGCACGGCTCGTATTCAGATTAACAGATATACGTTCATCGTTAGTTGCGTCGTTTTGAGTGACTGTTCCCGTGACCTTATCCTCGGCATTGACTTTCTGCGAGAATACGGTGCAGTTATCGACCTGCGAAACAGACGTGTCACATTTTCGATGGGACAATCTGCCGAACGAGATAGTAACAGTCCTTGCAGTGCCGCACTTCGCGTTTCCGCCGGGAGCGTCTCGCTGCCGCCGCGAAGCAGTGTTCTTGTGGAAGTCACCTGTGACGATTTCCGTGCCGGCGATGCTGTAGCGGAAGCGAACCATTCACTCCTGCTTGCTCAAGGCATCTGCGCTGCTCGAAGTTTATTGTCGCTTCACAATGGCCGGGCTGCACTCCTTGTCACAAATTTTTCTAATGAGCACCGGCACTTGTTTCCGGGAACTGCTATCGCTTTCGCTGACCCTGTTACGCACGATCCGGTCTGTTTTACATCCACGGCAGTCGAAACTAATGAGCCATCTCTTGACAACATCGACATTAACTGCCTTTTGTCGAAGGAGAAACGGCGGGCCTTAGAGCTACTGTTGCTGGACTTCAAGCACTGTTTTGCTTCTTCCTCGAAGGTTCGTCAAACGCCCATCACGCAACATCGCATCATTACTTACGAAGACGCTCGCCCTATACGACAGCAGCCTTATCGTGTGTCTGCCAAAGAACGAGAAGTGATCCAGACGCAGGTTCAGGAGATGCTGGATGATGGTGTTGTACAGCCTTCACAAAGCCCGTGGTCCTCACCAGTAGTCCTGGTCAAGAAGAAAGACGGCACTCTTCGATTTTGCGTCGACTATCGGAAATTGAATAATGTGACAAAGAAAGATGTATACCCGTTGCCGCGCATCGATGACTTACTGGACAGATTGCGACGTGCGAAGTATTTTTCATCTATTGATTTGAAAAGCGGCTATTGGCAAATCGAAGTAGACGAAAGAGACCGAGAAAAAATCGCATTTGCAACTCCAGATGGCCTATATGAATTCAAAGTACTCCCATTTGGATTGTGCTCTGCCCCAGCTACATTCCCAAGGATGATGGACACCGTCCTCACTGGCCTCAAGTGGCAGATCTGTCTTGTGTACTTGGACGACGTAGTCGTTTTTTCCGAAACATTTGACCAACACCTCGAACGCCTTCGAGCTGTACTGGAAGCGCTCCGTTCTGCTGATCTCACGCTGAAGCCCGAGAAATGCCACTTCGGGTATACACAACTCAAGTTCCTTGGCCATGTTGTGAGCGCCGATGGGGTGCGCCCGGATCCCGAAAAAACTGCTGCCGTCGCACGGTTTCCCGTTCCAGCTAACAAGAGGGCTGTTCAGCTCTTTCTCGGCCTGTGCGCATATTATCGGCGGTTCATTGCGGACTTCTCTCAAATAGCGGAACCTCTAACGCGCCTCACAAGGAAGGACACCGCCTTTGTGTGGAACTCTGAGCAGCAGACGGCCTTTTCTTTGCTTCGCGAGCGCCTTCAAACATCCCCTGTTCTGGCGCACTTCGATGAAGCGGCTGACACAGAGGTGCACACTGACGCCAGTAGTATCGGTCTTGGCGCGGTCCTTGTTCAGCATCAAGACGGGATTGAGCGAGTAATCGCCTATGCTAGCCGCACACTCTCTCGCGCCGAAACGAACTACTTTACCTCGGAAAAGGAATGCTTGGCGGTCGTGTGGGCCACTATGAAGTTCCGCCCCTATCTTTACGGCCGAACATTTAAAGTCGTCACGGACCATCATTGTTTGTGCTGGCTGGCAAATCTGCGAGACCCATCGGGACGACTTGCACGCTGGAGTTTACGACTTCAGGAATTTGACATAACTATTGTTTATAAGTCAGGCCGCAAACACGAAGACGCTGACGCGCTGTCATGAGCCCCCGTTGACACTGACGATGCTGCAGCCGATGGCGACAACGGCTTTCTAGGAGCTCTCAATGCATCTGAGCTCAGGGATCGACAAAGAGCTGATCCAGACATCCTTCCATTCATCGATTATCTGGAAGGGCGTGATACGCCTCTCCCTCGACGCCTATCTCGGCACATTGGTTCATTCTGTATGCAGCAAGGCGTCTTGTATAAAAGAAACTCCCAAGGCCAAGAAAGAGCTTACCTTCTGGTAGTACCATGCGAGCTCCGTGCGGATATTCTACTTGCTTGCCACGACGAACCGACGTCTGGTCATTTGGGTTACTCACGGACGCTTGCTCGCGTCCGCAACATGTATTACTGGCCAGGACTCTCCGCAACTGTGAAACGCTATGTAAGAAGCTGTCGCGAATGCCAGCGCCGTAAAACACCGCCCCTGAAGCCTGCCGGATTTCTCAAGCCCGTTAGAGCACCACGTATTCCGTTTGACCAAATCGGCATGGACCTCCTTGGTCCTTTCCCTTTGTCGCAGGCGGGAAACAAATGGATAGTAGTCGCTACTGACTACCTGACCCGATACGCTGAGACAAAGGCAATCCCTCATGCCACAGCTTCCGAAGTAGCCGAGTTTTTCATGCATAACATAGTCTTGCGGCATGGCGCCCCTTCGTATGTCATTACCGACAGAGGGACAGCTTTCACTTCGCAGCTCATCGACCACATATTTGAGTTGAGTTACACGACGCATCGCAAGACCACAGCGTACCATCCGCAGAGCAATGGTCTTACCGAAAGGTTAAATAAGACGATTGCGGACATGTTATCAATGTACGTCGATGTGCAGCACAAAACCTGGGACGAGGTGCTGCCGTACGTCACGTTTGCGTATAATACAGCCCAACAGGAAACAACGCGCTTCACACCATTTCGACTTGTGTACGGGCGTGAAGTTCAGAGCATGCTCGATTCCATGCTCCCATGCCCAGATGATGACCAGCTTCCGCCAGATGCCCAGCAGTACGCCATCCGCGCTGAGGAAGCCCGCCAGCTTGCCCGTATGCACATCGGACGGCAGCAGACCTCTGACGCGGACCGCTACAACCTCCGGCACCGCCAGGTTCACTACAAACCTGGGGATCAAGTCTGGGTGTGGACACCAGTTCGCCGTCCAGGCTTGTCAGAGAAACTCCTTTCCCGCTACTTCGGGCCGTACAAAGTGTTGCGTCGTGTGAGTGATGTCAGTTATGAAGTTATTCCAGACGGCGCCGCACTTTCAAAACGTCGAAAGCCCAGCTCGGACATTGTGCACATTGTGCGGCTGAAGCCGTACTACCAACGATAACGCACGGCCACCTCCTGTGAAGACTCTCTTACTTTGCACACCGTTCTCACCGCCCGTGCTCACTCTTTTTTTTTTCGGAAGGGGGAGTAATGCCACCTAGCGTTGCCAGGTGGCGCATGACTGAGTGAAGAACGACGAAGTGTCGCTTGCGGGTTTTGCGTCTGTGCTGCTCACCGCTGTTGTATCGGAGCTAACCCCTTTGCTATTCTTTATATCCTCAATCACCTTGTACGTGACAATATATATATATATATATATATATATATATATATATATATATATATATATATATATATATATATATATATATAAATTATTTATTTATTTCAAAAATGACATACAAATACGAGCCTACCCAAGCCAACAATGGGCTTGTGGGGCAGCGCTCGGCAGAATGGAGCGTATGAGATAATAGAGACACAGATTAAGACACGACTGATTAAGCAAGCAGCAGACCATAGACATTAACGTTTTTGCGCCTTAAAGGGGTATAGGCACCTGATATTTGGGTTCGTGTGTTATCCTCTGCAATGATGCGTATGACACTAGTGTAAAGGTCACTACGTGATATTCCCCTACGAGAGCTGAATAATTTATGATCGAATTTCTTTTATAACCTGTTTCGGTTTCCAAAGTCGTTCTTCCATAAAGACTTGCCAAACAGTATCTGAAATTAGCAAGGTGGACCTGCGAGCAAGGACAATTCGGCGCAACAACGCCTTAGCGTGCGCGTGATTCTGGTTTTATCTCTTGCTTCGCGTTTCTGCTGTAGCACCGGACGAAGACGATAGGCGACCGCATCTGCGATCATGTGAACGATTCCAAGCCCACATCATGCTTCAATTGGTGCTTCAGCTCAGTATACTATACCAGGCCCAGTTCTAAAGACTCACGAGGTGAGAGTGGGCAGAATTGTAAACAATAAATAGGAACGCAGTACGCACAATAACTGTTTTACCAAAACTTACCCCAATCCCTATTCTACAGGAATATGCGAAGCTCAACACGCTGACAGAGCTCATTGAACAGCGAGAGGCAACAAGAAATATAAAACAAAAATATTATACCCATGGAATCCTTGAGAAATGCGGTGACAAGATAAAACCGACAATGGCTGACCCCACTCCATGGGAGTTCACGACCATTACGATGAACAAAACGACTAAGCTACGCCGTAAAATAAGCAGGCGTCTCGCCCTCTGGTTGATGTACTCCCAGGAACCTATATTTTATATACAGACGCGCTCATTATAGAAAATGGCGGCAGAACAGCAGCTACCAGGGCGACTTAGAAAGAGCTAAACGTACATAATAAATACGAAACAGATCCAACCATACCCGCTTGTGATGGAACTTTATGCAATGCGCGCTGCAATGAAGGCTATAAATAAAAAAGAGGCCATAACAGAAGCCCACATTTATGCATACTGCGCAATAAAACAACTGAAAAGAACGACAAATACACTACGTGTAACCCAGGAGATCCATGCACTTAATAAGGAAACAAAGATACACTTCCAAATACACTGGGCACAAGATAACGCTGAGAACGCTGAGCAGAGAAAAGTTGACAACCTCACAAACCAAGTTCAAAATACTAATGCACCCCCCCCCATTAGGCTACTTTTTGATGCCCGCTCCGTTGTCCCCATTCTAGTATCTATCCTCTTTGCGGAAAAGTGCACGTGCCCTCATCCCGTCGTGTACTTACCCCCTCCCTAGTAACTTAAGTAGACTGGAGGAGGTATCCATTAGAAGGATAAAGGCTGGGGCGGCCCTTACCCCGCAGGTCAAGTGTCGATTAGACTCCCAAGACATAGGACCGGTTAACTGCCCGAAAAGTTCAATACCGGCTACAGAGGTGGATGTTCGCACACCTGCTGTAGACTTATGCAGCGAGGAGGGCGTCAAGAACACGGATTCGGCAGGAAGTGGGACTGTCGGCGACGAGGGAGGAGGATTTCTTCAAGTGTAAAATAGACAACACTAAAAGCAAACGCCTTCTCCAGTTCCTGGCAGAAAACAAGTTACATGACTTTCCATAGTATACCTTATGGCAAGTTAGCGACAAAAAAAGAAGCCTGGCTCAAGAACAGGAATTAAAACAAGCGAGGTGTCAGCGATTATATCACTGTATTGTCATGCCGCGTGTGACCTAGACTTGACTGTGGCATCACAACCATCTCTCGACTGCGGAAACCGAAACCTAAACTGGCGAGAAAAGAAAGATCAATTAAACATTATTTAGCGGTCGTAGATGAAAACAAGTTCCGTATATAGGAATGTCTTACACATCATTAACAAAAAAAAAATGACACAAGATTAGGTGTCTATACTCTTTTAAAGCCACTGAACCAGCTTATGGCCCTCAAATTCTTTTAATATTGTGTTTGCATTTCTATTTAGATATTTGTGGCTGCGTAGTAAACTGCTTATTTTCACGCATGAAGCTCTTCGGGTTGCCATGAACAGGTCTTTATTTATGAATGCTTTTGAAGCAAAGTATCTCGGACAGTTTCCTTGAAGTCTGTTATACTGAAATGTGTTGAGCTGAATCGCTTTCAAAGTGAAAGTGTTTTCTAAGGTCTTATGCATCAAGCTGAAGGATTTTAAAGTAAATTTGTTTATACCTTAATGTGTTTCAAACTGAATCCGTTTTTATTTGAAGTGTTTTGAGCGGAAAAGAGCTAATTGATGACTGCCAAGTGTAGAGAGCCATTTGAATATGGTATACTGTCGCTCTTCATCCTTACTATATTTTACTAAATCTGCTTCAGAACTCTAAAACGAGGGGGGGGGGGGGGGCTTAGGCAAGACGCACTCAGGGATATTTTAACCGGCACTCCTATTTCTCCTAGAGATAAAGTTATTTAGTATTTAATTTCAAGTCATTTTTTCACCCCCAAAAATAGAATTTACCGATGTTTTACCTAATATCTCAAGATATTGTACCGTAAAAGGCCGAGGTTTGATTGGCACTCTACAAGGCAATTATCACCATCGAATAAACACTGACGGAGAACTTGCCTCGAATATGTTGGTTTGAAGGATTTGCACCAGTACAAACCTTGTGACACTAATTCGTACTAGTGAACTCAAATTGGCGACGAACCAGACGCAGGCAGTCAAGAGGGCAATCCTCATATTTCTTAGATTTATTTTCGTTTATTTTCGGCACTGGTGGTACAACGTTGGGAGGGAACCCTCGTCAAGAAATAGAAGCTATTTACAAAAGGACACGAAACTCGCGCGCGAAGTGGGGCTGGAGATCGCAGAGCAGTTGGATAGTAAGTGGTGTCAGACTAGAGGTGAATTGAATTACTTCCTGAGCGAGGTACTCTATGGGTAGCGAAGCTGGGAGAACGGCCGAGGGCGACCAGCCTGCCTGACCGGTGAAACCCATGCTACAGCAGCGTCGAAAGTGATCCCCGACGGCCTGCGAGGCAAGACCTTTCTGGCAGCAATGCCATCCCCTCTTGGAGCTCCCTGTTTCGTAACTTGTCTCATCAGAGTGGACGGGTGCTAGCTTCAGGCAGGGTCGCAGCGGGAATAAGCGCTACCATATGCTTCGAGCCCGAGTGAGCGAGTCACATTTGCGACCACTGCCTGAACACAGCGCTAGAGACGGCGGAGTAAGACCGGAGCGCAAACTTGGACGACGCTTGATTGTTCGCCCTCAAATCCAGGGTGGTGCGGCCCTCGCATTTTTCGTGTTCTCCTTAAGAACCACTGTGCCTATGAGAACGAAAAGCAGTTGCGACTGCGGAGGCAGAGAAATAAATCTCGCGCATGTCTCGAGCTTTGTGGGCACAAGGAGAGTTTCACATTTCGCGTAGGGACGCGCCGCCCTGAGAACGAGAGCTAGGTGTCCCTATTGACTTGCCCCAGGTCACGAAGCAACGTTTTGACAGTCGCTGGAGCTCCAGCCCACACAAGCTCCCTACGTGTTATCGCAATGCTGCTGACGTCGCGGCGGTTTCGTGAATGCTGTTGCGATGGGCCTACAAGGCACCATTTGCCATCGAAAAAGTGAGTGGCGCGGCCCACGGACAGCCACCGTTGAGTAAGTGGCAGGTGCCTGCGGCCCCGAAGCGAACTTTTACGCTCGCCCCTAAGGCTGCTTGTGATTAAGCCATGGTGCGCTGCAGTCTAGCTGCAGTTACGTTATGAGGAACGCCGCGCATGGACCACAGCAAAAGGCAGAGGCTGCCATATTTTCTACGAAAGTGAGTTCGACAATGTACGTTGCAGTGTGTTCTCGAAGTAACGATGTCTGGCCAGCCAGCAAACGCTCCCCAGCTTCGGGCCGTTTCTTCTGCAAACAAAACAAAAACTCTCAGCAGCTGTTGGCGCGTTACCGTAGTATTTCGTGTCTTGAAACGAGAAATGGACTACCAAGTTCGATGTTCTATCCATCACAGGAAGAATGAGTGTGTGAAGACTGTTCTGGCGGCAGGGAAAAACACTTGGTACGCTGCGCCGTGTGCTGCCTCGGAAGCAGAATGCGGCTCTCCGAAGTGGTTCGCCGGGCGCCTCGGCCTCTGCTGTGGTCAGCGCTCAATGAAAGATCAGTGCTACCGTACTACGGCGACCAGGCTCTGTAGTCTGGTAGCGGGGTTAAAGCATTGCTAGTCACAGCCTGCGTGGTGATCGTACGCCCCCTGAGGTGCTGATGCCTTGTGTGAGCGACACGGTGGCTAGGACCGCTTTGAGTGCCAACACCATCGAAGGACGTGGGCACCGCGCGAGCGCGTTGTCGCGCTCTTTACGCGGCGTGTTTAGAACGTGAGAAAGCCCTTGTGAGAAGCGCGGCACTCTCCATGAAGGGGGACCGCTGGGTTGAGAGAGAGGAAAGGCTGGAGTAGTGCGCTCCGTGCAGCCAGTGATTTCGGGCGGTGCTGCCGACGCTTATGAATGCAATATGTGTGCTGAGTATCTCGCTTTGAGGAGTTTCGGAATACTCGCCGTTGTTTTTGTCTTTTGGTTGAGGCACCTGAGGGACAGACGTCGGTGCGTGCACTTTGAGTGTACTTGACAAGGTCGGCTGGGAACCAGTGCTGAATCAATGAAAGCAGCTAGTAATACTAACTGTTTGCAGGAGTGAAGGAGGTTCCGTAAAGACTTGCCAAACAGTATTTGAAATTAGCAAGGCGGACCTGCGAGCAAGGCCTATTCGGCGCAACATCGCCTTAGCGTGAGCGTGATTCTGGTTTTATCTCTTGCCTCGCGTTTCTGCTATAGCACAGGACAAGGACGATAGGCGACCGCACCTGCGGTCATGTGAACGATTCCAAGCCCAAATTCGGTTTGTCGCCTTTGCTGCTTGGAAGAGGAATGAATGCCCTCTTATCTTGGTTCCAATAGACGGCGCCCAGGTATCCTTATTATCGGCCACTGTCCGGACTAAAACGGGACATGGCGCCCTAATATGTGCAGCGCCGCACGAAATCACAGGAGCACAGAGGGGAGACGGGAGGGGTGTTTCTAGCCCCCGTATGGGACGCCGCCTGCAGCGGACAGGCCGCCGAAGCCTCCGGGAGCAAAAGCGGATGACGTCGAGGCCTGCGGTGCGCCGCCGTAGCCTCCCGTGTTGAAGTTGAGGCCCCCGAAGCTGGCAGTGTAGCTGCTGGGGTTCGCGCCCGGGGCGAAAGCGGCGCTGCCCCCAGGATAGCCTCCGCCGAATCCGCCGGCTGGAAGACCACCACCCATGCCCCCTCCGTAGGCGCCGGGATAAGCACCCGCGTAGAAGCTGCAAGCGTACATAAAAAGTTCAAGGATATCGATGTAAAAAAGTAGTCAATTAGGCGCAAATTACACTTTCATTGGCACAAAAATCCCTAAAGCAGGTAAAGACTGTGGCCGCGTGTTCAAACGGGCAGCGTTGCTTTCGAGATTGTCCAGTACAAAAAAGTATATAAGTATTTGCAAGTCTAATGGACAGGCAGTTCTTATTTTTTTTTATGTTTATCGCGTCGCCCCCCCCCCAAAAAAAAAAAAAACAAAAGCAGCCCTGGATTGAGTTTTGGCGATTAAGGGTTCACTGATAAAAAACAATGAATACGCGGATAAAAGAAACCAGGTAAAAATAAAACGATTGTCAGCGTCTTGTCCTATGTTGTTATTTCTTTCATTATGTTTTTGTTTCTTGCGTACTGATTTCGTTTTGACGGCTGAAGCCATAGCTAGTGCTCTTCAACGATGCACATCACTACGAACACACTTGTGTACACAAAAGTACACGAGATCGCCAAAACAACGCACCACACTGCCACGCAGGACCTTTTGCTCTACCATGCCGTACAATGACGAGCAACAAAATGCGCAGAAAGCGATGGAAACTGACGGCTTCAAACGAGGCCTCCTGCACGCTGTTGTCTGTGGCTGTGAAACACTCTCCGCTTTTCGACATTCGTTTGGATGGTTCTGCCTGTAGCATACGTGACGGTCTTTCATTAGGTCAGTACTTATACTCAGCTCTCGGAGCGCCGTAATTGTTCTTAAAAGTAACAAAGGGCAAATCAAAGGGCTAGAATGCACCTTTCAAGCTTCAGTTGTTATTTGCACAGAGGACATAATTATTTAATCAACTTAAGAAAGGATGCAAAACCCGATGCTGTAATATTTCAGGAGCCTACGCTTCATTCAGAAGTTTTATTTAAGGCTAAAACGGGCCCAGCTGATTTCTCGTTGAATCAACTGGTGCACATTTTAACGCACTTCTGAGAAGAGGGAGCTGATTTTTTTTTTCGCTCAAGAACGAAGAAATGTTTGAAACAGTCCTTATGCACAGCAGAAATATAACTTCCCTGAACTAAAAATCAAATCCCCATTGCTGCATTGCATCCAGACTACAATTAGGCGAATTGCTAGGGCTTATCGCATTAGGATGACGTCGGTTCCTGAGCTCACCTAGCCATGAATTCAATCTGTTCAGGTTGGCATTAGGTGCATTGAATGGGAAGCTTGAAAAACCTGCCCTTTCTTCCTCAAGCAGCCTTTCCCAATTCCAACATGTAATGAGATGCGCGCTGACACCACGAGACATCAGGGTGGTGGAATACGTCTGGAGCACTGCACGTCATTGGTGCCCCAATAATGGGACATGTCTCCACGACAAGTAGACTTTCTAGGTTTAGGTGCTTTCGTTCTGGTTCCTGATAGGATCTAGAGTGATTATTCATCAAAATAATTTTCATACACTCAGGGGGACATCCCGCAGGAGGCCGGTCACCTTACGAAAGTAAACATTCCATGCACCATTCTCACGCAGACATTCGCGCTCATTAGATGTGTTGGCTGCTGATATATAATCAAGTACTTAGCAGTAACTGAACTTGACTATATTTGCTGAATTTAGCCGTGCCGAAAGAAATGCCCTACAGTGAAAACTGGCTTTCCCGTTTTTAGAAGAAATGGTCCCATCGCCGCCAATGACAGCGGCAAGCAGCATTCAGCGCTGAGTTGGCTACGCGCCGCCTGCGTCTGCTGGTGTTTGCGCAAAGTTCATCTACTTCAACTGCACTGCGAGCAAATGTAGTTGGAACGTCCTTGGTGCACCTGGCAGAGGGGCATCTGCGGTACCGCTGCAATCACTGAGACTTAGCTGAGCGGAAACATACTTGTGTAAACGTATGGCGGTTTACCGAAGCCCGCTAAGCGGATGTGCTGGATCTACGCGTGCGTAGGAGGCGCCCGGCAAGCTGTCGTATGTCTACGCTAGTGCGCTTTCGCTCAGCTAAATCCCTTATAACACGCGTGACGATTTCGAGCACCTTTCCCGCAGCACGGAAGCTTCATGACTCACGGGACAGCCTGCGATGGGAGGCCGTAGATGGATGGCTCCGGATGCGAGGCAAGCGGCGTCTGGCCGCCGGACTGGCTCCCGCTGTTCTCGTTCTGGTTGCCTCCGCGGAACCGCCTCATGATGGCCGCTGTAGCCATTAGCCCCAGGAGTCCCTGCTGCTGCGTCGGTAACGCCAGCAGGAGCGCGCACGCCACGGTCGCCAGGAAGAGGTGCATCGGATTCATGGTAGCTGCGAATGAACAAGGGCGTGTCGTGAATGCAGACGCCGTGTCTCAGCGAGCGTATCGAAGGTGACAGCAAGTGCAGCTTTTGTTGCCGCGCTCCGAGTTCAACTTTGCAACTTGTACAGGCAAAATGATCTTGCTCTGAAGAAATTTACTTTCGGTGTGTTCATAGCCTAAGTTATCCTAATCATGATTTGTGTTCTAATACAAAGAGCGAAAACTAGCCTATGAAATTACCGTAGGGTCGCAGCAGTTTCGGGATCGAAATGGTGGCATTTAGTATTTCCATTAGATGTATATACAAAACTCATTCTTGCTTCTCCGAAACTTCAGCAAAATATGGCCCACTATTAGCGAAGTACGGACGAGCTCGTGTTTATAACATAACTTCGCTGAAAAGCATTAAGAGCCGTGACAACCTGAGGCACATGGCGAAACATTTTAAACGCTAACACCATGTTCCACTGGGGCATTACCACTTCCTGCAAATTCGCCCTCCAAACTGACGTCGTAATTTATATTCAGGGCGTTGTGGCACTAGAAATATAATAGTCTTCTTTGACTGCGTACCACTGTAATCACTAGCACGTATAATACCTCGCGAATTTGACGTATAAATGCGAGAACAGAGGAGGAGAGGTGAGTGGAGTTTTTATTGTGAAATTTCATTAGGTGACAGACTTATAGATCAGAACTACAACTAGGAACAAAAATGGATCACTGATCCTAGACCGCGGCAGTCTCTTTGAATTCCTGTGAGGTAAAGGGATGCGAATCCCTCTTGGTGCTTGGAATAGAAAAAAAAAAGCCTTGGACAATCTTTAAGTAGTTTTTTGCAATTACCACCTGCTACCCGATAGGTTATTTGATGCCTACATAATTCTGATTCTTTGGGACTTCTGACGCCACAAGGTAAGGTATAGAAACAAACATGACCTGCTCTGAGCATAGCAGTAGTGCTGCTATTCTGTAAGTATATTGTAACCACCCTGCAACCGCCTCAGGCCAATAACAATATTAATAAATAAATAAATTGAATAATTAATAAAGAACATAAAAAGAAGGAATCACCGAGAAGTTAGTACCGAAACTGGACACTGATGGAAGCAGTATTAGCTATTTTCATTAGCGCTTATGCACAAGTGTTGAAGTGCAACCTTTTATAGCCGATGCTCGCTTTTACGATCTTCAGTGATGCGACCGACAAACCTGGAAAATGCGCAATAACGCTGCAGTTAGGAAGGGGCTACAAAAAGTTTTCTTTCTTGGCAAAAGCCAGAAGCTGCTTTGTTGAACCTATTCCGCATGTAGTCAAGTCCTCCCTTGCTCTCCCCTTGCCCGCATTCAAAGCTCAGTCAAGCAGACAGTAAAATTAAACTATGGAGGCCGCCGATCGGGGAGGGGGAGTGGCTGCCATAAATATGCCGACAGGCCATCTAGCTCTAGTTCTGTACAGCCGTACAACAGCTTCCCTATAGTAACTAGGAGCAACTTTTCCGGGTCCCCGCATGAACGAGAATTCTCCCTTGCACTTCCAGCAAAAATGCAAATGTCCCGTCCGAAAATGCACCACAGTGATTGCCTAACTCAGTGAGCACTTGCAACGCATCACGAGGGTATGGGTGAAGGAAATAGGAAAAAGAGGAGTCGCCTCTGTGGGGGCTCCTGAAAATTCCGACCAGCTGGGAGCTGCGTTCCATTGCTAGACTAGTCTAAATTTCCTGTTTTGAAAAGGTGAAGTTTCAAACTGCGTCATCTATTTCCGGTAGAGAGACCACGGAAGTTCGCATAAGATTACCCTCGCCTCTGCTACGTCCGCCGGCTCATTTTACGCCGTATTCAAGTAATAACATATGAGCACTAAATGATCTTCTAGTACAGGATGCTATAACGCTTTCGATCCTTATTCGTTTTTCTCGGCGTAAGCAGCGATTGCAAAATGCCCCTCTACGACCAAGGTCAAGGACGCATTGCCTTCGTGCTGAACCTTACACGGCAAGCAGTCGGCGAGCGGGCACATTGGGTGAAGGCCGGTCAGGAACCTTTGTCCAAGTTGTGCCACCGACTGCCTGCCGCACGCAGTATCTTCAGCATCAATGTGCCTACTGTGAATTTCCTCTTGAGTGTTGGGCCCAAGAGATAGTGAAAGGTATGCACAGCCAACTTCCTGCCAATGGTAACGAGTAGCGCATCGCTTCACCCGCAAGCTTCTTTAGAGCAAGCAACTGGACTATAATCGCTACACAGTGAGACGGACTGTTTGGCAGTTATTGAAACATTAGTCCTGCCCAATGCGTTTTCCTTTTTGTCCCTAATAAGTGCGCAACTTGCAACTGCCGTCTATTCTCCTCGACGCTTAGCGGGCCTTATTTTCTTACCTCTTCGGCGCTCTTTATTATTATTATTTTTTTTATCATGCAAAGGAATAGTCTCTATGTCGTAATCGAGAGTTGTGCGGCGGACAGTACAAATAGGCAAGGCAAATGTACAAAATGTGGACAACGTCATATCGATTACGCGATGTCCATTCCCCACTACGGCGGCTGCTATCGGCTATGCAGCCGCTGCGGTTGTCAATGACCGCTTCGGAATCGCGGTCAGCACCCAAACCGCTCGCGGCCAGACGAGGCCCAAGAACGGCTTCTCACTCCACACAAACTTCCCTCAGTGTGCAGATAACATCGGGCGATCCAGTTCAACTGACCTGCTTCACGTGACCGTCGTATAAGTTACTCATCCTGCATAAAACTTGCGCGCTGCGTGAAACTGGCGATAAGAAATGGAAAATAGTGAAACTGTAAACGAATGCTTTGCTGCCGGTTCGATACATCCTTGATGAGAATTCAGTTAGATTGTTGAAGCATCTTTCAACCGTTCGTAAACCGCTGTCCAAAGCGCAGTTCAGTCAGCTTCGAAGCAGAGGGCAGCTTTGCAGGAAAAGGGATAAGTTCATTATTGCGATCACCGCTTGAGGGGTGCGTATCTCTCATTTTCCCCTGTCCCCGCGACAGGTTATGTGCATGTAAGCGGCCTCCGGGATCATTGTCCGAGGTCTTCGGCCTCCCTCCCCCACCAACCCCCTCACCACCGTAGCGATGTCTCGGATCGGGTTCGCTGTCAGACCGGCCGCTGTAGAGACAAGCTGCCGTGCGGCCCTCATCGGACACTC
The DNA here is from genome assembly GCF_055883805.1 of Amblyomma maculatum. Lineage (NCBI taxonomy): Eukaryota > Metazoa > Arthropoda > Arachnida > Ixodida > Ixodidae > Amblyomma > Amblyomma maculatum. The sequence goes on from NC_139350.1 coordinate 133,586,293, forward strand.
GGGTCGCGCGTGACCCGTTTCCAGCGGCGAAGAGGTCGGACGCCAGTCAACCATAGTACACCTCGCCAACTAAACCAGCTCCTCCCTCCCGTCTCGCACGCGTCCACGAAATCGAGGTCAAGACGAGAGCCGGTGCACTGGCCGCAACTGCTGCTATTTACGGCCTGCCATTGGCTTGGGCGGCCAGAATGACGCCTCGCTATTACGCCCGCCCGACGTGAAACTTCCGCAACGGCCAGTTGACTGAACCCGACTCGTCTGAGGCGTCGAATGTAACTCGAACGCAACGAAAGCATTGCAAATCTTGACTACTGACGCGTTTTTTTTTTTGTTTGTGCAAAATGAGGTTCCGCTGTGCATTGCTTTCCCTGACATTGTCGGTTCGTTCTGCGTTCCTTTCGCATATATTTGAAACGTCCCTTTCCAGTGCATGTTAATATGATGAATATCATAGCATGTATATTTGAAGCTAGCAAGTGGTGATTTTAGGTAGGGCTTTCTTTTTCTTGCCAGAAAGAGTGGCTTTTAGCGCATGAAAAATAAACAAACCTGTCGTTTCCTATTTGGTAAAAGGCGTTCTTCTTACAGGAACTGGAAAGAAAAAAAAATAATCGCCGCCGGGTGCACAAACTACTTTTCCCTGCGCTGACCATTTAAAACCTGACATTCGCTCTTGAAATTCACCGTGCAAAGAGCGTGATAAATTTACGAGAACTGTAAAAACAATAGCTTTGGTAATTTAGTGGCCCCTACTGTATAAACATGTTGCATTTCATTTCAATAATATAATCGAACCTAATTGTAGTTATTTCTGCATAACACTAGCAGCATGTCCCGCTGCCATCCCATTGATAGCAATCGAATTGGTTTGTGAGAAGAGTGGTCAGTATTGGTATCAACAACAACACGCAGTTTGTTCTTGTACGAATAAAGCGATATTCTGAATCTGGCTTCACATGGATCTCAGAGGTATTGTTATGTATTCGAACAAATTATTGTTAGGACAAACCAATAAGCACTAGCCCTTTGGTAGGCGTATACGAATGACAAAGCTGCCAATGGCGAGAAGCAGTAATAAAGAAGCGAAGCAGCGCCATGACATCGCCCCCATGAGTAATGACCACACGATAAAAATAAAAAGCGCTAACGTGCACAACAGCCGGTAGAAAGAAGAAGAAATTGGTTTACAGGAAGGGAAAGGCGCAGTATCTGCCACACTTGCTTCTGCGGATACCTGCACCGCGCCAACTGCCGATAATGCCGCTTCAGAATAATCCGTCTTCCAAGACATGTCAGCGCTGGCCACTGAATGCAAGCGTTTCGTCAGCAATTAATGAGTGAGCTGAATTTAGTCGCTGTTATAGGTACTGCTGAGATTATCCTTGCGGTAAATTTTAGCGGCTGCAAAGTGCGGATGATGGAACTAAATCCCGTGCAGTAAGAGATAGTTAACTAGTGAGTTCAAATAATGGATCTCAACGCTCAAACTCCAAGCACTAAACACTGCGCTTAAACATCAGGAGCATCAGCCAATCAAGTTCTTGACTAAGGTGATGTCATGGAACAGTGCCAATAGGTGTAACAACTTCTGCACTACGGTCAAGGAGCCGCTGAAGCAAATTTTCTATTACTACTTAATGAAATAAACAGCACAGTTTTTTTTGTTTCGCATGAAGATGTAGATGAAGTTCTAAGGAAGGTACCTGGGCGTTTGGTATCACTGAACCTGCGGCGAACGGGTATTGAATATAGGCGGTAGCAGTGAACTTCGCAGAGCGAGTGCAAGGCCGTTCGCTTCAGGATGGCCGTGCATGTGCTCTGATGCGTTAAGCTGCGACACCGGCTACTCTAATTTGCCTTGCCCAGGGTGGAGATTCTTCTTGTTCCCTTCGCTCAACATAGCCGCCAAGCCTGGAATCATTTAGTGCTACAGCTTTTGCGCACATAGCTCGTAAAATATTTCTTCATAGGTATGTGCACTGAATTTTTAGGTCCTTAAGACACACTCTGAAGCAGAATGCCTCCTGGGCAATTGGTTGACGCTAACCTTAGCGGCTGATGCAGTTGATGAGAAATCCTTGCAGAATGACAGCTCGCTCGATTCTGGTAACATTTCCCTCAATACCTTAAAGCGATTCATTTCGGCGCGCTTGGCTAGTCGCAATCGAGAGGCATCTTGCGATCCTTCCTTAGCCTTCGCACAGCCCCACTGGTGGCATGGAAGCATCCTGCCAGAGGATGCGCATTAAAAGTCATCTCGTCCACACTCGAAACCTCACCACGTCCCGGCACATTGTACACTCTCGCCGGAACGGAACCGCAGTGGGGATCGGGCAGCGAGGGGACGCACACCGACCAGATGCACTGACGCCGCTCAAAAGCGCGCGATGGGCGGCCGTCCGCACGCACCACTCACCGGCTGCTGCGAGTGCTCCAAGGGGCGATCTAGGTCTGGGCCAATGCCGCGCGTCGCCTTATATACTAACCTCCATTGGCCGTGCGGCGTGTAGGCCCACGTTCTGGTTTCGGGATGCCGCCATAACGGGGAAAGAATGAGCGCCCCTTTCACGTCTGCGTTTTTCCTTTCCAAGTTCACTGGCCTCGATCGGCAAATAAATACGCGCCGCCGCCGCCGCGTTCCTTTCGGCCCGAGTTTTCGCCACAAGCCTGCGATAACCTCGGCGGGCCGCTGTCAGCCAGGAAGCCCCATCGTGCACACACCTCACGTGAGCCATCCCTGCCCGGGTGGAAGAGCTCGCCACGGCCATGACACAGATACTATTGCCCAAGTTTACGCTGTGTAGTGTGCCGGCGAACTTGATAGGGGCGGGGGGGGGGGGGAGGGGGGGGGGGGGCTCAACCCGTCGGAGGTCGGTTACAGATATACCGAGTTGATGGGGTGGACCGTCTTCCCTTTATTTTTTACCATCAAGCCCTGGAACAGCTCCTATTCTAGTGACATATAGGTAAACGCTGCAACTATGCAGGCGACAATAATTAGAGTCCTTCTTGGGATTCGTCGCGTGACAATAAAATTACAGAAACCAACACGGAATAATTTAGGCGTGCGATGCTGTAAGAAGGTAACATTGCAGCCGCTCGACCAAATTCATTTGATTCTTTAACCAGAAAAAGTGCGATATTAGATCAAGGCGTGTTTTGTGGGTATGAGCAAGGCTCGGCCGTAAGTTGAAATTTTGAACGATATAGAATGCGATATTTAGTTAAGATCGGCGAAAGTGCGAATGAATGCAATTTTACCCGGAACTGAATAGCACGAAAGCGAACATGCATTTCTTTGCACAGCAGGTTCGTAACCTGTCGCTTACACGTAAGCACGTTGCCTTTGGTGACTTGAAGCTTCATCCTATGACATTTCATATACCTGGACAGCACAAATTAGGCCATGTGGCAGGAATATTTAGGTACTCAACAACGCCATGAAGTTGCGCAACGGCTTCGTAGGAGCTTCACTTTAAGCAGGTGGTGTTAATTGATATGAATACGCTTCTTCCTTTTGTGGATGGGAATGGTGCGTGTTGCGAGTGGAACGCTTATGCTCAGGCAATTTTTGCTCGCATTACCCATGCAATGATGGCGACGTACAAGCTGCATACCACTGTTTCCGCCACCATGCATCGTTTGAGGCTCAATGGGATTCCCAGCCCACGTCCGGGCCCGAGTAGTGGTGCGTGTCGTCTATGACTGCGTCTTCCGCGACCACGAAGTTGTCGCGCTAGACCGCTCAAGCGATCCGTCAGGTTCGACGGCAGACATCAGGGGATATGGATGCGTACTTTGGGGCTGGTGACAGACCTTGAGTTAGCACTAACAGCTTACTAATTCAACTACTGACAGCCACGTAAAAATCTGCTTCAGAAATATGTCGAATTAACCAAGAGCGGCGTCCTGTATGATGGAGCAGAACCTCCTAACCCTTTGCCACGACGATGTGTACATTCAGGCGCCGCTAGAGATTTCTCTGCACAGTTTTTTCTCTCTATCAAACTAATGTACTCAAAACTTTAGGTATATATATATATATATATTCCCAAGCATTTCACCCCAGAAGAGCCGAGCCAGACCGGGGGAAAGCTTGTACCCATTTAAAAACCGGTGGGTAACCGGCGGCACCAGGGATCGAACCCAGTACCTCCCGAATGCGAGGCGGATGCTCTACCACAAGGCCACCGCTATATATATATATATATATATATATATATATATATATATATATATATATATATATATATATATATATATATATATATATATATATATATATATATATATATATATATATATATATATATATATATATATATATATATATATATATATATATATATATATTCTTTGCTTGCGTTCTTACGATCACAGCCCAAAGCCCCTCCTTCATAGGATGTCATGCTTTACTTGCACTGATCTTTTTCCTGTTTGTCAGTTTCTCACGATCATATTGCTTCCCACCGTAACATGGACTGATCATTACAACTTATCCAATAACATTGCACACGATTCTTTGTGTAATCAACACTGTTACGAACAATTAACTTCTTTAACTGCTTCTCTTTGTCCCCATAGCATTGAGCACACAATCGAGTTTTGTCACCATGCCGCGATTTGAGTGACTGTTTACTTTTGTTTTGTACCGCGCTAAATCACAGTTATATTTCACTGTCAAATTCTACTGACGGGTTATCTGCTACTGTCGCCTACAAATGAAAATGATATTTCAGTAGATGAATCCCCCCTCCCCCTCCTGAATATTACAGGATTAAGTGTGGCATGTACTCCACCCATTCTAACCTCGTGATATTTTGTTTTGTGCGCTGACAGTGACAACAAACTTTTAAGTGATGTATCTTCTTTTCTTTGTGCAACATATTAAGATGCATGACCTAAGCGCAACACGTGTCATTCTGTCAATATACCTTGTACCGCCATTACATCACGCGTGTGGAATCTTGTTTTGATATTTTGATGTTTATTTGTTGATAGTGGCTGGTCACGTATTCTTCGATTGTGCATGTATATAAGAAATGGGAACCGACAGCTTCTTTCTACATTCCTTGACAAAGGCCGGACCCCGACCGAAACGTCGGATTAAAGTGCTGTTTTTTTCCACCGTGTGTCACCTCCTTTAAGTTTATATATATATATATATATATATATATATATATATATATATATATATATATATATATATATATTTATATATATATATATATATATATATATATATATATATATATATAAACGCAGAAAACAACGATACTGACAAACCTTCCGTGCATATAATTGATCACAAAGGACCAAATAGGTTATCTGTTTTGAAATATTTCGCTTTCTGCATTCACATTTCGATATAAAAAGGCTGTTGCACTAGGCGAAGGGTGCTACAATCATTTGAAACAAATTAATCACTCCTATACCTGCTGTACACTCCTAGAAGAAAAAATATCTGAAAATATCTTTTAACCAAATCTGTATTAAGCCCACGGTCCTAGTTCAAGGTTTAGTATATTGTACAAAAATAAAACTGCAGGGACACAACAAAACTTTGTTTAGAGGCCAAATATTAAGCTATTTGCTTTATTTTCCAGAAAGCTCGCTTGTTTAGCCAATATCAAAACATTTCGGCCTCGCGCGTTCGTTTCTATTGGTCATTCAATTATTTCAACCTCTCGCTATCGCGCTTTCAGTGTCAGCACAACTGTCTACTTAGCGTATTGATAAAAATAATTCTTCGTACTCATGCACAAATTATTTGTTGAAACAATTTTGTAATATGTTTATAGAATTCTGTCAGCGTGGTCTAGATGCATTAAACTTACGGCTATACACTAATCTTAGGTGTCGATAGACTTCTTATGTATATATTTAGGATTGTCTAGAAAGTCTAGAGTTTCTATACACGAACGGAAATGACGGCTGTTGTAGACCTCTCAATGAATGTCTTCAGGGTATCTCTGAACAGAAGGAAATGAAAGAAATATAGATTCTTTCTATAGTTAATCAGTACATAGTCTACAGCTATAAGTAATAGGTGTGAAGGATAAGAACGAAGCCAATAAAAATGAAGTCCATAGACTATTTTAGGACCCTCCCGAAACGAAACGAGAACTGAAAAAAAAAAAATAAATGTGTTTGACCCCAGAGTTTTCGTTAAATATTCATCGGGCTGTGACATACAGCGCAAATAATTATAACACTGGCCTCTTTGTTGAGCATCCGTCACGCGCACGGGTGGTACCCGTGTGCACATCCGAGACCCCTTCGTCTTTCAATGCGTGCAGGCTCGCCCTGGCCAATTTCTAGCCTTTCCCAGGGTGAGAAACGCATTCTAAAGCGAACTCCGCTACGTTGTCAACAGCAGGTGGGTGTTCGACATTCGACGACAGAATAGATGACAGGCTCGGACGCGAAACGCCGCAAAAAACGAGCTGGCTCCTAAAGAATTAATGAAACACGCTCCTATTTTCGACTGTGGTTTTCAAAACTACTGGTAGATTAACACTAATTGTCTATAAACCTAACGGTCGTAGCAGAGCGGCGTGTCATGAAAACTGTACCAGGAACATCATTCTTGCTCACATGTGCTTTTTTCTTTTTTTGCTGTGCTTGCACTCATGATTCCGCCGCTTCCGCGTTCAAAGCTAGCGTTGATAGGCTTCTCTCAATTTTGGCATGCATCCGTCGAGACGTACTCACACCACCGCGCACCACCACCTTACGGTGTACTCCAGTTGAGGATCTAGAGCACTTTTTTCGTGCGGCACGATGCCAAAAGTGCCTTTTAGTGAACTGCATGTATTGAAATTATACATTCCTATTGGTTGACAGGAATAGTGTGGTCCTTCGTTCATTCAGGGTTCATGTGGATCACAGGTTAGAATGCGTCATTAGAGAGAGCAGAGACCAAAGTAGAGCAGACCGCTAAAAGCAAGGTTGCAACACTTGCGGGGCTCGAAATTTAAATGCATAAATAGATAAAAAATTAGCTTCAAGCTCTTTGCTGAATGCTCAAATCGCCATTATGCACGATAATTTAATCGTGCGGAAAACGGCGTGCATGGCGGTCGGAGAAATTTGAGCAATTAAGAGAGCGAGACTAGACACTCAGAGAGGACAATTAAGTGAACACTGCCACGAAAGCGGTCACATTCCCTGCATTTTCTACCAAGCAACTCTACCGGAGGTGAGCTAGCCAACTTGTCCGTGAAATTTTACCTAGTTTACAATTGGTTAAGCAGACGTCAGGTGTGTTTGTTCTTGCTGCATTAAGCTATAAAAACTGGCCTTTTCATAACGATCGATGGCATCGTGGTTTTTGCGTTGCCAAAAATTTGCCAGCTTCCTGGAACTTGCTTTAGGATTACACTCGGCCATTGTTTTAAATGTATCTTTACCGTTTCGACCAAAGGGCTGTAAGATGCTCCGCAGAAATCCAGAGCGCCAAAACACTATGAAAACGATAAGCAATTTTCGTGAATTTGCATGTTTATAGCTATTTTTCTAGCTGAAGAAAAACAGCGCGACTTAGACAAGGACTGAAGGAAGACACATGGGCGGGTCACTAAAACTGCATACCAGCTTGCCCAAGAATCAGGTCTATTTTGTCACCGCGCTTCGTAATGAACCACTCTCAAGCTACGTAGTCGACGCTACGGGATGTTATTAAAGAGCGCCCGGGTGAACGGTTACGAAAGGTAAACAAGAGGAAAAAGGTGCAAATTTATGTATACCCCACCAATTCTTTTGAAGTATCCCACGGCCAATAAGCGTCCGGCTTATCAGCACCTTATCGCCCCTAATAGCTGAGAAACCATGGAGAATAAGCGCTTGCGCGCGAGCTTTCACCCGTTGCGAGTTACATAGGCGGGGCTCTTCACGGGAACTCTACATAAGCCCTGCAACTATTTCCTCGAAGAGCTTACTGGGCGATGTGAGAAAGCAGAGGCTCTGAAACAAGACCACTTATTTTTTTCAGGCTATATGGCAAAATTGCGCATGCATCAAAAGCAATGAATAAAACGTGCACAACAGGACGAATGCATTAACCAAGGAAAAAGCGTAAAGATGCGCGGTTGGACTTCAAAGTTCAAAGAAGTATGCGCTGACTCGGAGTGTTTATTTATTTATTTTTCCTCGGGGTACATAGCACGCACAGAGGGGAAGGTAATTCAGAAAAATAAATGAAGAACATGAAACATAATTAAGATATAATGCAAAACAGTAAAGGTAAAAGTTATTGTGGTTAGCAATTTTCTTTGAACAAACTATTTCGTGAACAATAATATGAAAACGAGTACACCGAAACAATAATAAGCAGATTAAGTAGAAACACTGGACTTAAATAATTAGGCTTGTGGGGACCTTTATAGGCTTAATTGATTCACTGATGCTATGTGGGCGCTCTTTATACCTTCCGTGTGCATTCGCGGGCCTGTGTGATACCCACGTAAGAAAGTGTGTACCGATGTGCATGCGTTTAACCTAAGGCATTGTCCATGGTTCAGTGGATGAGGTGCACCTGGGAATCATTTAGGCTTACTGTGTATAGTATCGAGCGTGTCTTAGGAACCAACAAAGTAGATAAATAAAAATTGCTACCTAAGTTCGCGTAAGTTATATGTGTGAATATTCGCGTGCAGGACAAATCCACGTGCACAGAGACAGATGGGCAAAAAGACACACGAAAGGAAATGGCTCTTGAAGCCTTACGGCGCGGGTTTTCTTTCCTTCGGATACGACCAAACATGAATGCACAATGCCATCTTTAAGGACTCTTTCTTGAGGCTTTAGTGCCTGTATTTGCGCAGCACTTTCCCTTTCTGGGATTGGAGGCAAGGGCCCTCACGGCGTTTGGACGAGGTCAGAACTTGTTTGTTCGTGTCGTCCCTCTCGGCGCCAATTCGCCTTTTGATAGAGTGCAACGGAGAAAAGCAACTTTTCCCCTTCTTACAAAATACCAAAACATTATTTCAATATATTAGGTAGAAAAGATTAAAATTAAATAGTTACCAATGACAGATAGCGTCGAGGACGCGTTAACAAAATTTCCTAGCACATAGCAAGGGCTTATGTTTCAGCAGTTGTTCTCTATCACTATTTCTTTGAAACTGGAAAACGATGCTACCGCATGTAAACGCGTCTCAGAGCATGGAACTTCGGCTTGGTAAGCATGAACGTCTTGTATTACGTCTCCTACTCACCGATACTCGACACACAATCGCAAAACGTTATCATCGACCGGTCGCCTTCCGGTGAAATGCGATAAAACGTGGTGGCTAAGACGTAATACCTACCTAGAATAATTGGGCGTCTACTGGAAATATCTTGAGACTTTGGAGTTTCCCTTGGCAATGCTTCTTTTGCAAGTTGAGGGGGCAGTGAATTGAGCCTGTATCCACTGGACACTGCTCTCGCACAGAAAACGAAGAAATATTAAGATATAGGGAGGGTAAATAAAAATAAATACCCATGTTCCTCGACTCCGATTGATTTTGCAAGTTAAAATGTACGCTCAGAAACCTGTATCATTGCAGGGATCACATAGTTAACGTGAAGACTAGCGGGGAACCGGACCTTTTCGATAAGGACGTCGCAAATTTAAACAGGCAGGCACCCCGCCTGCCTGTTTAAATTTGCGAGTTTTTTAGTGCAGTTTTCTTACCCCTAAATGCTTGTTTTGATGCGGGTGTAATGTGAGCAAACTGTCGAAGGGAAATAAATTCTTACCGAGCGAGAAACTTGGATCCCGTGGTCTTGAGTGAACCCTTAAAAAATGTTTTTTAGACCCGCGTTTACATTTCCTCCGCTGCTACTGAGGAGGGAAATTATGCTTCGGTTGCTGAACGCAATTCGAGCAGTTCTTATGGTGAGATGTTCGAGGAAAGGTGACGAGCGTATGTAATACCTGTATGCTTAAGAGTAACACAGACACGCGAATCGCAGATAAACTCGATTTTCGCTGCGGGTTTACCGCGAAGTTTCAACAAAGAGATAAAAGGCACACTTGTAATGGAATCAGCGTTAAAGTAGCGCAGCCTCTTCAGCCTGTGCACACCATTACGGCTTTCGAGTGTGGTGCAACAGCTTCTCGCCAGATAAGGGAAATGAGCACACACGTCTTCTTGCTGCCACTTCCTCGATGCAGTTTCAACAGAAGGATTCAGTGCTCGTGAGCCACGGAGGATTTCGCGGGACCCGTGTGGAGTTTGGGGTTTTTTCGCCTCCATTGAGTGCTAGAAGCGCATTCTGGATACTGCAGCAGCAGGACCCTAGGAGGCTCCGTTGAGGCGGAAAGTGCGGAAAGCTGGGCAAAATGCGACGCACATTTGCACATCATCGCTATCTATTCTTTATTGACAGATAAACAAACGAGCACACATTATGCTCTAACGTCATAGCATTACGTTCATATATTATGGGAAGGCGGGCTGGGTAGGAACGCAGTAAAATTTAATAACATATAACGGTTAAAAATGTATTTTGCCCTACACATTCGCTAAAAGAAGACAGTGTACGGGAAACAAAAGGAGACGCCATTATAAACCGACACATCACCTAGAATTCAGGCGCGAGAGGTGCGGTGGTCGAACATCTATACAATCGTTGCGATGCTATTGGAAGACAGGCGCAGAGCTCAGGCAGGACTCAGCAAAGTTTTTTTTTTTGTTTTTCCGTGGCCCAATGAAATTTCAGTTTCTTCCGCCAGGCACGCGTGCAGCGTGGCTACGCGATGTTTACGAATTTTCCGCCTTCATCATCACCATCATCATTAGCCTGACTATACCCACTGCAGGGCGAAGGCCTCTCCCATATTTCTCCAATCAACCCGGTTCTGTGCTAGCTGCATCCACTTGACCCCTGCGAACCTCTTAACCTCATCCGCCCACCTAACTTTCTGCCGCCCCCTGCTACGCTTTCCTTCCCTTGGAATCCAGTTTGTTACCCTAAGCGACCATCGGTTATCCTCTCTTTGCACTACATGTCCTGCCCTTGTCCATTTCTTCTTTTTGATTTCTACTAGAATGTCAGTAACTTGAGTTACTTCTCTGACCCACTCTGCACGCTTCCTATCTCTTATTGTCACCCCTACCATTTTTCGTTCCATAGCCCTCTGCGTTGTCCTCAACTTAAGTAGAACCCTCTTGGTTAGCCTCCACGTTTCAGCCCCATAGGTGAGTACAGGTCTTCATCGCAACGGTTTTTCTGTGTAGTGTAAGAGTTGTTCTTTGGATCAGACATGCTCAATGAAGATGTGATTTCATTTTGTTAGTATATTGGGAGACCGCAGTGGAGGACGCCGTAAATTTTGACTCCTCGGGTTCTTAAGCATGCAGTGACACTACAGAATACACGAGCGTTTTGCTTTCACTTGCAGCGAAAAGTGGCAGTCGAGTCCGGGGTCAAACCCGCGGCCTTGGGATCACCAGACGGCCTCCCTAGCCACTTTGCCACTGCAGTGGACAGCAGCCATTGCTTGAGCGCAGCGCCCTAGATTTTGAAGGTGCCGAACCAACACCTTTCTAGCTGCCTCGTCGCACATCTCGCAGCATATGCGGCGTAGTGCACCTCGCAGATGTCACTATACGCAAATGCGCTCGTCTGATGTAGCTCGGTCCGCACAATGCCTGTCTAAGAAGGTAGTTTCAGCGCCAATTATGTCGATGAACATGAATCTTTTTGGGGATCGGGCAATGACGGCCATAAGGTAGTTTTCAATGACCATTGAACTCGATGGGTATTGATGTAGTGCAGCTTCGTGAGGGGCCATTGCAGTCTCAGGGACCACTAGATGCAGCCCCGCACTCACCATGCGTGAAAAAGAAGACGGAGGAACTTAAAACCGATAAACATAGCTATCTGTCCCGGCGAGGGTGGTGCAGTGGTTAGCGTGCTCGACTACTGCGTCCTAAGATGCGAGATCGAATCCCGGCCGTGGCAACCGCTTTTTGATGAAGGCGAAAACAAGGCGCCCGTGTGCTGTGCGATGTCAGTGCACGTAAAGAACCCCAGGTGATCGAAATTTCCTGAGCCCTCCACTACCGCATCTTTCGTAGCCTGAGTGGCTTTGGAGCGTTAAACCCCACAAACCAAACCGAACTCAAAATTAATTTCTGGTTTATTTATAAAATTCAAGACTTCATAAACGAGTTCATAAATTTTTTCATTTGGTAGATAAAGTCATCGCTCTGCATTTGGTGCGGTGCTGAAATGTAAACAAACTGACGCTTTTCTGCAGCGTGCTGCAGCATTATGACCTTGTTTGCATTTGAGCGCACTTTGCGAGAGTTGAGATCAAGTTCGTTTATGGCCTGAAGCTAAACCAACGTCACAAAAAAGAGGCTCATAAGTGCTGTAACAATATAGGCCACTAACGCGGCACATAGAACCATCGAGTTCTGGCAGCTTCGCGGGGGCAAATATATGCTTCTGATGATACGTGTGAAACAAATTGGACATAGTTGCCCCAACGTTGTTCCGCCGCATACTGCCTGTAGTTTATGCCAAGGGGTGAATTGAATATCCTTCGCCGAACAGTCTTTCAGTTAAAAGAACTTGGTGGAATATTAGCCCTATAGTGTGTGTGTGTGTGTGTGTGTGTGTGTGTGTGTGTGTGTGTGTGTGTGTGTGTGTGTGTGTGTGTGTGTGTGTGTGTGTGTGTGTGTGTGTGTGTGTGTGTGTGTGTGTGTGTGTGTGTGTGTGTGTGTGTGTGTGTGTGTGTGTGTGTGTGTGTGTGTGTGTGTGTGTGTGTGTGTGTGTGTGTGTGTGTGTGTGTGTGTGTGTGTGTGTGTGTGTGTGTGTGTGTGTGTGTGTGTGTGTGTGTGTGTGTGTGTGTGTGTGTGTGTGTGTGTGTGTGTGTGTGTGTGTGTGTGTGTGTGTGTGTGTGTGTGTGTGTGTGTGTGTGTGTGTGTGTGTGTGTGTGTGTGTGTGTGTGTGTGTGTGTGTGTGTGTGTGTGTGTGTGTGTGTGTGTGTGTGTGTGTGTGTGTGTGTGTGTGTGTGTGTGTGTGTGTGTGTGTGTGTGTGTGTGTGTGTGTGTGTGTGTGTGTGTGTGTGTGTGTGTGTGTGTGTGTGTGTGTGTGTGTGTGTGTGTGTGTGTGTGTGTGTGTGTGTGTGTGTGTGTGTGTGTGTGTGTGTGTGTGTGTGTGTGTGTGTGTGTGTGTGTGTGTGTGTGTGTGTGTGTGTGTGTGTGTGTGTGTGTGTGTGTGTGTGTGTGTGTGTGTGTGTGTGTGTGTGTGTGTGTGTGTGTGTGTGTGTGTGTGTGTGTGTGTGTGTGTGTGTGTGTGTGTGTGTGTGTGTGTGTGTGTGTGTGTGTGTGTGTGTGTGTGTGTGTGTGTGTGTGTGTGTGTGTGTGTGTGTGTGTGTGTGTGTGTGTGTGTGTGTGTGTGTGTGTGTGTGTGTGTGTGTGTGTGTGTGTGTGTGTGTGTGTGTGTGTGTGTGTGTGTGTGTGTGTGTGTGTGTGTGTGTGTGTGTGTGTGTGTGTGTGTGTGTGTGTGTGTGTGTGTGTGTGTGTGTGTGTGTGCGCGCGCGTGTGTGCGTGCTGTTCCATTCCGTAATTTCAGTCACGTCTAGCGCCACCAATGTGATCACGCGCTCACTACTCAACAATCATTGGAATTCGCCGTGTGGCGGTGGTGCATCTGTATAACTCTAAAAAATCTAAGTGGCCATTGACTCGGTGGGCATTGAGATTGCCCGTGCGCTAGATTAATTAGGTACCTTCGATTCCTAGCGATTCTCATCTAGGCCCAAGCATTTCACCACGCAACAGCCGCGAGCAAGGCCGAAATAAATCTTGTGCCTATTGCAAAATGGGTGGGTACCCGATGACACAAGGGATCGAGCACAGCGCCTCCTGAATACGAGGTTGGGGCTCAACAATGATGGCATCGCTTCTTCCTCATCGTGAGTCGGGTTAAATGGCAGATCCCCAGCTGGCAGAAGCAAATGCTGCCTTCGTCAAAAGTAAGCGGCTCTTACGGATGCCGGGCGCAAAGCAAAGGCATCCGTATATTTTAACGATAATGAAGGTATATTTTAACGATATTTGCTATGTGTCGCTTTTCCGCCATCAAACTCACATGGACAGTTAATGGAACTGTTACTAAGTACCTGGGGACTAAATGCAATCACCTGGAGGTTCTTTCGCTTTGCGGAGCAGATGACAGTTTTCCATTTCTCGCTCATGTAAATACAGGAGCCGTGCCGGGTATTGCACGTATACCACCTTGGGTTGAGCAGCCAAACGTCGTACTGCAAAGCAAATGCAGTCAGTCATAAGTGACGCTATGCTATGGTTTAAATTTAATAGAACTTGGAGTGCAATGAAGGCAGAAAAATTACAAATTATTTATCTTGGTATATGTAAAACGCGATTAAGGTGAGTTAACACGTCGCGTTCCTCTTCGGTCTCGGTTGCATTTCGAGACTTCGTTTTCAAATTCGAGCAGGCTTCTGTGAAAGATCTGCGAGAGCAGTGAGTGACAACCTTAGGGGTAGCGCAGAATAAAATTTTGGAGTCACTTGAAGCACCTTCAAAGAGCAATGCGACCGCGGTATTTTTACATCTATTGCCTATGGATGGAAGTTGATGAAGACGGCTACATGCGCACCTGATCTGTTGGTGCCGCCGAGGATTTGACGCCAACCTGCGGCGACATATTGTTTTATTTTTGTGTATTGCAACCTCAAATTCCGCCTGTCAGCTGCCGCTTGCTAGAGGCCAACGACCGAACTTTATAGATGGGCAAATGAGAGTTGAAGCGCCGGCCGAATACCACCTTCATGAACCACTTACAAAGACCAGACGTATAGAATTACTCGATATATGCAAATTCGGGTCCTAATTGGCTGCCCTCTAGCATCCTCAACTACCGGTTGCAATGACAGGACCTATAAAGGCAAAATCGGCGAATACGAGTTCTAGTCCTGGCCCTATAAAGCTATTCTGCGTCGGCTGCGCTGTCATTCGTGCGCAGCTCCCGAATGCCAGTCGCGGTCGGTGGACTTCATGTTACTCTTGTTGGGATTTCCCATTTGCCGAGACTGAGACGTTGGGAGAGGAAATTCCCCCTCTCATTTGTAGCCAACAGAAGTGGGAGACCGAATTATGACTGGCTCAGCAAAAGCAAATATAGAAAGCGAATACAAAGGAATGAAGTTGGAGTGAAATAAATTCAGAATTCGATTATATTCACGAGCGAAGGGAAAATAATAGCATTGATTTAACTGTTTTGAACCGAGTTGGACGACCGACAGCTCCGAGTATCACCCTTCGGGTACTTTCGTTCACAATCTCGTTGCCGGTTGTCAGCGATTGTTAATAAAAAAATAGCGGAAAGAGGAAGACGTAAGACAAGATAAAAGGAAGCTACAGGGAAATCGCTTCTCCTGTAGCTTCCTTTTATCTTGTTTTATGTCTTCCTATTTGCGCTGTATTTTACTGACAACGGATGTTTACCAACTCTCCCAATAAAGTATGCTGGTTGTCAGTGAGCCTAGCCTCTCCTTCATGCATTGTTTCCGCCTCTTGTTTTGCTGGCTTTCCTGGTCGTTTCTTGGCCACTTCGTCTTCCCGACGAACTATATCAGCTCGATCCAGCTATTCCGTTGTTCATTTTCGATACTGCCGAGGTGTAGCACCGTAAGACGCACAGTCTGACGGCCCCAATTTCTCGTCCGTATGACTGGCGAAGTAACGCTCGGCTGCAGCTTTTATACAAAGGATCAAAGGTTATAAATAATATTAGGGCGGACCGACCTAGTTGCTAAGCGTTGCAGTGGGTTGACCTTGTAAGCCTCAGGTAAATTTGTGCACCGGACAAGATTTTGTTAAGCTCAGCTGTCGCTCTAAACTCCTATCGCATTTTCTCCGTATCAATCCAATTGATCGAACAAGTTTGTTTCAACTGCACTCCATCTTATTGTCTGCCGTTGGTACTACCCTTCTCAGCAATAATTTGATATGCGACCTGACTTCTGTCAATGAGCAAGGCAGCAAAGGTAAAAGTGGAGATAGTTAAAGCATAGTAATCATTACTGAAGTGCCACGAGCACAAAATTTTGGTGTGGTGCATCGGAGAGCATTACCGGATAGCTTCCGTAGAACGGGCTGAAGATTGGACTACGCAGGGTAGCAAGTGCGTAATGAACAATCTTTCTGCTAGTGCGTCCAAAACAAATAGCCCTGCCAGAGTGGCGTAGTCGTTACGGTGCTCGACTACTGTGCCCAAGGATGCGGGATCGAACCCCGGCCTCGGCGGCCGCTTTTCTCTGGAGGCCAAAAGAGGCGCCCGTGTGCTGTGCGATGTCAGTGCATCTTAAAGAACCCCAGCCCAGGTGGTAGAAATTTCCAGAGTCCTCCACTACGGCGTCTCTCATAGCCTGAGTCGCTTTTTGACGTTAAACCCCATAAACCATACCAAACGAATTAAAATTGACTGGAATGATTTAACACGGAATGTTCCGCTAAAGTTCTCTTTAAACATTCGTGAATTTGGTTGATATTTTTAGACTGCCAGGAACAGTATTCTAGCGTAGTTATTCCCGAAAGCTACATTCTATACAATTTTACCAAAAATTAAATTCGCGACAAGTTTAAAAGGCAAGGCATGAGAGCACGATAGACTGTGGGTGGCACCGAAAAACCGCCACCTCATATGAGTCAAGTAGTAGTCTGAAATTCATGATGTTGAATTTTACCTAGACAAACAGAAGGCATACGAGAGTATGGAATTTGTATCCTGCATAAAATTCCTAAATAAAAGAAAAACATTAGCAATCGATGAATTAGGTCGACGAACTTGGATGAGTTTGCAGCGCGACTCGGCTGGGACTGAGCAGCCATTGTTGCGTCGCGCCAGCATTGCTGTTTCTCCCAGCTCCAATAAGGGATATTCAAAAAGGTCCCCCATCTTGGAAGAAAAACGCGAGCTAATACCCGCCATCTGATAGCACGAAATGCACGAAATGCTCCGAAAGTACCAACACATTTGCTTCCAAAGTAGGCGAAGACGTGAGAGGCAAACAATTCGGCCCTAGTTCAGATCTTCACAAATGACGCAAGTGACCAGGACGAAGCAAAATGTAAAATAAAGACTGTCGCACACAACCAGCAGTAATCTCAAACAGAGCAGAGTTCCATTTAAAAAGTGCCAGAGTTGATAGAAAAACAGGCCCAGGAAATTCAGCCACTCGCACTGCACTACTCCAAAGGACGAGCTAACTGAAGTTAGCATGGTCAAATAAAAATGGAATAAAAATAACGCTGCCCAGACCGCACCGTCAAAAGCGCAACGGGCCTAAACCAATGTAAAATAAGGAATGGGCAAAAAATAAAATCTTGAATTGCAGATAAGAATGAAACACAGCAAAAAGGAAAGGGGAAGGGGCGATTGTACGTCAAAGCTATGGAGGTGTTTGAAGACGACAAAATGTCATTTCGTTTTTCTCGTACATATAACCCTAACCCCCCCCCCCCCTTTTTTTCATATGTAGGTTGCCTTCCCATTTGTTTATTTTACTATTGCTTGATAATTTGTCAATCATATCTTCTGGAAATATGGAAAGTGATAGATTTAATTATGTCAGTGTAGAGCTACTATATTTGTATACAGATTTACTGTTACTGAATGGAAGGAGAGGCGATGGTTAATTGAACTACAGCAAACAAAAACTGTAGTTTGCAAGTTAGAAGGTCACAACTACGTAGAAATATCGGAGACTGCCGCCTTCCGCAGCGTTTGGGCCGTTTTAAGGAATCAAGTGAGGAGTTCAGGTTTGCACAGGGTTAGAGCGTTCTACGATTAAGAGTACTTTGTTGCGCTGATGAAATATATCTTCCCAGATCAGCTTCTTTGGCGTGAACGTCGACACAGAAGAAACCTCAACGGGAGCAGTAGGCATTACGCTGTTGCCTGCCAGACGGACAAGTGTGCGCGCAACACGCCGTCAGTGTTGCATCAGAAAACATGGGAAGCAAAACGAGGTCTGCTGTCAGTTTCAGAATACACACTGAAGGCGGCTGTTACACGACGGAGAGCTAGCATCCTTCCGAGGCGGAAGATGTTCAACCTCGTAACACACCGCAACCAGCAGCGAAAATCCGACTGCGACCAGCCCCACATAGCGGTCGCTATTTGCATTGCCAGAACATTTAGCATTTTTAATATCCTCTCTTCATGATGGTGTCTATTCGTCTATACCGTGACATCTGGAGAAAGCCGGTGAAAGCCACGGTATAGAAAGCCGGTGAAAGCCAAGTTCCCAATAAAAAAAAAAATTTTACCCTTCGACCTTTCAGAAAGCAGTATTTTTCCCACACGTGAAGCCTGCTTGTTAAAGCGAATGTTGGGCAAGAATAAACTGGATGTTATGCACTTAGCGAAAGGGCGAGGTGCATGGTGTTACTCGAGACACACTAGAAAGGGTGCCCATAGCCCGCTCAACTTCCATCACCTCTTTTAAAAGAACACATCTTTTTCCCCCGTATTTATTACCGGCATTTTTAAAACCAAGGAATGAAATCAGCTTGTACTTTACGAATTCTTTTTTCGGTGAAGAAGATGTCTTTTGCAACAGTGTGTTTAAAAAAACTTTTTACCCCAAATGGAAACACTGCTTGGAGCCAGCGGTGCTGATTTTAAGGCATGTTCAAATGCATTAAGCTTTTTCATATCTTTAGCGATTTAATGATTTCATTTTTGCATTTCACAGCATTTTGTTCGCTTCGCAAATCTCTGAACTTAACCAGTGTCCGACGTTACTGGTTGGTCACCCTACAACCAGTACATTACTTGCACTTTTCAACTGTTTGCTTGAATATTTAGTGTGATCCCCCAAAGTGGAGTAGATTTGAAAATAAGGCAGCAATTACGCATTGATATCTATCCAAGTGCAGCCACACGGCTACAAAGAAAGCTATACAGTTTTCTTAGAAACTTCAAAAGTGAACAAAAGATTCGTCCTGGTCCGCGGACAAAACCCAGCACCACCGCCTTTTCGGGGCAGGCACTCTACCATCTCAGCTGTCCAGGACGGCTAGCAGATCAGATAGCAGGACGAGAACGAATTGACCAATAACTCGACGTGGGAACGGATTTGGTTAAATATTTAGACTGTAAAGCTTTCCTTTGTAACCTTACGGCTTCACTTGGGCGAATGGTAGTGAGTAAAATTGACTTATTGTCATCTTTTTAGTGCGTCCTATTAAAAGCTAGAGATAATGTAGTGATTTGAATATAAACAAATGGACACATTGTCTAAATAATTTCCCGTGTTTGCTGGTCGGGCAAAATTGGAGCGTTGAAATTTTCATTGGACTCTCTCCTTGGACTCGGCTATCGAGAGCATTACACAGGCGCCCTTCAGAGTCCTCGGTAAGTGCCTCAGGGCTACACGTGTCTGCTCCGCTTAATGCACAGGCGCGCTTGGCAACACAGCCTTTTCTTTGCGGTAGAATAACCACTCCGGCTTTCCACGCATGAAGATACATGGTCGTGCTTCGGTCTGTGCAGACTTCAAGGCTGGGAGGCTTTTTTTTTTTTTTTTTTTTCTGATCTCGCCGCCCCGTACGGGCCTCTGTAAAGACGTATATTCTATTGTTCCCGGTCTCGTGAGATTAATTTTTTGTCTACATTTAGAATCCGCTTTAAGGTTGAGCCTCGTCTGGGAAGTTTTCTACATGAGTGTTTAGCTCGCCATATAGGCCTCCGCTGTTTCATTACTGAGGTTCTTAACCTCTAAATAAATTATTAGCTTGTACCATTCAAATCTCTATGCGGCCTTATCAGTGTTACTGTTGCACACAAATCAATTTTGCACTCTTTGTTTGTTCATGTTCGTTGTCATGAGACGCAGCTTTATCATTTGCTTTGTCGCGCAAGGTGCGCCTTGATGTATCCGAAGATTCCAGCCACTCACGTGTGTTTCTGCAATGTTCCAGGGGATGCTAGTCACTGTTATTGTCTTTATCTAGATGTTCTTTCGCAGCCTTAAAATTGAGCGTGGGCGGGTCGACGGACATTCTTTTTTTCGACGACCGGCGAGCACATTTGCAGCTGTCACCATCGCCCAGTTGTTCAGTTGTTTGCACGTGCAAGCGTCACCACGTAGATGATTTTAACAAGGCCGTTGCATGACCTTCTCTCCCATAAGAGAACGTCACGACAAGTGAATGAGCAATAAAGGATCAGCCAATAAATCTGCACGTATGGGTTTGGATAAAGTGGCGGGAGGACGCCACGTGACTCATCGACTCCAATCCGCGCTCGCACCTTCATTTGCTGGCACTTTATCGCTCACCCTCTGTGGGGACGTAGGCTGCTGAGTTGCGCTGACCTTGTCAAGATCTCGGTGGTGACGGTGCAAGTCAGGCCAAAAAGAGTTCATTCAGTCCAACGTCAGTCTCTTCGTTTGCTAGCTTCGAATTCGTCACCAACACGTGACATCTGGAGGAGGTGCTGCCCTTTGACACTCGGCCTGCACTTCCAAGCGAATACCTCAGAATCGTTCCTGTCGCCCTGGGAGACAAGTCTACAGGTCAACGAACCAGCCGCCGACTTCAAGGGCTCTAACCCGAACGCGGTCTGCTGGCGGTCACCATTCGACCCAGGAAGAAGACCCAACATCGACACTGGCCCAGTATATGGTGCCGGTCGTGATCCAGCAGCCCCGACAGCCTCCCATCTTCAGTGGCACCGCGGGGCCAATATCCTGAGGACTGACTAGACTGTACGAGTGAGTTGCCGCATTTAACAATTGCAACCTTTAACGACTACGTGTGCATGTGCGACATCAGCACATGACGAATTAGAGATAGAACAGCAAAGCCAACATGGAGTACGAGGACGTGAGAAAGTGACCTCGAAGTTGCTTTCGACGGTCGCACGGTTACCGCCTTAGTGGACACCGGAGCCGGCTATTCTCTCATCGGTAGAGCGTTCGCCACCCAGCTCAAGAAAGTGACGACTAAAGCCTTTAGTGACGCCCACTTGGGATGGCCCTCTAATCCGCACGGCTTGTAGTAACCTTATTACGCCGTCCGGACGATGCATCGGAAGAGTGACAGTATATGGGCGTACCGATTCTACGAACTTCGCGCCCTACAAAACTGCTCACGAGATGTTATTCTTGGCATGGATTTTCTCAGTGAACATCGGGCGATCTACGACCTGCGCTTAAAGCTCATCAAGCTCTCTACAGACAACGCCATACCTGCTATGACGACATTGACGCATCCAATCGCTCTAAACGTCCTCGACGGAGACTTAACCGGGCCGCCTCGATCAAGCGTCGTCGCCATACATCGAAACCGCCGAAGGTGTTATCGAAAGAAACACTGAGTTGCTCTTGAAGCGTTTACCGGGAATCGCAAGAGGCGTCGCTCATTTCCGTCATGGACAAGCTCAGGTGCTGGTGACGAACTTCACCGAAGAATACCGGCATCTTTACAAGGGCATGACGACCGCTTTCCTCAACGAGCTAACGGACACCCGAGATGCCTCTCCAGCCAGCCCGCTCACGATGCACCAAACCATGCCAAGCAGCCTCACGTTCGATATCACCCCAGCACTACCCCGAGGTAGATAACACCAGATTCTCACTCTTCTTGAAAGCTACAGCGTGTTCTTCTCTTCAGCTTCGAAGGTGGGACAAATGCCGTTGGCAAAGGATCGCATTATTACGGAAGAACACGCCCGATCGCTTCGCCAAAGCCTCCGTGCCGTGTATCACCGCGAGAAAAATATCAAGGAACGATATTCAACTCAAAATATTCAAGCGTTGTCCTATGTACTTCACGTCTTTGTATTCCATTTTTCTGTCGGTGGACTAATCGGCCTGGTAATTTTTCCTGGCTATCAATGAAATTTTGGAGCCCATCACCACTTACGCATAAAACGTGCTTTATTATTCGTCGCAAGTTTTTTTCATCGGTGGTGGACACACAGCTGTGCGCACTATTGGTTCCTCCCAGCGCTATACCGACATTACCAGGCGTTGTGTTCAGGTGGATTCGAAAAAAACAAAAATAAACTGTGGGAACATGGAAGACGCAAGAATACAGTGAGGTGGTTTGCTTATTTCCTCGTTTTAATTTACATGACCGTAACTTTCACGATTTTTCCCCGCTCCGCACTGTAGCCTAAGCTAAGCGCAGGACACTGTCTCCAAGTGCCAACCACACCAGTTCTTTCACGCACGTGCAATGCCATTTAAAAGCCTCCATTTTACCAGGGGTAAAGCGTTTTTAGCGCTCATGATTCCCGCGAAAACTAAGTGGGAAAAGATTCGAAGAAACAGCGGCCAGCGAAGGCGAAGAGGCGCATGCGCATAATCATGTTGCAGCTTAATCCGTGCGGTTGTTCGCGCGCGCCAGGCGCGAAAGAGCCACAACCAGCAGCGCTTATGGCCTCGGGCTGATCCGCGCCACTACCACGGTTCATTTTCCTCCCGAGGCAGAGCAGTGTGACCTCGGCGGCGCAGCCGCGTTGTCCTCTGCATAAGCAGCCGCCGCCTTCAAGAGCAAAAGAAGCGCCATCGAGGCGTGGACTCCCACAGCTGGCTCGTCACGCACCCCGGCGCTAAGAGGGCGCGCTCCAAAATAGAAGCTTTTACGCAAACGGTGCTCGCAGCCGCATAGCTTCGACCACCGTTTCGTATAACCTGCCTGGAGACGGCAAACCCGAGCGCGGCGACAATCAGTGTGGGGACACCTTCGAGGTGTTCTCCGTGCGTACATTTTACTTTCCGTGTTTGGAAGGTGCCCCTTGGGCAGCTCAGGCAGCGAACTGAGGCCGCCTTTTGTCTCCCTCTACCATCGTGTTGTTTTGTTATCAAGGAACACACCCTCTCGCGGGAGCCTTAAGCCTTGTCACCGTGCTCCAGAAGGCTGAGTACGATGGCCTCCGGCTGTTGCCAGTGTCAAGACGTCCTCTGCGATATCTCTCGATTTAGTACGGTTCGCTTGCATAACACTGGTGGCTTTAATTCTTGCATTGATCTCTTCGCAGCAGGTGCGTGTCCTTGTACATGCCTGAAAATAGCCGCTACTGGCAGCACCGAGCTCAACATCCGGATAGGCGGCGGCACGAAGAAACACTGCAGGTTATTTAAGGTTGCTCCTAAGGTTCGTACAAAAACGCCGCATTTTAATGATTGCAAATAATTCCCCAACCAAACATTACACCGATCGATTAGCTCGGCTACATAGCACGGCTGTGAAAGATTTCCGAAATGACTGGTGTTACTCCGGCTTAGAATATTCTACATAAACACACCACGCTATAACTGCTGTTACGCGTATCGCTGCCATATTTTTTCGAGACCTGCTACTTTAGAGCGCTCAATAGCCGGGTTTGCCAACTGAAGGTAATGCATATTCATACGTGGCCACTTATGTTAGAATGCGGAACTTGAGCTGATCTGTCAGAGCCAGGAAGAATGCGCACGCTTAACTCTTCTTTCTCCCGCTTACTACCTGGTTACGCAATGATTTCAAAAGTGTAAGGTCTTGGGAGGCTCCGCCGGCCCGTCCTTTTCCCACCGAGAGCGTGATGAACCCTGTGGGAGCGATGTGAGCGGAGCGGCCCATTGTTTCCAAGCTGTTACATAGCGAAAGAGACGACGAAACCAAAAATCAAACAAGCAGAGGCCAGATGAGAGGCGCCCTGAACCGTGTCGGACGATTATGTAGCCATCGCCCTCAGGAATGCTGCTGGCACGAGCTGGTTTTCGACGAGAGGCCAGAGAAGCGCGCCACATCAGAAGCGAGCCCGAGCAGCTGCTCGCTTCGTGCGCCCAGTGAAGAAGAATCTCTCGCGAGTAGCCAACCGTGCAAACTGTGCGCACGCTCTCGTTAACACCGTGAGGGCCGTGGTTCACTTCTACCGGACCTCGCTTGTAGTGCCTTGCGGGTGTGCCTTAGCCACTTTATACAATACATTACAATTTATTCAGCGTGTAGGCAGCATCATTCGCGCGGTAATCAACCGGGGAAACTGGTTTGCGGTCGACTCCTCAGCCCAAGCATGCGGGTCGAGTTTTTCCATCCATTTGAGAGCCAGTGATAAAGTGGGCCACATTGTAATTGACGATGACATGCGCGCACGCACGCTTAAGTTCGCCATCGGGATGCAACAGATAACTTTCGCAGTGTATGCGCAACTCTTACAATACGCTCAATTAGAGGTACAAAGTCGAATGTGGTACAGCCCTACGCACCTAAATCCAGTCATGATGATCATGCTAGAGATAGCAGTGACGAGCAGCGCAGAGACAGTCCATTCGACACGGTGAGAAGCGGGTATCTAAGGCGATGGTCCTTCCGGAACTTCAAGATTGTTGCTTTTGTTACCACGGGAGGAGCCGTCTCTGTTGTCAGCGGCTTGAGCTATGAGGAGTGTTTAGGAGTGGTTTCAATCTCCGAGGAGCGGATAGGAGCGTTTTTGCACTAGGATTGATTTTAAAGTCTTTGTAGGCGGATGCAGGAGACACTCATGTAAAATGCCCTTTCTTCGCCAAGCATCTCTCTTCAAGCATCGATTACGTATGCACCCTACTCCAGCATTGCTTGACTAAGGTCAAGGATAATTTGTATTTTACCCGGATTTAACTCATGTTGTCATCAAAAAGTTAACTTCCAAACAAACAAAAAAAGGCATCCTTGCCCCCCGATGCCAAACAGCGTAAACCTCACAACGACATACGCCTTTCCCTGATGTTACAATGGGGTGAAGAACACTTGAACTTTTTGCCTTGATTTGGGTTCTCCTAGTATAAGATAAGTAAATGCAAGCAAAACAATCTAACATAGATTCTCTTCCGTAGACTACCAGTTGACAAGTGTAAACGTAAACATGAACGGCTAGTGTTACGTGTACGTATATACACAAGCACAGAAAACAGAAATGTCTCCAAAGCTTCATGTAGATAGTATGTAAAACATCACTAGATGCCGCAAATACTTATTACTTATTTCGCATAGCCTTAATCACCGAGACGCTGAGTGGGGTTCAAATATCGAATTGTCAATATAAGAGCGCCAAAATAGAGAGTGCAAAAAAAAATGATTAGCATGACAAGTCATCGTGTAAGAAGAGACAGGAATAGCCAGAATAACGCACAAAAGCAGTGAAAGCAGAAAACGCATACCATCATAAAAGCCGTAAAAAAGAGCAACTAAAAAAACTAAGATTATTTCGCAACAAAGCCGGGTGATGATTTTTAAATAGCGTCTAATCGGTTGTGGACACGTTATTTGGGGTAAGGTGGTTCCAATCTTTCGATGCGTTTGGCAACAATGAATAATAAATGGTGTTAGTGCGACAGTGATAAAGAGCAACACTGTAGCGTTTGCTGACACGTGAGTGTACCGATAGCTGGGTGGAATGAAGAATTTACATTCAAAAATTCGTGGTAATATATTTTATGAAACAAACAAATGGGAAACATTTTGCGACAGTGACAGACACGGTGAACCTATGTTAGATTTCATGGATGTTATGCGTGCTGTTCGGTTATTATTAGAAGGCGTGAATCTAATATAATTATTTTGCATCATCTCAAGAACGTGATAAAAACTTTTGAACCCATCCCAGATGGAAGTTGCATACTTTAGGGCGGACAGTAGTTTCTAAAGATGAAGCTTTAAAGAAATACGGACCTTTATGAAACTATGCGTTAAGTGTCATACCATGCCGTTGGCGTTGCTAGTAAGATGACCATTTCTTAGTTTCGGCTGTGCAAAAAAATTGCCCTGGTCAGTGGAAACTTCCCAATTTTCTGAGGAACAAGTGGTTTGGTTCGGTTTTATGGGGTTTAACTTTCCGCATTTTCCCGGCATTTTTAGAGAGGCGTTGTAGCTTTTCTTTATTTCAATTGAACGTCGAGGATGATAAACTTGGCCCATCGCTGTAACTTCTGCCACAATGCAACTCTAATCGAAAAATTGTACCTCGTCGTAATTGTACCTCGCCTGCAATTAAAGGTCTGGTATTTTTTTTATATTCTTTTTATGCTTTGGATTGAGCGCTTGTCTATTGTAAACATTTCTCTTTCACACACTTGTCTTGGCCGCCCTGCCGCGATGTTGTAGTGGTTAGGACTCTCAACTTCTGTGCCCATTGACTCCCGACCGTGGCGGCCGCTTTTCGATGGAGGCGAAAAGCAACACGCCCGTGTGCTGCGCGATGTCAGTGCACGTTAAAGAACCCCAGGTGGTAGAACGTTTCGGAGCCCTTCACTTCGGCGTCTCTCAGCCTAAGTCGCTGTGGAACGTTAAACCCCATAAACATCAACCAATCGTCTTGGCCGCCGACAGTCGGCCTTCCAGCGTCACTCTCTCGGTGCCGAGTTCGTATCACCATCGGATCATCGTCACCCCATGCACTACGCAAGCATAGGCGGCCTCACAGCCATCACGTGCACGCTTCCGTACACGTGGCCCTTTACGCTGCCTTAAACGAAGGTTATCCAGCGATGACCGAACCTAGGGGCTGCTGCCGTGCGGCAGCTACCAGTGGCCATCCCAGCCGCAGCGTGCGATAGCTTCTGCGGGCTTGTCCTGCGACATTCCCGCCAGCTTGCCTTCCTAGTGGGTGGTGGCACCAACATGCGTTGTTGACGCAGACTTCGCCCGCTCGAATGCCTCACCTGGTGTGCGAGCGGCTTCCTCCTGGACCACATGATTACCTCTGGATTGCTGATGTTCTTTCTGTCCATGTTCTCCCGAGCTCATGCGCCGTCTGCGCGCCATCGCAAGCGGCGGACACAACGTGACTCGCCGCGCTACTGCGTCAAAGCAGTTCCACAGTGGATGGCCGCCTCGAGCTCCTGCGGCTTCCTGCTCCCAGCCGACAGCTGGCAGCGGTCCTCACTGCGCCCCAGGCCCATGCTTGGCCTCCCATGCCATCCTAACCAAACCCGGACTTCGGGCGTCCTCCTGCACGTCATAGCGTGCCTTCACACCGGAGCTGCGGCAGCGGCGCTCCTGTGCCAGGCCTTTTGGATTAATCAACGGCCCTCCGAGCCCATGTGCTTCAGGATTATATCATCGTCGAATCAACCTTTGTCAGTGTTTTCCGATTGATTTGCTTGACGTCTGATGCGAAGTACTCCTTCCTCTTCCCAAGATTTCATTTCCTCAAAGGCTCCAGGTATGGGTGTTACGTATTATGGGTGGAAATGGTTATAAAAACATTGTCACAGTACATATTTTGTTACCCTTTCGAGGAACTTGGACGAGCCAAGGACAACAGAAGTGTCACTTGGAATGCCGTTCCAGCTGCAAATGCACGGGAAAAAAGCAATGGTGCGTGACTGACTGGCGACGTGCAGGAGCTTACTGGTGCACTGATATGCGTGCTGGGGGAAGAATATAACAAGCCCCGCATAGGGCTGTTGTATATATTATGAAGCAAATAAAGGGTGCATGTGCGACGGCGGAATTACAGTGACCACAAAGTGAACCCTTTTCTTTCTTTTTTTTTTGGCGCGATTTTGAGCCTACTCGAAAAAATAATTAAGGTATGCTTTATGAGGACCCAAAATAGAGGATGCGAATTCCACTTCAGAACTGACGAGTGCCTTATATATAGGCTAATAGTTAAACCGTTTAAGGTGCGCTATGGACATGTAGTTTTAACAATGCTAACAATTTTTGTTGCCGATGGTAGTCTTTAAATTATATGCAAACTCCAAGAAAGATCACTACAAAAGCAATGTGTCTAAATACTTATACGACTAAATTCTTATACGGGCTCACCAGCATTACGTAGGAAGGAATAAGAGGATTGCCCCGTTGTTGGATGGGTAAAATCTTACAATTATGTGGATTAACTTCAATTAGCAAGTAGGCACACCAGTTATTGTTAGCATTGAGGTCAGATTGTAGTGTTGACTGAGCAGTGGGGTTCTGATAGTGCGATCAATTACACACTTCTCAGCTAGCATGTGTACGGCAGTTCATTAGTGCATATTAGAAAAAAAAATAGGGGGGCAAACAGTAGTACAAGAGGAATACATCACGGCACCGGAAGGGAGTTAGCGAACTTTTAAACAGTAATAATGTGTGAACGTTTAGTTAGAAATTCTTCAGTCCCTTCCCTCATCCGAGGGTCGCTATCCCCTCTCTAGAGTATCAACTCCTTTTCGCGGTCTGAAAACAAAATGTAAAAATTAAAAGGCGGGAGTGTTGAGAGACAAACGCCTTCGAGAAAGCTGGAGCTAGCCGGAAAGAGGAAAGCTAGAAGGCAAGTCGAGTTTACGCGCCGGCTACGGTTGCGTTAACATATTAAACACAATTCAAAATTCCACTTGATTCGTTTCACTCTGAGGAAGAAGGTTGATGATAAGTGAAGGTAGGAATTCAAAGACTCGCGTCTACTATTCGCGTCGTCGAGGCCACGCCCCGACTCGATACAGTGCACCCCCACAAGGCTTTAGACACGAGGAGAATTTCCACGAAGCGCTCAAGCGGTCCTCCTGGGAGGAACTGAAGCTAAATTTTACAGCAGCTGCTGGGTTTTCTTGTTTGTTTCTACACCGAAGCGAAACGGCGCGAAAAAAAAAAAAAGTCAAGGAACGAGCGCACTGCCACTGAAGCAGCAGTTGCGTGTTATTTGTTCCAGGCTGCACATCGCTGTAGCGCTCTAAACAAGTCTGCTCACGGGTGCAGGTTGTTTCACGCTTACAAGGAAACCAGAAGCGGGTAGTCGCCGCGCTTCCAGAACCGCTGCCAGTGAGGGCTAGTGGGAATCAGCGGCGCCAAGCATAGGCGCGGAAAGAGCATCCGGTCTATAGTTATTGAGCGTGCCCTTCTACCGTCTGTTCACCCCGGCTGACGTCGGCAGCGCACCGCAAAGCGGGTTGCTCATGTTCTCTTAGTTTCCCGCAAAGTGGTAGCAGCGTGACTTTCCGCCCCTGTTTCTGCCTATCTCTTTCCTTCCGCTGCCCCAGTTCATGTGCTTGGGGGGTCAGATATCAGATACCGGGCTTGGCAAGTACTACAGCAACAACAACTACTACTTCTATTACTACTACTAATACTGATCGAATATTTGGGGGAATCCCCCAAGTTGGAGTAAATTTGTAATAAGGGAGTAATTCCTCATTGGCATCCACCCAAGCGCAGCCATACGGCTACAGAGCTTTTCTTTGTAGCCGTATGGTTGCGCTTGGGTGGATGTCAATGAATAATTACTCCCTTACTACTACTACTACTACTACTACTACTACTACTACTACTACTACTACTACTACTACTACTACTACTACTACTACTACCACTGCTGTACAAGCAAGGACATTATTTTCGTTTGGTCACACGTAAGTAATACTGGAGTTGCGCCTGATAAACTGCAGTCCAAGCAGTAGATGGTAGCCAAGCCATCATGAATCATTTTAGCTTTCAGTATTGTGAAATGGCTTCGCAATCTTGCTTACTTGCAAAAAGAGAGCGTTGACGTGCTCGCACTCTTTTAGTTCTTATACGCGCTGACA